>NC_060901.1:16263512-16574015 GCF_014805685.1 Silurus meridionalis | reverse complement strand
TTGGTTCATTAGGCCCATTGACTGCTTGCACAAGGGAGAAAAGATAGCTCAGTCGGTAAGGTGTTGGTTTATCGATCAGCTGGTCCCCACAAGGTTGTGGGTTCAATCCCAGCCATTGCCAAGTAAAATATTTTAATTTTCTTTTGAAATCTAATAGTTTGTCTACTTTGTAAAATTCAACTATAAATCTACTTGTTAAATAAAGAGACCTGTTTAAAAGATTGATTTACTTCTTTGTCTTTTTTGAAAGACTTGTTTGGCCTACTGTTAATATGAGTTACATGATGTTGAAGTATAGGAAAAGAAGAATGCGATTCCGCAAGTCTCAGGCTTCTAGGACAAAGTGAAAGCGGTTTTACGAACCATTGTATTTGGACAAACAGAATGCACTTGCCCATGACAATTTCACATGTTTATGAAGCGATATGATATAAAAAAACATTTTCTGACCAAAAAATGATATTTCTCATGTAAGTATTATTATTGTAAAAATATGAATTTTCATAGTCAAAATTAAATAAAACTGTTGAAAACTGCAAAAAGTGAATGAAAACGGGTTAGATGTCATAATTAATCAAAAACAAAACAACAGCACGTATTTGGCAAATACTTCTATGTGCTGTCAAGAATGAGTTTCGTATTTGCTAAAATGCGATTCCGCAAGTCTCCGGCTTCTGAGACGAAGAGAAAGCGGTTTTTCCAACCAAGGGAAATTGCACAAACAGAATGCACTTGCCCATGAAAATTGTACATGTTTCTAAAACGATATGATAGAACAAAACATTTTCTGACCAAATTATCATATTTTTTTATATAAACATTTCAAAAATATGAATTTTCATATTATAATAATTTCATTAAAACTGTTTAAAAAGGCAAAAAGAGATTTAAAATGGGTTAGAAAGTCATAATTAAAAACGAAACAACAGCACATATCTGCCAAATCCTTCAATGTGCTGAATAGAAAGCGGTTTTTCGAACCATGCATATATGCACAAACAGAATGCACTTGCCTATTATAATTTTACCTGTTTACGATGAGATATGATAGAACAAACATTTTCTGACTAAAATATGCTATTTTTTATATAAATATTATAGTTATTTTAAAATATGCATTTTCATAGTCATAATTAAAAAAAACCTGTTGAAAAGTGCGTAAAGTGAATGAAAAATGGGTTAGATGGGTTAGAAAGTCAAAATTAATCAAAAACTAAACATATTTGGCAAATGGAAGCAAATGAAATGAACAAACATCAGACAAGGACCAAAAAAAAAAAAAAACCAGCTTTCAAAAAGACAAAACAACAACAAAAACCTAACAAAAATATACAGAGACAACCTGCAGGAGTTTCACTATATTTGGCACTATACTTTCACAATATTAATTTTCATATTCATAAAGATAATTTCATAAAAACTGTTGAAAACTGCAAAAAGTGAATGAAAATGGGTTAGAGTCATATTTAATCAAAAACAAAACGACAGCACATATTGGGCAAATCCTTCTATGTGCTGTCAAGAATGAGTTTCTTATCAGCTTAAAATGCGATTCCGCAAGTCTCAGGCTTCTAGGACAAAGTGAAAGCGGTTTTACGAACCATTGTATTTGGACAAACAGAATGCACTTGCCCATGACAATTTCACATGTTTATGAAGCGATATGATATAAAAAAACATTTTCTGACCAAAAAATGATATTTCTAATGTAAGTATTATTATTGTAAAAATATGAATTTTCATAGTCAAAATTAAATAAAAACTGTTGAAAACTGCAGAAAAGTGAATGAAAACGGGTTCGATGTCATAATTAATCAAAAACAAAACAACAACACGTATTTGGCAACTGGAAGCAAATGAAATGAACAAACATCAGTCAAGGACCAAAAAAAAAAAAAAAAAACAGCTTTCAAAAAGACAAAACAACAACAAAAAACCTAACAAAAATATACAGAGACAACCTGCAGGAGTTTCACTATATTTGGCACTATACTTTCACAATATTAATTATCATATTCATAAAGATAATTTCTTAAAAACTGTTGAAAACTGCAAAAAGTGAATGAAAATGGGTTATAGTCATATTTAATCAAAAACAAAACGACAGCACATATTGGGCAAATCCTTCTATGTGCTGTCAAGAATGAGTTTCTTATCCGCTGAAAATCCGATTCCGCAAGTCTCAGGCTTCTAGGACGAATAGAAAGCGTTTTTTCGAACCAAGCATATTTGCACAAACAGAATGCACTTTTTTACATGTTTCTGATAAGATATGATAAAACAAAACATTTGCAAGGACACTCCGTCACTAGGTGTCCCACGCGCCCTGTTCGTGCTGCGGTGAGTATTGTTGATTTCCCAACAGATATCTCACCCTTATCAAAGCTAACAGTGTCTCTCCTAACCCCCGCTCTATCCATCTCTGTGCATGCTCTAGTCGACTCCGGCTCGGCGGGGAACTTCATCTCCCAAGCTTGCCTCGACCGCTTACGCCTTCCCACGAGAGAGGGGTTCCCAGGACCTAGCGGTCCAAACCATCCAGAGACTTCCACTGGGGAAAGGTTGGGTGAAGTACTGCACGCCGGTGGTGACGCTACAAGTGGGGTTGTTCCATAGAGAGGAGATCCGGTTCCTGGTTCTGGAGAGTTCCACCGTCAGTGTGATCCTGGGGAGACCGTGGTTACAGAAACACGCACCGAGGTGTTCCTGGGATCCCTGTGACATCCTGGAGTGGAGTCCCCGCTGTAAGGAACACTGTCTCGCTCAACTTCCGACGTGGGTCCAGGAAGCAGTGACCGGCGCCACCCGGGTGGAGGAAGCCACCACCACAGCCCAGGTGGAGATTCCTGAGGAGTATCAGGCCTTCAAGTATGTGTTTAGTGCCCAGGCCACCACCCATCTTCCCCCTCATCGACCTTGGGAATGCTGCATCGATCTCCTCCCCGGCGCTAAGCTACCCAAGGGGCGGGTGTATCCGCTGTCCACTCCTGAACACCGTGCGATAGAGGAGTACGTCCAGCAGGCTCTCCGCCAAGGATTCATCAGACACTCATCCTCCCCAGCTGCATCCGGCTTCTTCTTCGTGGGGAAGAAGGACGGAGGGCTTCGTCCCTGCATCGACTATCGACAGCTGAACTCTCAGATCGCACCTCTTCCATACCCACTCCCACTCGTGCCTGCTGCTCTGGAGGACCTGAGGGAGGCAAGGGTCTTCACCAAGCTCGACCTCTGGAGTGCTTACAACCTGGTACGCATAAGGAAGGGAGACGAGTGGAAAACTGCCTTCATCACACCCTCGGGGCACTATGAATACCGGGTCATGCCGTATGGCCTTTCCATCTCTCCAGCCGTCTTTCAGGGGTTCAGGGGAAGAATGAGGTACTTCGGCCCTATCTCCAAAGGTTCGTCATGGTCTACATAGATGACATCTTGATCTATTCACGTAACCTGGAGGAACACCGGGGACACGTGCGCACCGTCCTGAAAGTGCTCCGTTCTCACAGGCTCTTCCAAAACCTCTCGAAGTGCGAGGACACTCTGTCACTAGGTGTCCCACGCGCCCTTTTCGTGCTGCGGTGAGTACTGTTGATTTCCCAAGAGATATCTCACCCTTATCAAAGCTAACAGTGTCTGTCCTAACCCCCGCTCTATCCATCTCTGTGCATGCTCTAGTCGACTCCGGCTCGGCGGAGTTCCACCGCCCCTTAACCCACTTCCTGGGTTACATCATCAGTGCCAAGGGGATTCAGATGGATGAGAAGAAGGTGAAGGCGGTGAGAGAGTGGCCTGTTCCAGAGTCGATCAAGGAGCTCCAGCGTTTCCTGGGCTTCGCAAACTTCTACCGCCGGTTCATCCAGGGATACAGCCAGATAACAGCCCCCCTCACCTCGCTCCTTAGGGGTAAGGCTCGGACCTTGAAGTGGACTGAAGAGGCTCAGGAGGCCTTTCAAGAGCTCCGCCAGCGCTTCTGTAGTGCTCCTGTGCTACGTCACCCAGACCCCCATGAGCCCTTTGTGGTCGAGGTCGATGCCTCCTCAACTGGGGTGGGGGCCACTCTCTCCCAGTGATCAGGAACCCCGGCACAGCTCCACCCCTGTGCCTTCTTCTCCCACAAGCTCTCCGCCGCCGAACAAAACTACGACATCGGCAACCGCGGGCTCCTGGCTATCAAGCTGGCCCTGGACGAGTGGAGACACTGGCTGGAGGGGGCTGAGCATCCGTTCACCGTGGTCATGGATCACAAGAACCTTCAGTACTTACGGGAGGCACGGAGACTCAACCCAAGACAGGCACGCTGGGCCCTCTTTTTTACCAGGTTCCGGTTTCACATCACTTACCGTGCGGATGCCCTGAACGGCAAGGCCGACGCGCTATCTCGGCTGTACGGGCCGGAGGAACCCAGCGACCCGGAGCCGATCATTCCTCCCGCACTCATCCTGGGGCCCATCGTTTGGGACATCGACCGAGAAATACATACGGCATCCCTGCACAAGGTCATGCCTGTGGGGTGTCCGGAAGGGCGTGTCTTCGTCCCGTCCTACTGCAGACACGGTCTCATCAGGTCAGTCCATGAAGGGCCTGGAACCGGTCACCCAGGTGAGAAGCGGACGGTCCGGCTCATCCAAGCACGCTACTGGTGGCCAGGTACGGCCGAGGAGGTCACGCAGTATGTTCAGGCATGTCCCAGCTGCGCCATCACCAAGGTCCCGCGCCACCTGCCCGTGGGCAAGCTGATGCTGCTCCCCGTCCCGCAACGCCCATGGTCTCACCTGGGCATCGACTTCATGACGGATCTGCCCCGGTCGGAGGGGAACACTTGCATCCTGGTGGTGGTGGACCGCTTTTCCAAGGCCTGCCGCTTTGTGCCCCTGAGGAGCCTGCCTACCGCCCTCGAGACGGCGGAAGCACTGTTCCATCACATCTTCCGGAACTACGGACTCCCAGAGGAGATCGTCTCGGATCGGGGTCCTCAGTTCACGTCGGTCTGGAGAGCATTCTTCAAGCTCCTGGGAGTCTCAGTTAACCTGTCGTCAGGGTACCACCCACAGTCCAACGGCCAGGCCGAGCGTAAGATCCAAGAGCTGAGTCACTATCTGAGGACCTATTGCAGCCAGGACCAGGGGAGTGGTGTCGGTTCTTGCCTTGGGCGGAATACGCTCAGAATTCGCTACGCCAGGACACGACAGGACTCACCCGGCTGGAACTGCCACCGAGGTACCGTATCCACCCTACCTTCCATGTGTCCTTGCTCAAGCCTTGTGCCTCTCCTTTCTCTCGCCCCCCAGGTGGCCCTGCGGCGTGGACCAGCCCGGTGTCTACGCGGTGCGGGAGGTCCTGGATTCCAGGCAGCGCGGGGGTCGCCTTGAGTACCTGGTGGATTGGGAGGGGTATGGTCCGGAGGAGCGGACATGGGTGGCCTGGCAGGACGTGCTGGATCCTGCTCTGTTGGCAGAGTTCCACGCTTCGCATCCACGCCGGCCGGCGCCCCGAGCGAGGGGCCGTCCTCGTCGTCAGGTCTTCTGGTGCCGCCCCTGGGGGAGGGGGTGGTGTCAGGGTACACCCTGCTTCTTCGCCTGCGCATGCCCCGCCCGCTCGGAGCTCATCACCATTCTACTGATTCCAAACACCTGCCTCTCGTTTATCGTGCCCATATAACCACCTCTCTCACCCCACTTTAGTGTCCGTTATTGTTTGCATTGGTGTCTATGTGTTTTTGCTGCATTACGCCATTAAAGTTTTTTGGGTTTTTGGTGCGTCGGCTTCCGCCTCAGTCACTTGCCTAACACATACACTGTTAAAAAAAAATCTGTAAAAAAACGGTAAAAAGACTGGCAGCAGGGCTTCCAGAGATAATCCGTTAAATTACAGAAATTACCATTTCACAAAATTACTAGCAAAAAAATGTTAAAATACAGAATAGACTTTATGGTCAAAAGTACTTAAATTACAGAATATTACTGTTGATAAATATTTTTTTAACTGTAGAAAAACAGACAAATTATGTCAAATAACATAGAAAAACAACCAACTGTCAGGTTAATCACCATAAATTTAAGGATTTAATTTGCCATTTACATTAATTTACTGTAAAAGTATAGTTATCCTCATGTACAATAACGATGAAATAAATCCAGAAAGCACATTTAAAAAAAGGTTTGTATATTTAATCTCTGTAAATTAAAAGGCATTTACTGTATAAATACAGATATCATTAATTACAATAATCAAGAAATGTTGTATAAAAAATATACTCAATTCACAATACACACAAATGTTTGTAGATACATCTTAATAGTTTATTATTGCTCTACTGTCCAAAAATGTTAAACTGTAATATGTCTGGAAAATAAACTATATATTCTGTACTTATAAAAGGAACCTGCACATTCACAGTATTAATAATTGAACAGAAGCACAGTATGTCAAGTTAAATGAACAATCCAATTATAGAAAATTAGAGCATGCAAAAATACCTACATTAAATGACAATTGCTGTATACCTTTATACATTTACAATGACTTTTTATCCAAAGCAACATACCAAATTCAAGATAGTCTAACACAGTAGACACAGCAGTTAATATAAAAAAATTTAAAAAAGTGACCTGCACTCTTCAGCTTGTTGAAGATCAGTCTCAGTCTGGATTAGCTGCAGAGGCTTGGTAGTAGATGCTGGAAAGTCTGTTTGTTCAGTTTGGAGAGAACAAGAGCTTGGACAGGAAGTTTTGTAGCATGGCCCAAAAGAAAGAGTCTGATCTTCATAATATTGTACAGGGCAAATCTGCAGGATCGGGCCAGTGCAATTTATATACGCGTCAACAATAACACCAAAGTTAGGTCAGCTGAAAACTTGAGCAGTTCTGTCTTCGCAGGGGTGAGTTGATGATCTTTCAACATACAGCAAGATATTTCTGTCCAGGAGGCAAAGATGAGAGCAGCAACTGTCGGGACATCCAGCTGAAATGAGAGAGAGAGAGAGAGAGAGAGAGAGAGAGAGAGAGAGAGAGAGAGAGTGTGAGAGTGTTGTTATTTCAATAGCGGTAATATGAAAAGCCATGTTTCTAAATGACAGAGCCATTGTCATGATTCACAAATGCTTGGGAATCCCTAGCAGATCCTGCAAATATGTGAATCATTTTAACAAAAGAGGGATCATACAATTTGCATGTTATTTTATATGTAGTATTGTCCTGAATAAGATATTCAACATCAACGATGTTTCCATATGGTCCACAAGTCAAAACATGTCTAAAATGATTAAAATAACTACCTTTATGAACCTAAATGGTTTATAAAAGGTCTGAATGGTTATAAATGGTTATATAGATGATCTACGATTGTTCTTTTGTTTTGTGACTGTTGTTCACAAGTTCCTTTTCTGGGAGTGAAAACTTTTTGAATTTGAAGATCGGGGTAAATTGTACTTAATTTGCATTCCAGGAAATATCTTCTGTTCTGAAGGGCAGTACTAAATGGAAAATAAATACATTTAATACAACAAGAAAACTCTTGACATCATGTTTCATCGCTTGTAATTCATCATGTTTCTTTCTGTCGCATCAGTGAATGTTTGCACCTTTTTTACAGTTGCGTTTTAGTCACTTAATTGTCGTCAGTGTGAAAAGACTGATCTTAAAATCATACAGTCACTGCTGGAAAGTGTTTAAAATATGCAAAAGTTTTTTTTTCCTGAAGAACAGTGCTCAGTTTAAATGGATAGTTTACCCAAAAATTTAAATTCTGTCATTAATTACTCACTTTCATGTTATTCCAAACACACAAAACCTTCGGTTATCTTTACAACACAAATGAAGGTATTTTTGATGATATCACTTGCCCATGAAAATTGTACGTTTCTATAACGATATGATAGAACAAAACATTTTCTGACCAAATTATCATATTTTTTATATAAACATTTCAAAAATATGAATTTTCATATTATAATAATTTCATTAAAACTGTTTAAAAAGGCAAAAAGAGATTTAAAATGGGTTAGAAAGTCATAATTAATCAAAAACGAAACAACAGCACATATTTGCCAAATCCTTCTATGTGCTGAATAGAAAGCGGTTTTTCGAACCATGCATATATGCACAAACAGAATGCCTATTATAATTTTACATGTTTACGATGAGATATGATAGAACAAACATTTTCTGACTAAAATATGCTATTTTTTATATAAATATTATAGTTATTTTAAAAATATGCATTTTCATAGTCATAATTTAATAAAAACTGTTGAAAAGTGTGTAAAGTGAATGAAAAATGGGTTAGATGGGTTAGAAAGTCAAAATTAATCAAAAACGAAACATATTTGGCAAATGGAAGCAAATGAAATGAACAGACATCAGACAAGGACCAAAAAAAAAAAAAAACAGCTTTCAAAAAGACAAAACAACAACAAAAAACCTAACAAAAATATACAGAGACAACCTGCAGGAGTTTCACTATATTTGGCACTATACTTTCACAATATTAATTTTCATATTCATAAAGATAGTTTCATAAAAACTGTTGAAAACTGCAAAAAGTGAATGAAAATGGGTTAGAGTCATATTTAATCAAAAACAAAACGACAGCACATATTGGGCAAATCCTTCTATGTGCTGTCAAGAATGAGTTTCTCATCAGCTGAAAATGCGATTCCGCAAGTCTCAGGCTTCTAGGACAAAGTGAAAGCGGTTTTGAACCAAGCGTATTTGGACAAACAAAATGCACTTGCCCATGACAATTTCACATGTTTATGAAAAGATATGATATAACAAAACATTTTCTGACCAAAAATTGATATTTCTCATGTAAATATTATTGTTATTTAAAAAATATGAATTTTCATAGTCAAAATTAAATAAAAACTGTTGAAAACTGCAAAAAGTGAATGAAAACGGGTTAGATGTCATAATTAATCAAAAACAAAACAATAGCACATATTTGGCAAATACTTCTATGTGCTGTCAAGAATGAGTTTAACCCAGCCATTAGGGGGGCACAAGCCAGTGCACTCTTTGTGCCGGTCCCAAACCCGGGTAAATGGGGAAGGTTGCATTAGGAAGGGCATCCAGCGTAAAACATGTGCCAAATCAAATATGCGGATCACAAAGGAGAATTTCATACCGGATCGGTCGAGGCCCGGGTTAACAACGACCGCCACAGGTATCGTTAGCCGACAGGGTACCGGGTTAGATGGGTTAGAAAGTCAAAATTAATCAAAAACGAAACATATTTGGCAAATGGAAGCAAATGAAATGAACAGACATCAGACAAGGACCAAAAAAAAAAAAAAAAAACAGCTTTCAAAAAGACAAAACAACAACAAAAAATGTAACAAAAATATACAGAGACAACCTGCAGGAGTTTCACTATATTTGGCACTATACTTTCACAATATTAATTTTCATATTCATAAAGATAGTTTCATAAAAACTGTTGAAAACTGCAAAAAGTGAATGAAAATGGGTTAGAGTCATATTTAATCAAAAACAAAACGACAGCACATATTGGGCAAATCCTTCTATGTGCTGTCAAGAATGAGTTTCTCATCAGCTGAAAATGCGATTCCGCAAGTCTCAGGCTTCTAGGACAAAGTGAAAGCGGTTTTACGAACCAAGCGTATTTGGACAAACAAAATGCACTTGCCCATGACAATTTCACATGTTTATGAAAAGATATGATATAACAAAACATTTTCTGACCAAAAATTGATATTTCTCATGTAAATATTATTGTTATTTAAAAAATATGAATTTTCATAGTCAAAATTAAATAAAAACTGTTGAAAACTGCAAAAAGTGAATGAAAACGGGTTAGATGTCATAATTAATCAAAAACAAAACAATAGCACATATTTGGCAAATACTTCTATGTGCTGTCAAGAATGAGTTTAACCCAGCCATTAGGGGGGCACAAGCCAGTGCACTCTTTGTGCCGGTCCCAAGCCCGGGTAAATGGGGAGGGTTGCGTTAGGAAGGGCATCCAGCGTAAAACATGTGCCAAATCAAATATGCGGATCACAAAGGAGAATTTCATACCGGATCGGTCGAGGCCCGGGTTAACAACGACCGCCACAGGTATCGTTAGCCGACAGGGTACCGGTGGAAATTGGGCTACTGTTGGCCGAAGGAGTAGAAGGAGAGGAGGAAGACGTCTACAGAGATGGCAGGAAAGGAGCAGTGCAGGAGAGTGGAGGTTCGGGTTGGTACTTTAAATGTTGGTACTATGACGGGTAAAGGGAGAGAGATAGCTGATATGATGGAGAGGAGAAAGGTAGATATGCTGTGTGTTCAGGAGACCAAGTGGAAAGGGAGTAACGCCAGGAACATTGGAGGTGGATTTAAACTGTTTTATCATGGTGTGGATGAGAAGAGAAATGGTGTAGGGGTGATTCTGAAGGAAGAGTACAGTAAGAGTGTAGTGGAGGTGAAGAGGGTTTCTGATAGGGTGATGATAGTGAAGGTGGAAGTTGAAGGGATGATGATAAATATCATCAGTGCCTATGCTCCACAAGTTGGCTGTGAGATGGAGGAAAAGGAAAGATTCTGGAGTGAATTAGATGACGTGATAGATGGTGTACCTAGGAAAGCACGATTGGTGATTGGGGCAGACTTTAATGGGCATGTAGGTGAAGGGAACAGAGGTGATGAGGAGGTGATGGGTAGGTATGGTTTTAAGGAGAGGAATGTGGAAGGGCAGATGGTGGTAGATTTTACTAAAAGGATGGAAATGGCAGTGGTGAACACGTATTTTAAGAAGAAGGAGGATCATAGGGTGACGTATAGGAGTGGAGGAAGGTGCACCCAGGTGGACTATGTGCTATGCAGGAGATGCAACCTGAAGGAGATTGGAGACTGTAAGGTGTTGGCGGGGACAGTGTAGCTAGACAGCATCGGATGGTGGTCTGTAGGATGGTTTTGGAGGCGAAGAAGAAGAGGAGGAATGTAAGGATTGAAAGAAGAATAAGATGGTGGAAACTGAAGGAGGAAGAGTGTAGTGTGAGGTTCAGGGAAGAGGTCAGACAGGGGCTCGGTGGTGGTGAAGAGGTGCCGGATGATTGGGGAACTACTGCAGGAGTGATGAGGAGGCAGCTAGAAAAGTACTTGGTGTGACATCTGGAAATAGAAAGCAAGACAAGGAGACATGGTGGTGGAATGAGGAAGTGCAGGAGAGCATTAGGGGAAAGAGGTTGGCAAAACAGAAGTGGGATCGACAGAGTGATGAGAAAAGTAGTCAGAGTACAAGGAGATGCGGCAGCAGGTAAAAGGATGTGGCGAAAGCCAAGGAAAAGGCATATGAGGAGCTGTATAAGAGGTTGGACACTAAGGAAGGAGAAAAGGAATTATACCGATTGGCCAGGCAGAGGGACCGAGCTGGGAAGGATGTACTGCAAGTTAGAGCAATAAAGGATGGAGAGGAAATGTGTTGACTAGTGAGGAGAGTGTGTTGAGAAGGTGGAGGGAGTATTTTGAGCAGCTGATGAATGAGGAAAATCACAGAGAGAAGGTTGGAGGATGTGGAGTTGGTGAAGCAGGATGTAGATAGGATTAGTAAGGAGGAAGTGAGAGCAGCGATTAAGAGGATGAAGAATGGAAAGTCGGTTGGACCAGATGACATACCGGTAGAGGCGTGGAGATGTTTAGGAGAGATGGCAGTGGAGTTTTTAACCAGATTGTTTAACAGGATTCTGGACGGGGAGAAGATGCCTGAGGAATGGAGAAGGAGTGTGCTGGTACCGATCTTTAAGCATAAGGGAGATGTGCAGACCTGCAGTAACTACAGGGGAATTAAGTTGATCAGTCACACCATGAAGTTATGGGAAAGAGTAGTGGAAGCCAGGCTGAGAGAAGAGGTGACCATCTGTGAGCAACAGTATGGTTTCATGCCGAGGAAGAGCACCACAGATGCCTTATTTGCTTTGAGGATGTTGATGGAGAAGTATAGAGAAGGACAGAAGCAATTGCATTGTGGATTTGTGGATTTAGAGAAAGCGTACGACAGAGTGCCAAGAGAGGAGTTGTGGTATTGTATGAGGAAGTCAGGTGTGTCAGAGAAGTATGTAAGGGTGGTGCAGGACACGTATGAGGACAGTGTGATGGCAGTGAAGTGTGCAGTAGGTACGACAGACTGGTTCAGAGTGAAGGTTGGACTGCATCAAGGATCGGCCCTGAGCCCTTTCCTGTTTGCAGTGGTGATGGACAGGTTGACGGACGAGGTCAGACAGGAGTCTCCCTGGACTATGATGTTTGCAGATGATATTGTGATTTGTGGTGAGAGAAGAGAGCAGGTTGAGAAGAGCCTGGAGAGGTGGAGATAGGCGCTGGAGAGAAGGGGAATGAAAGTCAGTAGGAGTAAGACAGAGTACATGTGTGTGAATGAGAGGGAGGGCAGTGGTGTGATGCGGTTGCAGGGAGAAGAGGTGGAGGAGTTCAGGTACCTGGGGTCAACAGTGCAAAGTAATGGCGAGTGTGTTAGAGAAGTAAAGAAAAGAGTGCAGGCAGGGTGAAGTGGGTGGAGAAGAGTGACAGGAGTGATTTGTGATAGTAGGGTATCTGCAAGAATGAAAGGGAAAGTTTATTGGACTGTGGTGAGACCTGCGATGTTGTATGGATTAGAGACAGTGTTATTGAGTAAAATGCAGGAGGCAGAGCTGGAGGTAGCAGAGCTGAAGATGTTAAGGTTTTCGTTGGGAGTGACGAGGATGGACAAGATTAGAAATGAGTTTATTAGAGGGACAGCACATGTAGGATGTTTTGGTGACAAGGTGAGGGAGGCGAGATTGAGATGGTTTGGACATGTGCAGAGAAGGGACATGAATTATATTGGTAGAAGAATGCTGAAGATGGAGCCACCAGGTAAGAGGAAAAGAGGAATGCCAAGGAGGAGGTTCAGGGATGTGGTGAGGGAAGACATGCAGGTAGTTGGTGTGAAAGAGGCAGATGTAGAGGACAGGGTGGTATGGAGACGGATGATCCGCTGTGGCGACCCCTAATGGGAGCAGCCGAAAGAAGAAGAAGAAGCTGTCAAGAATGAGTTTCGTATTTGCTAAAAATGCGATTCCGCAAGTCTCCGGCTTCTGAGACAAAGAGAAAGCGGTTTTTCCAACCAAGGGAAATTGCACAAACAGCATGCACTTGCCCATGAAAATTGTACATGTTTCTAAAACGATATGATAGAACAAAACATTTTCGGACCAAATTATCATATTTTTCATATAAACATTTCAAAAATATGAATTTTCATATTATAATAATTTCATTAAAACTGTTTAAAAAGGCAAAAAGAGATTTAAAATGGGTTAGAAAGTCATAATTAATCAAAAACGAAACAACAGCACATATTTGCCAAATCCTTCTATATGCTGAATAGAAAGCGGTTTTTCGAACCATGCATATATGCACAAACAGAATGAACTTGCCTATTATAATTTTACATGTTTACGATGAGATATGATAGAACAAACATTTTCTGACTAAAATATGCTATTTTTTATATAAATATTATAGTTATTTTAAAAATATGCATTTTCATAGTCATAATTTAATAAAAACTTGAAAAGTGCGTAAAGTGAATGAAAAATGGGTTAGATGGGTTAGAAAGTAAAAATTCATCAAAAACGAAACATATTTGGCAAATGGAAGCAAATGAAAAGAACAAACATCAGACAAGGACCAAAAAAAAAAAAAAACAGCTTTCAAAAAGACAAAACAACAACAAAAAACCTAACAAAAATATACAGAGACCAACCTGCAGGAGTTTCACTATATTTGGCACTATACTTTCACAATATTAATTTTCATATTCATAAAGATAATTTCATAAAAACTGTTGAAAACTGCAAAAAGTGAATGAAAATGGGTTAGAGTAATATTTAATCAAAAACAAAACGACAGCACATATTGGGCAAATCCTTCTATGTGGACAAACAGAATGCACTTGCCCATGACAATTTCACATGTTTATGAAGAGATATGATATAAAAAAACATTTTCTGACCAAAAAATTATATTTCTCATGTAAGTATTATTATTTTAAAAATATGAATTTTCATAGTCAAAATTCAATAAAAACTGTTGAAAACTGCAAAAAGTGAATGAAAACGGGTTAGATGTCATAATTAATCAAAAACAAAACAACAGCACGTATTTGGCAACTCCTTCTATGTACTGTCAAGAATGAGTTTCGTATTTGCTGAAAATGCGATTCTTTTTTTCACTTTTCACTTTTTTTTTCACACGCACTTTTCAACAGTTTTTATTAAATTATGACTATGAAAATGCATATTTTTAAAATAACTATAATATTTATTTAAAAAAATAGCATATTTTAGTCAGAAAATGTTTGTTCTATCATATCTCATCGTCAACATGTACAATTATTATAGGCAAGTGCATTCTATTTGTGCATATATGCATGGTTCAAAAAACCGCTTTCTCTTCCTCCAAAAAGCCTGAGATTGCAGAATCGCATTTTCAGCGGCAAAATATCATTCTTGAAAGCACAGAAGTATTTGTCAAATATGTGCTGTTGTTCCGTTATTGATTAATTATGACTTTCTAACCCATTTTCATTCACTTTTTGTAGTTTTCAACAGTTTTTATGAAATTATGATTTTGAAAAATGATATTTTTGAAATAACTAATATTTATATAAAAAAACATAATTTTCGGTCAGAAAATGTTTTGTTCTATCGCATAAATATGTAAAATTATCATGGGCAAGTGCATTCTGTTTGTTCTAAATAGTTTGGTTGGAAAAACCGCTTTCTCTTCGTTCCAGAAGCCTGAGACTTGCGGAATCGCATTTTCAGCAAATACGAAACTAATTATTGACAGCACATAGAAGGAGTTGCGAAATATGTGCTGTTGTTTCGTTTTTAATTATTTATGACTTCTAACCCATTTTCATTTACTTTTTGCAGTTTTCAACAGTTTTTATTTAATTATGACTATGAAAAGTAATATTTTTGAAATGACTAAAATGTTTATATGGAAAAATATCATATCTTGGTCAGAAAATTTTTTGTTTCGCCAGTGGTGGCCAACCCCCGGAGGGAGTCCGTATCGTGCCATCAAGGTCTCGTGGTGTGCCCTTCGAGCCTTGGATGCATGGAAGGACCCAATGTTCTGTCCCGAGGCCCCGTTTAGGGACTCCTTATCGTCACGTAATGCTAACGACGGACGCTTCCCTCACGGGGTGGGGAGCGGTCATGAGTGGCCACTCCGCCCAGGGTCTGTGGAGCGGCTCACATCTTTCGTGGCACATAAATTGCCTGGAGATGACGGCAGTGTTGTTGAGGTTAAAACACTTCCACCCAGTCCTGAGAAATTGCCATGTGTTAGTCCACACGGACAACACGGCGGTGGTCTCGTACTTCAACCACCAGGGGGGCCGCCGGTCTTGCCCCTGCAAACAACTGTCGCGAGAGGTCCTCTTGTGGTCCCAGGACAAACTCCGCTCGAGAGCCGTTTACATCCCAGGACGATTGGATGTCAGAGCAGACGCCCTGTTGAGACAGTGGCAGCCATGGGACAGTCTTGGCTGAGGCTACGCCTGTACGCCTTTCCCCCGATCACGCTGCTCTTGGGAGTTCTGGAAAGAGTTTGCCGGGTAGGAGTCAGTCGCCGCCTGGTAGCACCTCGATGTCCTGGCAAGCCATGGTTTGCGGTTATCCCTACTCGAGGGCCCTCCATGGGAAATTCCTACCAGGAGGGATCTCCGCTCGCAGCGGAGTTGTGGAAACTGTGGCTGTCGCCACTGAGGGGGCACAGTTCGTAGCAGCTGGTCTCTCTACCGAGGTAGTAGAGGACCTTCTCCACTCCAGAGCT
Organism: Silurus meridionalis; assembly: GCF_014805685.1. Lineage (NCBI taxonomy): Eukaryota > Metazoa > Chordata > Actinopteri > Siluriformes > Siluridae > Silurus > Silurus meridionalis. Next base: position 16,558,191 of record NC_060901.1, on the reverse strand, counting down.
CCCCCCCAAGAGGATTTCGTACACCGCAAGATGGCGACTGTTCACGTCATGGTGTGAGCACCATGACTTTGGACCCAGTTAACTGCCCGGTCTGGTGTATATAGTCACTACTTTACTCTTATCAGAACTACCTTTATTTTGTTTTTATTATTTTGGTATTCTTCTCTAGTTTTATAACTAAAACTAGCTAAATTTCTCGACATGCTAGATTGTCTCTTGCTGCTAGAACAGTCGCTGGACCCCGATACTTCGTCTCACCGACCTTGGTTGGCTTCAGATTTTGTATCAGGACAACTAGATTAGGAACAAAAGTGTGTGTTGGGTTTTATGTGGGCAGAGGAAGAGTTAGTGAGACATCAGCACTAATAGAATTAAATTTTTTTCACCAGGGCAGAAATGTCCACAATCACACCATCACAAGTTACCTAAGGAAGAGATGACAGTGACCATGGGGTCGGGAAAGGCCAGCCCATTAGAATTTCAAATGGTGACAGTTTAGTAGTTAAAGATTGGGGTCATTCTCATTTCTGTGAGTACTGCCGGGAGAACAACAGTCTTATTTCGGCCTGTTTTAATGCAGGCTTAAGTAACACTTTCCTTAATAGTTCTGTTCATTCTCTCTACCACTCCAGCTGACCGTGGGTGATAGGGAATATTAAAATGGCAATCAATTGCTAAGCTTTTAGCCAAATATTGTGTTACTTTAGAAGCAAAAGGTGGGTCATTATCACTTTCAATCACATTAGGAATACCAAACCTAGAGATGATGTCATACAGGTCAATGTATGTTAGTTTTCACACAAGTCAAACATGAATCTAACACTAGCTGGTTTTTAGCTACATCAGCAATACAGTATGATGAGTTCATAGCCTGTGTGAATTTAGCTACGCTAATGTGTGACATCCCATGGTAATGCTTCACCAACTCTATTAAAGCTAGTTTAGGCAGAGCAATTTTTTCATCTACATCTCTAATAATACCAGCTGAATATTATTTACATTGGTTAGAAACGCAACACTTTATGTCCTCCTCAGTAGGCTGATTCTGAAGTATTTTTTTAGTTCAATATCTGGTATATTGGAGATATGTGCCACCATCAAGGTCTCAGAATTTGTATGTATTGTGTTCAAATCTACTGGTTGTTTTGCTGCTTCCTTAGTTTCTTTATTCGCTAACGTGTTTCCCTGAATTTCCACTGAATCACCTGTAGCGTGTCCTTTAACTTTACTTTGGCCATTTTGGCAGGAACAGCATTTAAGAGGTCGCCTATGAGATTAAAATGTGCTATGGGCTTTCTATCAGCTGTTTTAAAGTGTCTTTGCTTCCATGTTCCAGCAAAATCCTGCACAACATCAAAAGCAAACTTAGAATCAGTGTATATAGTCAATACTTTACCTTCAGAAAACTGACGTCCTTTTCCTAAGTGCGACCAACTGTGGAAATGTGTATGATAATGGTTTAGCTTCAACTATTTCATCAGGTAATCTTACAACTGCATATCCATATAAATACACATCAGCAGGTTTCAAACACGAGGCAATCACCTTATACCAGGGCCATATCCTAAAGATCGGGCCTACAGGCTAACATTGTTGCTAATTGTTCAATGTGTTTAAGGCAATCATGTGTGTCATCAAAACCATCGAATTCAATAAAGTCTAGCAGATCACGCAGTGCTACTACTGCTGCTAGTGCTGAATGCAGCTGAGAAGAAGGCTTAATGGTTACGTTTTCTGTTGCCAAGATCGTGATTTCATAACCAGATCTACGTCGTACTGTCATATTTTGTGTGTTGAGGTTATGTAAAATATCTGTTACCTGATGTGAGGTGTACAGTATCAAAGGATGTTACAGCACCATTCTCTTAACATCCTGGACCATCAGACCATCAGCAGCCACTGCACGCAAGCATTAGGGCAACCCTTGTACTATGTTGTCTAAAGATTTGGAAAGATACGCAACAGGGTGAAATCTGTCACCATGTTCCTGGGCTAGAATCCCTGCATCCATACCCCCACGTTCGTGCAAATAAACGTGAAAAGGCCTAACGTAATTCGGAAGACCTAAATCTGTAACAGACTGTATAGCCTTCCTGAATTTCTTTGTGAAATTATGGTTATGAGTATAAAATGTAATATTTTAATAAAAAGAATAAATAAACCCCGCAGCGTCGCAATGTCCAGGAGTGATAGTCCAGCAGACCAGACCGTAAAAGCCACCACACTGAGATGGAACGAGCCCTGACCCCGTGGGGAGACCAGGACTCGTAGCTGAAAGTATAGCATCCGTGCGCCCATCGGCCAGAAAACCTTTACTATTAGGGCCACAGCAGACGAACAGCTGCACCGACCGCCTCCAAGGACTCGTCCTGTGGAGACAAGCATCCAGTACTCGCACTGTACACAGTCGTGTCTGTAACCCCTGGTCGGGGGCTATAAACAGAGAAGGGCAGAATGCCTGTAACACGACACATTGTGTGGGAGCCATAGGCACCTTAGGTACGCACCCAGGTTTCGTGTATAGAAATACCGTGGCCATGCCAGGGGCAAACTACAGGCAAACTTCAGGCAGGACAGGGCAACTGCCAAGTCCCAGACAGGCACTCTGGGTCGCATCCTCAGCCTCTGGGCGCCGCAAAGGAAACGTGTCACCAATGGGTGCCTACCCAGGGGCGATATATGCTGCGATGGAGGACACGGAAACCTTCAGGGTTGAGAGGTTAACCCTGTGGCAAACTGTTCCTGTAAAAACTCCAGAACTGAGCTGACCAGGCAGTTAACTGGGTCCAAGTCACGGTGCTCACACCATGACGCGAACAGTTGCCATTGTGTGGCGTACAACCTCCTCGTGGGGGGAGCTCTGGAGTGAAGAAGGGTCTCTACTACCTCGGTAGAGAGACCAGCTGCTACGAACTGTGCCCCTCAGGCGCAACAGCCACAGCTTCCACAACTCTGGGAGGAATTTCCCATGGAGGTCCCTCGAGTAGGGATACCAGGTCCGCAAACCATGGCTTGCCCGAACATCGAGGTGCTACCAGGAGGAGACAGACTCCTTCCCGGCAAACTCTTTCCAGAACTCCAGGGAAAAGGTGTACAGGCGTAGCCTTGGCCATGACCGTCCCATGGCAGCCACTGTCTCGACAGGGTGTCTGCTCTGACATCAAACCATCCCGAGGTGTAATGAGAGGAGTTCGTCCTGGGACCACAAGAAGACCTCTCGCGCCAGTTGTTTGCAAGGGGCGAGACTGGAGGCCCCCCTGGTGGATGATGTACAAGACCACCACAGTATTGTTCGTGCGGACCAACACATGGCGATCTCTCAGGACTGGGTGGGAAGTGTTTTTAACCCCAACAACACTGTCATCATCGCTACGCAATTTATGTGCCACGAAAAACATGGGCCACTTCACAGACCCTGGGCGGATTGGGCACTCATGACCGCTCCCCACCTTGTGAGTACCTTCATGCAGGCGAGAATGACATCTCAATGCCGAACTGCCTGGTGCTCTAAACGAGCCAATATCAACCAATCGGTAGAATACAAAATGCGGATGCCCTGAAGCCGCAGCGGGGTTCACGCACTTAAGGTATGGGGTGAGATTGCTAGGCCGAACGGGAGGACCGATATTGGTAAGCTTCGCAATGCAACCTCAGAAACCTCCCGTGTGTGGTAAAGGTCGGCTGAATGGGAGCATGCGACCTCCAGATCTAACGTATGACAAATCAGTCCTCGGACTTGATCTGAGGCATCCTGAACCCGAGCCTCATAAGTGAGTAGTTCAAGGAGTGGAGATCCAGAATGGGATGCAACCCGCCGTCCTTCTTCGGAACAATGAAGTACGGGCCGTAGTAGCCTGACTCTCTGACTGAGGAGGATGGAACCACCTCGATGGCCCGATTTCTCAGGAGAGTACGCATCTCCTGTCCCAGGACCAGAGCCTGCACGGGTCCCACCAGGGTGGGACACATCCTGTTGAACCGGGGAGGAGAAGACGCAAACTGAATCGCGCAGCCATTCTCCACAGTACGCAGGACCCCCGAGAGACTCCTGGCAGCCCTCCAGACTGACAAAAAGTTCTACAGGGGAACCAACCCCTCGGGCCTGGCCCCTGACCCACTCAAAGCGGCTGGAGCGGTGCTCTGCAGCCGACTACACCTCCTGAGAGAAACCACTGGAGGGAAGCCGCGCCCTGAACACATCCCGTGGCAGGGCTGGCAGACGGCCCTCCTGAACCCGAACGGCAGGAGCAGCGCCCCATCCGCAACGAACTATCGGGTGGAATAAGGGAGTTAACCGCTGGAGGGAGGCAGCGTCCTGAACACCCTGAGGCAGGGCCGTGCAGACCGTCCTCCAAGATGCAAGCCGTCAGGCTTACGCACCACAGCCCGCCCACTAGAGGCGAGGACGAACCTCAGGTCAGGCTTAGAGTGTTGCCAGGGGCCCCTAGGACCTCCCCACGGGAATCGGGTGCAACGCACTCTTTCCGGGCCATTTCGCTGTGCCTGGACGTACCAGGGTGAGGCTGCCGCGGAGCAGTCCCATTGGAGCAGCGAGGAAGTACCACTCAAACGGCACCGCGGCCTCTTAAAGCCACCAGCAATCGCCCTTACCTACAGCGTTACCAGGTCAGGCCAGGAGGGGTCACCATGGCGCTCAGAAGGAAGCTCACACCATCCCCCATAGCAGGCCAGCCTGGTATGCCTGCAATACATTCATCGTGAGAAAGCAACACACAGCCTGACCTGCCGCATAGCCCTACCTACCAAAGCCAAGCGGCTCTTTATAGGCAAACTGATAGCCTTCATAGATGCAGCACTCGGGGAGAGATAGCTAGCTAGCATCTCTACCACAAGTGGCATCGTCCCGTAGCCGTGCTACTTAGTCCCAATAAATTTTGCGCACAGCTAGAAACATTGGAAAAGCACGCTTGCACGCGGGCCTCCCAGGACCCAGACACCTCTGTGCGCAGATCAGGGAAAGTGCTGAGGCTGTGACACAGGGCACAGGAAACGCTCATCCAGCACACTGGTTGCGCACTGCTTCTGCAACACGAACGGCCAAGCTAGATCCAGCCTGGACCCAGTACAGCACAGGCTGTGAGGAGTCCGCAGGCTCGCTAGCATCCATCATCATATCCTCCTCGGAGAGAGAGAGACATGTAATGCCGCGCTGCACTTTTTTTGGTTATGAGTGGAAAATTTAATATTGTAATAAAAACGATAATTTTTTTTTTTCATTAGAAAAAGTCTGACCATTGTTTGTCATCACGGTTTTCATAGATTTTTTGCACTTTTAATGGATTTTAGTTAAATGATGCTTATGAATATGAAAATTCTAATTTTCACAATAACATATTTCAATGAAAAAGCACACGGCGGGGACCTGGAGCAGAGCGATGCTCTCAGTGGAGATCAGAGGCGGAGTGCTGCCCTCAGCGGAGACCTGGTGCGGAGCGATGACATCAGCGAAGGCCGGATGCAGGGAAACGTCCACCACGGAGACCTGGAGCGGGTTGCCACCACCCCAAGATGCCTGGAACAGAGCCGCTTCCACCTTGGAGACCCGGACTGGCACGACGACCCTGGTGATGACCGAAGGCTGAGCGATGACCACCCCGGCGACCTGGAACGGATCGACGTTACCCAAGAAGGTCTGGAACGGAGCCTCATCACCCACGGGGACCTGGAGTGGAGAGACAACCCTGGTGACTACCGGAGGCAGGGCAGAGCACTCAACGGGGCATACCGGCTGGAAGACCCTCTGGATGGAGACCGGAGATGGAGCGACGCCCCTGACTGAGCACAGAGGCTGAATGAAGACCTTGGCAGGGTTCATCGGTGCGACGTCGCCCTCCAGGGAGCTCAGGGGCGACCTGTCACCGTTCAGGGAGCTTGGAGGCAGGACGTCGCCGTGAGAGGAGCTTGGGAACGAGACGTCGCCGTCTGAGGGCTTGTGGGGCGAGCCGTCACCTTTTGGGAGACTGTGGGGCGAGCCGTCGCCTTCGGATGAAGCCAGGGGCAGCGGTTCGACGTCCCTTTCACAGTCCCGGAGCTGAGGTGAGTACTCTGGGGACCCCTTGGATGACAAGGAGGTCTGTGACGTGGCTTCGCCTTCTGAGTGCTGGTGGGGCAAGCCATGGGTGCGCTTTATAGTCCGGAAATTACGGTATGTAAACAATGTTATATTTTAGTCCGAACATTATTTGTCATGCAATAAGATTATTTGTCAAGTTCATGCAATAAGTGCAAATACGCTTGGTTCGACAAACCGCTTTCTCTAAGTCCTAGATGCCTGAGACTTGCGGAATCGCATTTTCAGCGGATAAGAAACTCATTCTTGACAATACGTAGAAGACGTAGAAGAACAAATATTTGCTGTTGATTCGTTTTTGATTAATTATTACTTTCTAACCCATTGGCGGATATGGAGGCGGAAGCAGGTGCACACGTGTTTATTCAAACAAAAAGGCAGAGCCAACACAAAATACAGAAGAGATCGGGATAATTCGGCAAACGGCAGTCCAGTAATAACATCCACGGTGCGTTAGGGAGGAAGCGCGGTGCGGAGGAAGCGACGGAGAAGCGTCGGTAGTCCGAGGTGCGCTGGGGAAGGTAAACACAGCCGTGGAGAGAGCGAGGAGTCCGGGAGGAGAAGGTATGTAGTGGGAGCAGCATACATACAAACACATACCACCATGAACCTACAATAACGGACCGGGAGTGTGGGTGAATGTGGGGTTTTTATAGGAGCTGGGGATGAGCGAGTGAAATGAGTCACAGGTGTTCCCCATGAAGCCCGATTGCGAGAAGCTCCGTGCGGGCGGGGCACGCACGGGAGAAGGAGCGAGGTGCTTTGGGGAAACCAAAGGGGCTTGGCAGGGGAATTCCTGACACCCATTTTCATTCACTTTTTGCAGTTTATAACAGTTTTTATGAAATTATGATTATGAATAAGAAAATTCATATTTTTGAAATAACTAATATTTATGTAAAAAAAAATATTTTGGTCAGAAAATGTTTTGTTATATCATATCTTATCATAAACATGTACAATTATTATGGGCAAGTGCATTCTGGGTGTGCAAATACACTTGGTACGAAAAAACGCTTTCTCTCCATCCTAGAAGCCTGAAACTTGCGGAACCGCATTTTGAGCGGATAAGAAACTCATTCTTGAAAGCACATAGAAGGCTTCGCCAAAGATATGCTGAAAAATGTAATATTTTTTTCGTTTTTGGAACAGCATTTAAGAGGTCGCCTATGAGATTAAAATGTGCTTTGGGCTTTCCATCAGCTGTTTTAAAATGTCTGTGGTTCCATGTTTTGGCAAAATCGTGCACAACCTCAAAAAAAGAATACCAAAATAATAAAAACAAAATAAAGGTAGTTCTGATAAGAGTATGATAGGTTTATTGGAGAAGTGTATTGGAGAATATCAGGTGCAGGTTTGCAGTGTGTGCAAAATTGTAACAACAACAAGCGGATTAGCTAGGCTAGAAACCGCACGGAATTTTTGTCTGGTGTATAAAAGTTACCTAAACGAAGAACCGCATAGCATGTGCATCTTGTATTTGAGGGTGCACAAAAGTTCACAAGTTGACAGTGCTTAGGGGAAGGCAAGGTTAATAAAGCAAAAATAAGCAAAAACAAAAACATTTAAGCTTCTTAACATATAACATTGCTTATATTAGTTTAATTCCAAGATTAATACATTTAACCATTACTCAGCATTAATAGAGTACAGTGGAACCCGGTTATGTCGATGTCCTATGGCAGGGGTGGCCAACCCGCGGCTCGCGAGCCGCATGCGGCTCTTTGGCTGGTTTCATGCGGCTCTTACGTTCATATCAATTTTTGTGTGTTTGATTTTTAATGTGCGTGTTCGCTTTGCTTAAGTTGAATACGGTATTTTTAAGACTTAAATGAGCTTGCCCCTACTGGGAAACTTTGCGGTATATCAGACCTTGGCATGAGGCCAATCATAAAAATACAGGGATGCACTGAGAATTTTCGGAAATACCTAAATCCCCGAAACAACACGGCAGAAAAACAATTGTAATGACGCAGTAAAAAAGCGCAGCAGCACACGGTTATCTGGATAAGAGCAACATGTCTGCGGTGTGCGGAGAGCGATGTGCAAAACATGCAATGCTGAAATTTCAAGAGGGGGTGTATCTGCAAAGAGTTTCTCCAAGTCAGGTTTAATTTATCACCTGAAATCCAAACATCCCGATTGCCATTCTAAATATAAGAAGAACGCGGTGCAGAAAAGTAAAGTCAATCCGAGCATGCGCACTCCATCTGTAGCGGACGTTTTGAAAAGGCAGGAAAGTTTTCCAGTGATGGTGCCAAGGCAAAAGGCATAACACAAAAAATTATGGATTTCAATGCCTTTTGAATTGAATTTTCATTTCGGTGCATCCCTAAAATATTATCGTTGGTGTGGCCCTCTGACACAATTCAGGTTTCTCATGTGTCCCCTTGTAAAAATTAATTGCCCACCCCTGCGGTATATTCATCTCACGCACATGCGCATTTGACGAAAATACCGTATTGAACTCAAGCGAAGTGAACACGCACATAAAAAAAACACAAACAAAGTCTGTGTTTTCTACCCTGAAACACGTGAAATCAAATCATCAATCTGTTCTGACTGACACACGTGTAAAAGAGTTGATTCGAGTGGCAACAACGGAATACGAGGCAGATTTGAAGGGGATTGTTCAAGGCAAGGAATGCCAAAAGTCCCACTAAGTAACATGCATAGTAAAAGAAAAACGCTATTGTAAATTATTATATTTTTGTTTGTGGACTTGGTTAAACAGAGTTTGTGTGTGTGAGAGAGTGCACACAATGTTCATGGTTGAAAATGACTGTCCTGTAGTCTTAAAACTGTAGGAGTCAATTTCTGTCATTATGTTGGTGTGTGACATTTACAATTAATCTGGCTGAGCAGAGGTGTGTGTTTGTGTGTAAGAGGAAGGGATGGGTGATGTTCATATGTGCCCATGTGTATGATGTGGCTCTTTGCGTTAACACAGTCAAAAATGTGGCTCTCGGTCTCTGACTGGTTGGCCACCCCAGTCCTAGGGGGTCGCCAAAAAGCATCGAGATAACCGATGATCGAGATAAACAAAAATCAAAATGGCGGCAATATATTAACATGCTTGAAATTTCTTTATGTACATGATGTGCGTTAATAAATAAGAATGTGCATGCACGTGTTTTTGAAGGTTTTTTTACACAACAGCGTTGCCACGATTTGTTTGATGAAGGCATGCTATAAAAATACATACATACATGTTTATCTGTCAGGAATCCACCTGCCACGCCCCCTTCGGCCCCCTTCAGCGTGTCAGGTGCTTTCTCGGCCGCTTTCTCTGAAGCTCCCGGCTTCAATCGCGCACATATGGTGCTCGTTTAGCATCATCACCAGCTCCTATTTAAACTTCCACACTCTCACTGTCCGTTATTGTTGGGTCACGGTAGGGCTGGGACGATTCACTAATCTGGCGATTCAATACTATCCCGATACTTTTGTGCCGATTCAATACATATTGCGATTCTGTAGCTATTGCGATTCATTGTTTAAATTGTGATTTTTGTTTGCTTAATAAAGATTACACAATGGCGAATACTTGATCATACCCTTAAAGAGACTGTATATGAGTTATATTAACAAAAATAATGCATCACATCTTTCTGAATTTTTATTTCAGGAGCACACATACATAGTGCATAAAGAACCTTGAAGCATAAAACTTTTCAAGTACCAAAAACTAACAAAACAAAAATACTCTCTAAAATAAAATAAAAATTCTGTTTAAACTGTTCCAATGTCCAACTCAGTCAAGGTGCTAATATCCTTCTCTCTCTTCCTCACCTCAGGTGAGAGCTATTATAGCATCTCGTCGAAACGTCTGTTATAAGTTTGTGCACAGGGAGCTCCAGTAACTTTTGTTTTTCCTGCAAAACATGAAGTCCTGCAGCACTGGAAATATCCTGTGATGCGTCGTACTCATCCGAGTAACTTCCAGCAGCGGGCAGCTTCAGTGCGCACTGTGAGGTCAGATTATGAGTGTGCGCGTAGCACTTAATATGGAGAAAGCTGGTTAATTGGGCAGCGATAACCATATTAGACACATTGTCTGTGACTAAAGCAGGGTCTTTATCCATTAAACAATTCTCAAAGAGGTTTGCTCCCCTGACTTTGCAATAGTTTTGCTTTCTCGCACCAGCTTCAAACGGATATGACGTCATCTAATACGGACAACGACAAAATACGTTTCGCCCTCTGTTGGAATAAAAGCGGTAACATCTTCCCACCACCTCTCTGAAAAAGTAAAATAATTAAATATATATCGATTCTGAGGTAAACAAATCGATCTCAAAATTGTTTTAAAAAGAATCGCGATAGTTTGGTGAATCGATTTTTTCTCCCACCCCTAGTTCACGGTGGTCGTTGTTATCGCTCATGTGTATCCCGGTACGTGCCTTCCCACCGGCACTCTCTCAACGGCTGCTCTTTTCTTCCCAAAGCGCACCGCGGGTTCCCCCCGATCTTGCCGGTGTTCATTCTATGCTTTTGCTGCTCATCCCACGTTCCGTGCCGCGCTACTACCAAGCGCTGCGCCGCGCTGCGCCGCGCTTTCGCCTCCCGTTCATCGCATAAAATTTAACAACAAAAGGCATATGTGCACTAACTAACAGCAGAGATTCACCAGTATACAATACAGCACCTGTAGCAGCTGTAAGCCTTGATTTTTCCGCCACTTCCGCGAGTTCTTCTGCGGCTGCACTGAGATAACCGATGTTAAATGGCAAATTTTTCCCCCTTGTGCTCGAGATATCAGGGTTCGGCGACATAAAAGATTCGACATAACCGATAAAAAATGCTAAGACAAAGCGAGAATTTGGTGGTTCCACTTCAAAAACGTGGACTTAATAGGGTTGTCGAGATAACCGAGGTCAAGATAAGCGGGTTCCACTGTATAATACAGAGAACTCGGTGTATAAAAAAAATCCATAAAAATCAGATAATCATGCCTAAAGAGGCAAACTTAGTTAAAGATATACACAAAAGCGCAGCATACATTATATCATCACCATACTTAATCGTGCATATATGTCACACATATTTTAAAGGCGGAAATAGCAGGTGAAGCTGGTGCTTTGCTTTTGTTATTCAGAGCTCCAAATGAAAACAATTACAGATTGTAAATCTGCAACTCCTGTATGTGGCCCTTGTGCATAAAAGGGTAGATCAGGGTAGAAATGTGTGTGTGTGTGTGTGTGTGTGTGTGTGTGTGTGTGTGTGTGTGTGTGTGTGTGTGTTAGTCAAGCCTTGCAGCCAAGCACTGATTAAACATCAAATCTTGCACCTGTTTGTGGTTGCCGTGGGCATTTCTTCCGACCCTCCGATGCATCTTTTTTGCAGAGTTTTAAATCCACCTTCTGTAAATCAAATAGATTGAAAGGCAACAGCTACTAACATAGCCAAGTTTGCTCCTGGGGTCAGCCAAATTTGGGAAGAGGGAGATGATTCCCTTTGCATATTGTTCCTTCAAGTGTCAGGAAGGCCATGTTCTACACACAAACATAAACCAATTACAACCCATAACATCAGAAACATTAATTTACAAGGTACTGTATAAACAACCTACCCATGTTCATTTGTCAAATGTGCTACAAGATTTTCACCATGTCACGTCTTCTGCTATCTGACAGACTTTTAGTGTGAGCATATTCACTTGCAATCTTTTCACCTCCAGCCCTGGAGGTGAAAAGATTGCAAGTGAATATGCTCACACTAAAAGTCTTTAGGATATCTTCAATCATCTGAAAGAGGGGATGATATAATATTGAGCAAAGATGAGAAAATAACAACTGGCAACTGTATATAGTTCCAAATATCTTTAATATTTAAGTAATTCTATATAAATGTAATTCAGAGACAAGATTCGTGATCCTTACTTGAGCAAGAGCCTTTGCTTGATTTGTTTTAGAAGGACTTCTAATCAAAATTGCTGTGTCATCAGACTCTGATGTGCCTTCGGTATCTCCTACTGAGCTTGAGCTTAAATAATCTTTAATATAAACCATACCTAGAGTCTGATTAACTGTTCATACTATCTGTATATCATGTTATACAGTTATTGAGAATTAGTACAATAGACACATTAGTCTATGCAAAAATAAATTGGTGAGTATTGCTGAAAATAAACAAAAAATGTATAAGCATGTAAAACATTTTACCATCAAAACATTCTTTGCCTTGGATCAAAATTTCTAGGACACCAAGGTCTGGTCGTGTCAGCAGGTATTCAAATGTCTGTCTTCGAGTCATCAAAGATTTTTACATCCATTGTAGGAAGATCAAATTTTTTGCCAACTGAAGGATGACAAACCATTGCCAAATTACAAAAAACAGCAATTCCAAAGGAAGTTAGAGTTATTTTTATACCCCATAAGATACAACCATAAACTTAGTTTAATACTATTAAAATTTTCAGAAGGAAAAGTATTAATGATATTAACAATGTTAAAGTTTCTCCTCTTACCACATTCCAAAAACGTTTGAAACAAAAGGTTTTAAAGAAAAAAATATTTTTTTGCTATCTTTGAACCTCACTCTGACAACGTTGTTGGTTTGCATCCTGAAGGAAGCAAAAAGATGAACACAAGGCAATATTACTCACTCTCAGATGATGACATTCAACATGAATTATTTTTTCTTCACTGGTGTGTTTTTAATTTGTAATAACTGTTTAACAGTTTATGCATGGTGCTAGCATGCTAGCCCTATTCAGACCATTTTTTTCCATGGATGTCTGAAAATATAATCCAAATGGCACGTCAGTGATAAAACTCATGCATTCAGATGGCGATTTATTCACGATTTAGGAGCGGGTTTTGTACGAAAAAAGTGTCCATATAAAAAAAGCGCAAGGTCATTGCACGGTGTTTCACAATAATGGCGCAGATGATTATGCAAATTCAGTGTGAACGCCCTAACACTAGCAACAAATATTCTTTAATCGATGATCAAAAGCCCAACAACGAGCTTGTGAATGAAAGATTACAACATTCTGGATTCAGACGCCAGAAAAATAACAAATAGCCCCTGTAAATATTGATAATACCTTATATTACCGTGAGAAATTCAAGTCTGAATAGGGCTAATGCACATCAAAATGGCCTCCAGCAATCCAGTTAAGGCTCCAGTTAAGCAGTACAGTTTAACTCTGTACCAAGTCAAGTACATGTGATGCACAACTCGATCCTCGGCACAATAATTTAGTTTACAAACATTTAATAAACAGTTTGGCAGTTTAACTGGTTTCATTTAACATTTGTTACATTTGTAATCTATATATGAACTATTTGCTCCTAAATTAAGCAAAGTACTAAACTTAAAATCTATCCGGATATTGATATGAGCTCATATGAACAGAGGATCAAAACTAAAATAAATAATTAGACATTTTAGAAAAATGTAGTTATTTACATCTAGTAGAAATGCGCCTTCTCTTCTGAATCCATAAGCTGCAGCGCCGAATGACTGTGTAGAGTACCGTGAATTAATTAAACTCCGTGAGGAGACAATGGGGAGGATTCACAGTTACTCTGTAATTTTAAACTTAATATAAATATAACTCGAATTCTACAAACTTGGAAAGTGATAATTTAGGTATTTCAGGAAGAGGTAGGTCTTCAGTCGTCGCTTGAAGATAATCAAGGAAGTTCATTCCACCACCTCGGTGCCAGAACAGAAAAGAGCCTTGAAGTGTACTTACCTCTCATTCTGAGAGAAGGTGGTACCAGTCGAGCAGTGTTGGAGGATCTCAGACAGCGTGGTGCAGTGCGAGATGTGATGAGGTCACTGAGGTAAGATGGTGCTGGTCCATTTTTGGCCTTGTAGGCAAGCATCAGTGTTTTGAATCTGATACGTGCAGCTACTGGAAGCCAGTGAAGGGAGCGCAGCAGTGGGGTGGTGTGGGAGAACTTGGGCTGATTGAACACAGCTGCAGCTGCGTTTTGAATCATTTGCAGTGGATGAATAGCGTTCAGGGGAATACCTGCCAGCAGAGAGTTGCAGTAGTCAAGTCTTGAAATGACAAGAGACTGAACAAGCACCTGGGCAGCCTGTATGGACAGAAATGGTCGAATCCTTCGGATGTTAAATAGTCTACTGACATATTTTACTCTGTACACTCAAAATAGAGCAAAAACAACTATTTTTGAGGAAAAGAATATTGTCTCTGGAAAAATTATTCTGTCATTTTTCCTGTGTTCGTATGGAAAACCTCTCCAAGAAATAAGTTTGGGCATGGATTCATGATAACTATGTTTGGCAAAAATATGACTATTTTAATATGAATATGAAAACTTAAGCTTTTCTTGGTGCTTACAACGTTCTCTCTTTCTTTACTGTAGGTTCTTCCCACAGCATCTTTTCGCGGTAAGTTAACCACTGGGGAATAAAGTTGTGAGGTAACGTTATTCTGTGGCCTAAATGTATATAAATTAGACATTATGGCTGTTATTATCAGCTAAAAAAATTAACGTTATATGCCTGGTTTCAGTGAAACCAGGTTGTAGTAATGGCTTAGGGCAAAAGTAAATTAATTTCAAACTTGTTCCTTTAGCCATGTGTGAAAGAGGTATAGAGAGCAGCCACTATCTGTCTCGTCAAATGAAAAATGAAGTGCGCATGTCATTGTTGGAACATTTATTCCACTGACAAATGTGCGCCTGCGAGGCAGTTTTCTCACTAAGCTAAACTCTTGTGTTTGCAATATGTAAGCGACTTGAAATATGAAAAACTTACATGAAATGACATGACAAATCAAGTTTTTAACATTTATTGTGAAAAATATGACCATATTCATAAGCATCATTTAACTACTAACCGATGCGCTTACAAATACAAATATTAAAATAATTGGTCAAATATAAATTCTCCTATTCATCAGCATAATAATTAATTAAAAACTGTTAAAAAGTGCAAAGATTCAATGAAAAACGTGACATAACAATTCAAGTTTCTACAAGTTATTGTGAAATTATAACAATATATTCATCAGCATCATTTACCTAAAAACTGTTGAAAGAGCAAAGATTAAAAAACTAAATATGACTTTCTTTATTAAAAATTGTTTTCATTTAAATATTACATTTCATATTCATAAATAAAATTTCATTTTAATAAGTTACATTTGAAATGATGACTTCATATTCATTAGCATATTTTCTTAAAAAAAAAAACATTAAAAAAACATTAAATTAATTTGTTAAATATACATTTTCATATTCAGAAGCATATTTTAAAGGAAAACCGTTTAAAAAAGTGCAATAAGATTTTTTTTATATGAATATGAAATAAATTGGCAAAATAAACATTTGTATATCTAAAGAAAAAAATTTATGAAAAGCTGTATAAGGTAATATAATTAAATAAAAAAACATGACATGACAAATCAAGCTTTTAAACTTTATTGTGAAAAATATGTTTGGCAAAAATATGATTTTTCAAAATATGGATATGAAATACATGTGTAAAATAGAAATTGTTATATACAAGAAATTATTTATTGAGAAACTAAAAAAAAAAAAAAAAAAAAAAATCTGATATGACAAATCAAGTTTTTAAAATTGATATTGAAAAATATGACTTTTCATATTCATTAGCATCAATATATATATATATATATATATATATATATATATATATATATATATATATATATACAGTGCCCTCCACAATTATTGGCACCCCTGTTTAAGATGTGGTCGTGGACTTCTAAAAATTCTCCTTTTTTTTAAAACAACATAGAACCCAAATGCAAAAAAAGAGAAAAATCCAACCTTTCATTTAAGTACATAACGTTGGTGGTAAAAAAAATCATACATTTAGAAAAAAAAAAACTTGAAATCATGTGTCCCACAATTATTGGCACCCCTAACAATTCCTCTGAAAAATTTAATTTTTTTTTTTTTTATATATTTTTCTGTAGTTGCTAAGGTTGGTCAGGGTATCTAGGGACTTTTAATTAGTAATTCATGATTTCCTGTGTCCCTGGGGTATAAATATGACGTGACACAGAGGCCTAATTCTCTTACCCATTTGTCAACATGGCAAAGACAAGAGAACACACCATTCAAGTAAGGCAGATGTGTGTCGACCTTCATAAGTCAGGCAATGGCTACAAAAAACTCGCCTTAACTTGCCGGTATCTACAGTCAGAGGAATCATTAAGAAGTTTAAAACAACTGGAACAGTGACAAACAAGGCTGGAAGAGGTCCCAAGTTTATCTTGCCACAATGCACAGTGAGGAGGATGGTAAGAGAAGTAAAAAAATCTCCCAAGCTCACCGTCACAGAATTGCATCAAAGAGTGGCATCTTGGGGTCACAGAGTTTCCAAAACAACCATCAGACGCTCTCTACATGCCAACAAGCTGTTTGGGAGGCATGCAAGGAAAAGGCCTTTTCTCACTAACACTCACAAACGTAAACGTCTGGAGTTTGCTAAGCGGTACTGGGACTTCAACTGGGATCGTGTGCTTTGGTCAGATGAGACTAAGATTGAGCTTTTTGGCAACAAACACTCTAAGTGGGTCTGGCATAAAACAAAAGATGAGTATGCCGAAAAGCACCTCATGCCCACCGTGAAGTATGGTGGAGGATCTGTGATGCTGTGGGCCTGTTTCTCTTCCAAAGGCCCTGGGAACCTTGTTAGGGTGCATGGCATTATGAACGCTTTGAAGTACCAGGATATTTTAAATAAAACCTGATGGCCTCTGCCAGAAAGCTGAAGATGGGTCGTCATTGGGTCTTTCAGCAGGATAATGATCCAAAACATGTGGCAAAATCTACACAAAAGTGGTTCAGCAGTCACAAACTCAAGGTCCTCCCATGGCCATCTCAGTCCCCAGACCTCAACCCAATCAAAACCTGTGGGGCGAGCTAAAGAGAAGAGTGCATAAGAGAGGACCCAGGACACTGGATGATCTAGAAAGATTGTGCAAAGAAGAATGGTCAAAAATCCCTCTCTCTGTGTTCTCCAATCTTGTGAAATGTTATAGGAGGAGATTAAGTGCTGTCTTGTTGGCAAAAGGAGGTTGTACAAAGTATTAACATCAGGGGTGCCAATAATTGTGGCACACATGATTTCAAGTTTTTTTTTTTCTTTCTAAATGTGTGATTTTTTTACCACCAAAGTAATGTACTTAAATGAAAGGTTGGATTTTTCTCTTTTTTTGCATTTGGGTTCTATGTTGTTTTAAAAAGGAGAATTTTTAGAAGTCCACGACCACATCTTAAACAGGGGTGCCAATAATTGTGGAGGGCACTGTATATATATATATATATATATATATATATATATATATATATATATATATATATATATATATAATATTACATTTCATAATTATACCATTATTACATTACATTTTTTTTTACTTTTTCAATAAAATGTTATTTTGAAAATTTGAATTTTCATATTCATAAGCATCTTTTAACTAAAAACCATTAAAAGTGCAAAAAAATCTATGCAAAACGTGATGACAAACAATGGTTTGAAAGAAATCTGACTTTCTTTTATAAATTTGTTTTATTGTTTTTATTAATATATACATTTTATACTAATAACCATAATTTCATTTAGAAATACAGGACGGCTATACAGTCTGCTCCAGCTCTGGGTCTTCCGAATTATGTTAGGGCTTTTCATGTTTATTTGCACGAACGTGAATTACGGATGCAGGGATTCTAGCCCAGGAACATGGTGACAGATTTCGCCCTGTTGCGTATCTTTCCAAATCTTTAGACAACATAGTACAAGGGCAGAGGTGGGAAGTAACGGAGTACAAATACTTTGTTACTGTACTTAAGTAGATTTTTCTGGTATCAGTACTTTACTCCACTATTTATTTTTCAGACAACTTTTACCTTTTACTCATTACATTTTTACACAAATATCTGTACTTTTTACTTCTTACATTTTCAAAACAGGCTTGTTACTTTAGTTTTAATCCATTGATTTAGTGAAATATCATTTTTTTCTTTTCACTGCGCGCCGATTTCCGCCGAACAACCGTTAACGTGGATGAGACAGAGGGAGTCAGTGATGTAAACATGACTGAGAACAGACACATATATATATATATATATATATATATATATATATATATATATATATATATATATATATATATATATATATATATATTAGGCTGTCAAAATTCAAAATATTGTAAATGGCACTAGATGTTATTAACACGCTATCAATTCAGCACGCATTTCTGTTTTTACCATTTTTATAAAAAGTATAAATATATAAATAAATAACTAAATACAAAAGAGGCGAAATTAAAACCTCCAGCAAAACATACATTTATCCACGACGTCCCTTCTTTACTTAGATATAAAATAAATAAATAAACTTAAAATATTTTTAATCAGTAAACTTTTGTTTTATTTTTGCACAAAGTCTCAAATCGAACACCAAATCCGCCATGTTTTACACAATTAACCCTCTGGGTGGCGTTTTGTGGGTTTTTCCCTCATAATGGCGACACGAACATAAATTACTGTCTTTATTGATCGTACAGATAAAAACAATACATCATTCAAATCTGTAAAATGTCTATGATTATATTTAAAAGCTTCTTAACTTGAAGAGGTGCAGTTTCTCCGGTATCACCTCATTAACTGTCCGTGTGGAAACATAGCAAAGGCTCTTAATGATGTCCACACATCTCTGCACTGTTATAGCCTTTATATTTTATCACTGTACATATGCTTACATATATATCACATGCTGTACATATGATACATATTTATCTGCACTATTTGCACGATTGCTACTTTTTGCACTTCTGGTAGATGCCATATTTAAACAAAAACATATCTATCATTATGATGTGAGGTCCAGTTAACAGCTAAAACAGGTAGAAGTAATAACTACTTTTTACTTAAGTACATGTCAGAGCCAAGACTTCTTTACTTTCACTTAAGTAAAAAGGTATAATCAGTACTTCAACTTTTACCCGAGTATTTTAAAACATGAGTATCTGTACTTCTACTTAAGTAATGGATGTGTGTACTTTTGCCACCTCTGTACAAGGGTTGCTCTCATGCTTGCGTGCAGTGGCTGCTGATGGTCTGATGGTCCAGGATGCTGAGAAAAAACAGTGCTGTCACATCCTTTGATACTGTACACCTCACATCAGGTAACAACTATTTTACATAACCTCAACACACAAGATATGACAGCACGACGTAGATCTGGTTATGAAATGACGCTCTTGGCAACAGAAAACTTAACTAATAAGCCTTCTTTTTAGCCGCATTTGGCTGTAGTATCGTTGCGTGATCTGCTAGACTTTTTTGACTTAGATGGTTTTGACGCACACAATTGCCTTAAACACATTGAACAAGAGAACTCTTGTAGGCCCGATCTTTTAGATATGGCCCTGGAAGAGGGGGATTGCCTATATGTAGATAGATCGTGTTCAAAACCCACTGATGTGTTTTTATGTGGCTATGCAGTTGTAAGGTTACCTGATGAAATAGTTGAAGCTAAACCATTACCATATACATCTGCACAAGCTGCAGAGTTGGTCGCACTTTCAAGAGCATGTCAGTATTCGGAAGGTAAAGTAGTGACTATAAACACTGGTTCTAATTATGCTTTTGATGTTGTGCACGATTTTGCCGAAACATGGAAGCACAGACACTTTAAAACAGCTGATAGAAAGCCCATAGCACATTTTAATCTCATAGGCAACCTCTTAAATTCTGTTCAACTACCTGCCAAAATGGCCATAGTTAAGTTTAAAGGACATGCCAAGGTGATTCAGTGGAAATTCGGGGAAACATGTTAGCGGATAAAGTAGCTAAGGAAGATTTGGACACAATACATACAAATTCTGAGATCCCGATGATGACACATATCTCCAATATACCAGATATTGCCCTAAAAAAATACTTCAGAGTCAGCCTACTGAGGAAGACATAAAGTATTGGGCTTCTAAACATTGTAAATCATAATCAGCTGGTATTATTACAAATGTAGATGGAAAAATTGCTCTGCCTAACTAGCTTTAACAGTGTTGCTTAAGCATTACCATGGGATGTCACACATTAACATAGCTAAAGTCACACAGGCTAAAAACACATCATACTGCATATTGCTGATGTAGCTAAAACAACTAAGCTAGTGTTAGATTCATGTTTGACTTGTGTCAAAACTAACATACATTGACCTGTATGACATGATGCCCTAACTTTTCCTGAGCAACCTTTCCAACAGCTACAGATAGATTTCACATATATGCCACCAGTAGGAAATTTGAGAAACCTGTATAGTTGACAGATTCAGTAAGTGGCCAAAAGCATTTGCCTGACAGCGAACACTAAAAAAGTTATAAAAATATTAACGAAAGAGATAATCTCTAGGTTTGGTATTCCTAGTGTGATTGAAATTGATAACGGCACACCTTTTGCTTCTAAATGTAGCCAGTCAAGCGCATCAGTAGGGGTG
The DNA here is from genome assembly GCF_014805685.1 of Silurus meridionalis. Classification (NCBI taxonomy): domain Eukaryota; kingdom Metazoa; phylum Chordata; class Actinopteri; order Siluriformes; family Siluridae; genus Silurus; species Silurus meridionalis. The sequence goes on along the minus strand of NC_060901.1, from coordinate 16,537,640 downwards.
TGGTTGGCTAATTATTCCAAGACTTTTTAAAGAGGCACTGGGCAAGAGGCCTCGAAATGTGGGCCTTGTTTTTGTTTGGTTATGTTTGAATTTGCCCCAGAGGAGGTAGGCCAAGTTTGTTACTTTAGTTTGTTTAATTTGGCATGAAAGGTTTTATTTGTATTTCTCTTTGGGAATGTGTTTTGATTCAGATCTGGATAAATGCTTGAACAACAACTGATTGTTATATATGCTATCTGCCAATGAAGGTAAATTATTTAATTAAATAAAAGTGAGTGTGCAGTTGGTAACCATGGTTTTAATTGTTTAGTGTTTTAAAGCATATGATGTATTGTTAATTTTAGTTTTTCTGTTTTAGATTTAAGTCAATTGCTGTTTCTCCCGTGTTGTTTTTGTTTGGTACCCTGGTTGGCCGGTCTCAGGAGTGTGCTGCATGTTGGCAGCACGTGCATTGTGTGAATTGTTTGTGTATGAGTTAGGTTGGTCGGGGCTTTGTTTTTTTTATTTATTTTTTTTATTTTTATTTCTATTGATGACACGTGTGCGTGCGTGCGTGCGTGTGCGCGCACACGCATCCCTCGGTGTACGGAATTTAAGTTTGCTGTGGTTTTTTTGTAGTTATGAGTGAAGGGTTGTTTTAAGTTGTGTGTTTTTATTTTAATTGTGGTTATTTCTTTTCAGTTTTTAATGCAAGAGGGATGTCCCCCCATGCCTTAAAGGTTTGCGACACGCAACGAAATCAGCTATTATAGCGAGAGATTTGAGCAGGCTGTTAACCTCTTTGAGAGCTGGGACCAATTTTGGATGAGTTACTTGTATAAATTATTTTGGTTGTGTATGATTGTTGTGTATATTATTTGCTGTCCTATTTTTGTAATACATTTTTGTACCTTGAGTGATTTAAAGGGTTTCGTTTTTGGGCCCGTGCTCTAAAGTTTTTCTCTGTTAAATTAGTTTTGAAGGAGTGTTGTAGTGTTACATAAAAGTAACACAACTTTTGGCTAAAAGCTTAGCAATGGATTGTCATTTTAATATTCCCTCTCACCCACGGTCAGCTGGAGTGGTAGAGAGAACGAACGGAACCAATAAGGAACGTGTTACTAAAGTCCGCATTAAAACAGGCCGAAATTGGACTGTTCTCCCGGCAGTACTCGCAGAAATGAGAATGACCCCAATCTTCAACTACTAAACTGTAACCTTTTGAAATTATAATGGGCCGGCCTTTCCCGACCCCATGTACAGGCGACGCACTGGCATTTTTTTCCTTGGGTATCCTGGAAGTGATGGTGGACATTTCTGCCCTGGTTAAAAAATTTAATTCTATTAGTGCTGATGTCTCACTAACTCTTCCTTTGCCCACATAAAACCCAACACACACTTTTGTTCCTAATCTAGATGTCCTTATACAAAGTCTGAAGCCTACCAAGGTCGGTGAGATGACGTATCGGGGTCCAGCGACTGTTCTAGCTGTAACCAGAACTGGAGTTCTGACTGATTATCACCCACAGTGGATACATACAAGCAGGATCAAAACAGCACCCCCTTGATCTGTGTGATAATAGGTCTGTTGGCCTAAGAGGCGTGCCTAAGTGAGTATTCAGGGCTGAAATAGTTGAGAGCCCACGGAAAGATCCTTTCTTTATAGTAGAAAGGGGGGCCAACTCCAGGGTGAAGATCTGACTCACTTGAATGTTTTGTTTAGCTTACCCTGATACCTGCTCTAGGTCTAAATTCTATAACAATATTTGCATAGTTGTAATTACACGCCGAATATTTTTAGTTCTCTTTGAACACATCATTCAGAGAGAAGAACCTGCTATGTATTGTCGAGAAATTTAGCTAGTTTTAGTTATAAAAATAGAGTAGAATACCAAAATAAAACAAAATAAAGGTAGTTCTGATAGGTTTATTGGAGAATTGTATTGGAGAATAACAGGTGCAGGTTTGCAGAGTATGCAAAATTGTAACAACAAGTGGATTAGCTAGGTTAGAAACCACAGGGTTTTTTTGTCTGGTGTATAAAAGTTACCTAAGTGAGGAACCGCATAGCATGTGCATCTTGTATATGAGGGTGCATAAAAGTTCACAAGTTCAAAGTGCTTAGGGGAAGGCAGGCATAATAAAATAAAAATAAACAAAAACATTTAAGCTTGTTAACATATAACATTGCTTATTAGCTTAAATCCAAGATTAATACATATAATACAAACTTAATATAAATATAACCCTTGAATTCTACAAACTTGGAAAGTGCTAATTTAAGTGTTTCAGGAGTTGCTTGAAGATAGTCAGGGACTCCGCTGTACGGACATCTAGGGGAAGTTTATTCCACCACGTTGGTGCCAGAACAGCCTTGAAGTGTCCTTACCTTTCATTCTGAAAGAAGGTGGTACCAGTCGAGCATTGCTGGAGGATCTCAGACAACGTGGTGCAGTGCAAGATGTGATGAGGTCACTGAGGGAAGATGGTGCTGGTCTATTTTTGGCCTTGTAGGCAAGCATCAGTGTTTTGAATCTGATACGTGCAGTTACTGGAAGCCGGTGTGGGAGAACTTGGGCTGATTGAACACAAGCCGTGCAGCTGCGTTTTGATCATTTGCAGTGGACGAATGGCGTTCAGGGGAAGACCTGCCAGCAGAGAGTTGCAGTAGTCGAGTCTTGAAATGACAAGAGACTGAACAAGCACCTGGGCAGCCTGTGTGAACAGAAATGGTCGAATCTTTCGGATGTTGTAGAGAAGAAATCGACAGGAACGAGCCACATTAGAGACGTGGGAAGAAGGACAGTTTATTGTCCATAGTTACCTCAAGGTTACGAGCAGTGGCTGAAGGGGAGAGCAGAGTGCCATGAACTGTTGTTCTAAGATCTTGACCTGAAGATGAATCACCTGGGATGGCCAACAGTTCTGTTTTTGGAGTTTTAGTTGGTGAGCACTCATCCATAAAGATATGTCTGTCAAGCATGCCAAGATCTGAGGAGAAGCTGTGGTATCTGATGGAGGGAAAGAAAAGATTGAGTGTCCTCTGCATAGCAGTGATAGAAAAACCCATGTGAAGATATGACTTCACCAATGGAGTGGGTATAGAGGGAGAAAAGGAGGGGACCAAGTACTGAGCCTTGTGGGACACCAGTGGTGAGTCTGCACGGGGCAGATGTGGATCCCCTCCATGTTACCTGGTATGAGCGACTGTCCAGGTAGGGAGCAAACCATTCCCATGCTGTTCCGTGGATACAGGTTCTTGAGGGTTGACAAGTGTCTTGTGGTTGACTGTATCAAATGCTGCTGAAAGGTCCAGGAAGCACTGAGCAACAATTGTTTCATGATGTCTTGAAGAAGATGAAATAACTGGCAACAAAGTTTTTTGAGAAGATTAAGAATTTAACACTATTTTGTTTTGGGACTGATTCTTTTTTTTGTTATTGTACTTTTGTATTGTATGTTTCGATGTTTGAAGATGGTAAGACAGACCATAAAGGCCTCGATTGGAGTGGTAATGATGAAGGATTATATGCATGTAGGGACGAATTGAAATTAAATCTGTTGTTTTTGTTTTGTCTTTATCTTTTCATTTGCAGTTTATATCACCGATTCAGTTCCCAGGAAAGCACATCCTATTTTATCGGTGTGTGATGCTAAATCATAATTGATTGAAAGTGGCCATTGTTAGTGTTAAGATGGATCACATTTACAGCATTTAGCAGATGCCCTTATCCAGAGCGACTTACAAAAGTGCTTTAAGTCTCTAGCAATGAATAAATCTACACTGGTACGCAAGATTACAAACTTAACACTCACATTTCTCACACTGGTTCACACACATTCCTTTGTCTGTTCAGTGTCAATAGAATATTTATGATGTTAGTACGTAATGTACAGAGAGTCTAATTTCACAATCGTTAAAAGTGTAACGTGAATGAAAAATATTTAATTAAATACCATGTTTTGACATAAATGCTTTCTAATCAGTCTACACTGGCTCCCAATTAAATCTCGCATTGATTATAAAATACTACTACTGACGTATAAAGCACTTATTGGTCTTGCACCGCATTATCTGAGTGAACTTCTGTACCAGTATGATTCTCCACGCCCACTTAGATCAAAATGTGCTGGCTATCTGTAGGTTCCACAAATAATGAAGACTACAGCAGGGGGCAGATCTTTTTCTTATAAAGCCCCACAGTTATAGAACAGCCTTCCAACAAGTTTTCGGGACTCAGACACAGTCTCAGTGTTCAAGTCGAGGCTGAAAACACATTTATTTAGTCAAGCCTTTGATCAGTAGATTTTTTTCTTAGGTAAAGGCACAGATCTGGAGGGGTCATGGATATAGAGTGTTTGGTGAACTGGTATATTTGTATGATGTTGTCCACTCACATTCACACGTTCACTCAGGTTTGTTGACGGTGGTGTGGTGGGTCGTTTCTTATCCCAGAGATCCCTCATGCTGCAATAGCGAGTCTTGCTGGAGTCCAAACTGCACAGTGACATTAACTTTCATACAACAAAGACACTTAATAATCCATATCCTTCTCTTCCTGTCACCCCTCTTCTCTCTCTCTCTCTCTCTCTCTCTCTCTGGGTCGAGTTAAACTTGCTCCTGAGGCTCCAGTGACCACTGTTCCTGCCACTCTCCCCTCCGTGGATCTTCCCACTTCGTCCAGGCCTGCCTCTGGATAGTGTTCTCTTCGACTGGAGCCCACTCTGTGCAGCTTGGGACGGTTTCTCAACACCCAAGGTGGAGTTGAGAAGGAGGAGAAGGAGAGGAGGAAGACGTCTACAGAGACGGCAGGAAAAGAAGTGTAGGAGAGTAGAGGTTAGGGTTGGTACTTTAAATGTTGGCACTATGACTGGTAAAGGGAGAGAGGTAGCTGATATGATGGAGAGGAGAAAGGTAGATATGTTGCATGTTCAGGAGACCAAGTGGAAAGTAAGGAGTAAGGCCAGGAACATTAGCGGTGCATTTAAACTGTTCTATTATGATGTGGATGGAAAGAGAAATGGTGTAGGGGTGATTCTGACGGAAGAGTAAAGTAAAAGTGTAGTAGAGGTGAAAAGAGTTTCTGATAGGGTGATGAACGTGAAGCTGGAAGTTGAAGGGATGATAAATGTCATCAGTGCCTATGCTCCACAAGTCGGCTGTGAGATAGAGGAGAAGAAAAAAATCTGGAGTGAATTAGATGAAGTGGTAGATGCTGTACCTAGAAATGAACGATTGGTGATTGGGGCAGACTTTAATGGGCATGTAGGTAAAGGGAACAGAGGTGATGAGGAGGTTATGGATAGGTATGGCTTAAAGTAGAGGAATGTGGAAGTGCAGATGGTGGTAGATTTTGCTAAAAGGATGGAAATGGCAGTGGTGAATACTTATTTTAAGAAAAAGGAGGATCATAGTGTGACGTATAAGAGTGGGGGGAAGGTGCACACAGGTGGATTATGTTCTATGTAGGAGATGCAATCTGAAAGAGATTGGAGACTGTAAAGTGTTGGCAGGGGACAGTGTAGCTAGACAGCATCGGATTTTAGTCTGTAGGATGGTTTTGGAGGTGAAGAAGAAGAGGTGGAGAGTGAGGACTGACAGAAGAATAAGATGGTGGAAACTGAAAGAGGAAGAGTGTAGTGTGAGGTTCAGGGAAGAGGTCAGACAGGGGCTCGGTGGTGGTGAGAAGTTGCTGGATGATTGGGAAACTACTGCAGGAGTGATGAGGGAGGTAGCTAGAAAAGTACTTGGTGTGACATCTGGAAATAGAAAGGAAGACAAAGAGACATGGTGGTGGATTATGGTGCAGGAGAGCATAAGGGAAAGAGGTTAACAAAACAGAAGTGGGATCGACAGGGTAAAGTAGGCAGGAGTACAAGGAGATGCGGCAGCAGGTGAAGAGGGATGTGGCGAAAGCCAAGGAAAAAGCAAACGAGGAGCTGTTTGAGAGGTTGAACACTAAGGAAGGAGAAGAGGATTTGTACCGATTGGCTAGGCAGAGGGACCGAGCTGGGAAGGATGTGTTGCAAGTTAGAGCAATAAAGGATGGAGATGGAAATGTGTTGACTAGTGTGGAAATTGTGTTGAGAAGGTAGAGGGAGTATTTTGAGCAGCTGATGAACGAGGAAAATAAGAAAGAGAGAGAAGGTTGGATGATGTGGAGTTAGTAAAGCAGGAAAGTGTATAGGATTAGTAAGGAGAAAGTGACAGCAGTGATTAAAAGGATGAAAAGTGGAAAGTCGGTTGGACCAGAAGACATACTGGTAGAAGCATGGAGCTGTTTAGGAGAGATGGCAGTGGAGTTTTTAACCAGAATGTTTAACAAGATTCTGGAAGGTGAGAGGATGTGTTCTGGTACCGATCTTTAAGCATAAGGGAGATGTACAGACCTGCAGTAACTACAGGGGAATAAAGTTGATCAGTCACACCATGAAGTTATGGGAAAGAGTAGTGGAAGCCAGGCTGAGAGAAGAGGTGACCATCTGTGAGCAACAGTATGATTTCATGCCGAAGAAGAGTACCACAGATGCCTTTTTTTCTTTGAGAATGTTGATAGAGAAGGACAGAAGGAATTGCATTGTGTATTTGTGGATTTAGAGAAAGCATACAACAGGGTGCCAAGAGAGGAGTTGTGGTATTGTATGAGGAAGTCAGGTGTGTCAGAGAAGTATGTGGGGGTGATGCAGGACATGTATGAGGACAGTGTGGCAGCAGTGAATTATGCAGTAGGAAAGCCAGACTGGTTCAAGGTGAAGGTTGGATTGCATCAAGGATCGGCCCTGAGCCCTTTCCTGTTTGCAGTGGTGATGGACAGGTTGACGGACGAGGTCAGACAGAAGTCTCCCTGGACCATGTTGTTTGGCGGATGATATTGCGATTTGTGGTGAGAGTAGTGAGCAGGTCAGTAGAGCCTGGAGAGGTGGAGGTATGCGCTGCAGAGAAGGGGAATGAAAGTCAGTAGGAGTAAGAAAGAGTACATGTGCGTAAAGGAAAGTGAGGGCAGTGGAATGGTGCGGTTGCAGGGAGAAGAGGTGGAGAAGGTGGAGGAGTTCAGGTACCTGGGGTCAACAGTGCAAAGTAATGCAGAGTGTGTTAGGGAAGTAAAGAAAAGTGTGCAGGCAGGGTGAAGTGGGTGGAGAAGAGTGACAGGAGTGATTTGTGATAGTAGGGTATTTGCAAGAATGAAAGGGAAAGTTTATAGGACTGTGGTGAGACCTGCAATGTTGTATGGATTAGAGACAGTGGCATTGAGTAAAAGGCAGGAGGCGGAGCTGGAGGTAGCGGAGCTGAAGGTGTTAAGGTTTTCGTTGGGAGTGACGAGGATGGACAAGATTATAAATGTGTTTATTAGAGGGACAGCACATGTTGGACGTTTTGGACACAAGGTGAGGGATGTGAGATTGAGATGGTTTGGACATGTGCAGAGGAGGGTCATGAATTATATTGGTAGGAGAATGCTAAGGATGGAGCCACCAGGTAGGAGGAAAAGAGGAAGGCCAAGGAGGAGGTTAATGGATGTGGTGAGGAAAGACATGCAGGTAGTTGGTGTGAAAGAGGCAGATGTAGAGGACAGGGTGGTATGGAGACGGATGATCTGCTGTGGCGACCCCTAATGGGAGCAGCCGAAAGAAGAAGAAGAAGAAGAATTTTATTTAAAAAAACTCAGTTAACCTTTATCATAAAAGGTATTGTAAAAGAAAAATTATATGTTCATGGAAAACTTTTAAAAAAGTGCCATAAGTGAACGCAAAAGTAAATAAATAAAGTGTCTATACAAATCAAGTTTTGACAAAAATATTACTCTTTTATTAAAAATGTGATATAAAATATACATTTTCTTATTTATAATCATTTAATGAAAAAACATTTAAAAAGTGCAATATGTAAGCAAAAATCTTAGATTAAGAACCATGGATTGAGAAAAATATAACTTTTTTTAATAGAAATATGAAATTACAGTCGAACCCACTTATCTCGAACTCGGTTAACTCGCCAACCCTATTAAGTCAACGTTTTTGAAGTGGAACTGCCAAATTCTCGCTTTGTCTTAGCATTTTCTCATCGGTTATATCGATTCTTTAATGTCAACAAACCCTAATATCTCGAGCACAAGGGGGGGCAAATTTGCCACTTAATGTCAGTTATCTCGATCCCCATGACCAATCGATGGCTTTTGCCACGTCACCATCTCACTACCGTATTTTCGCGTATATAAGACGCACCCTGGGTGATGGGTATGGAAAACTTTCTATAAGACACGTCTTATATACACGAAAATACGGTAGTGAGACGGCACTGTGCAGCCGCAGAAGAACTCGCTGAAGCCTTACAGAAGCTTTGTTGGAAGGGTAGGACACTTTTCAGAGCTGTGTCAGAGTGAAATGACTTGAGAATTACATTTTGACACTGGTTAGCTTTTTGTAAAAACGAACTACACCCTGCACGTTTGTGATTTTGTGAGCGATCTTTGTGTTTGCAATGTTGGAGAATATAATAAAGGTTTGTTTTGAGAATCAACGGTGGTTTGTATTGTATACTGGTAAATCTCTGCTGTTGGTGTACATATGCCTTTTGGTGTAAACAAAACAAATACAGTGGAACCTCGGGTTATGAGTTTAATTGGTTCCATCACTTTACTCTTAACCTGAAAAGCTCGTATCCCGATACAAATTACGAATACGTACAGTATTTAAAGTTCAGTAATTCCACACTGTTAGAGTGACGAGCGGATGTGTATGTGCTGCACGAGAGCGGGCGAGCACGTGGCGACACGTTAAAAACTAACCTGCCTGCGATTTTTCCGTGCGCAACGCCGTATCCTAAAAATTTCGTAACTAGTGGCAACATTTTTTATGAATTGCGACTCTTAACCTGAATTTTACGTATCCAGGGGCGCTCGTAACCCGAGGTTCCACTATATGTACATTTTCATAGCATGCCTGCATCAAAAAAATCGCGGCAACGCTGTTGTGTAAAAAAAAAACTCCAAAAACACGTGCATGTACATTCTCATTTAATAACGCACATCATGTACATAAAGTAATTTCAAGCACGTTAATATATTGCCGCCGTATTGGTTTTCATTTATCTCGATCATCGGTTTTCTCGGCCCTTTTGGCACACCCCGTCGACATAAACGTGTTCCACTGTAATTGGGAAATTTACATTTTCATATTCATATATGAAATACCATGTTTTGACAAATATTTACTTTTCTAATATAAATATGAAATTAATTGGTAAAATATAAATTTTCATATTGAAAGGATTAATTTCATGAAAACATTTTCATATTCATAAGCATCATCTAACTAAAAACTGTTGAAAGTGCAAACCGTAAACGAAACACTTTCACAACAAACCATTTCTTGACAAAATTATGACGTTTTACATAGATATGCAAGTAATTAGTAAACTATAAATTTTTATATACAGAAGCATATTTTCATAAAAACCATGCTTGGCAAAAATATGACTTTTCATATAAATATAAAAATAAATTGGTAAAATATGAATGTTTGTATACAAAGGAATAATTTAATGTAAAACTGTTAAAATTGAAATAATTAAATAAATAACACTGACAAATCAAGTTTTAAAAATTTATTGTGAAAAATATGACTTTTTATTAGGATCATTTAACTAAAAAACATTAAAATTGCAAAAATTTAATGCAAAACATTTGACAATGGTTTAAAAATAATGACTTTTAATAAAAGATGTAATGTATTTATTAAAATATATAATTTCCTACTCATAATCATAATTTCATAAAAAAAAAAACATGTTAACCTTTACTATAAAAATGAGTAATTGTGAAAATATAAATCATTTGATATTGGAAAACCTTTAAAAAAGTGCCATTAGTGAATGAAAAACTAAAAATTGACAATGCAAATCATGTTTTGAAAAAAAATGACTTTTTCATGAAAAAATGTGATAGTTATTGTGAAAATATGAATTTCCATATTTATAAGCATCATTTAATAGAAAATATAGTGCAATATGTAAGCGAAAATCATAATTGTTAACATAAGAAATTGTTTTCAAACCACCTTTTTTCATAACATTTTTCGTTTACATCTTGCACTTTTTAACGTTTTTGACATTACACTTATATATTTAAACATTCATATTTTCACAACTAATTTGTTATGTTAAAGGTTAACGTATTTTGAACATAACTCGAAATTAAATTTTTTTTTTTACAAAAAAAATTTTCAAACCATTGTTTGTCATCAAATTTTGCAATTAATATTTGCACTTTCAAATGGTTTTTAGTTAATAATGCTTATGAATATGAAAAGTCATAATTTCACAATAACTTGTAAAAACTTGATTTGTCATAGCATGTTTTTAATTGAATTTTTACACTTTTTTTTTTTACAGTTTTCATGAAATTATTACAATGAATATTAAAATTTACATTTTACCTATTAATTTCATATTTATAAGAGAAAAGTAATTTTTGTCAAAAGATGATATATCATAAATCATTAAACCTTTTCCTTCATTGCTTGCACTTAAATATTGATTACACTGTAATATTTTAATAAAAACAATACAATAAAATTATTTTTATAAAAGAAAGTCAGATTTTTTTCAAACCATTAATTGTCATTATGTTTTGCCTAGATTTTTTTGCACTTTTAATGGTTTTTAGTGAAATGATGCTTACAAATATGAAAATTAAAATTTTCACAATAACATTTTAATGAAACAGTTAAAGATTTTTTAATGTAATAATGGTTATGAATATGTAATGTAATATTTAAATAAAAACAATCAATTTTTATATATATATATATATATATATATATATATATATATATATATATATATAATTTTTTTTTAAACCATTGTTTCTCATCACGTTTTGTGTAGATTGTTTGCACTTTTAATGGTTTTATTTAATTGATGCTAATGAATATGAAGTTTTTCACTATAAATTTTAAAAACTTATCACATTTTTTTATGAAATCATTCATTTATTTATTTATTTTTTACAGTTTCTCATTAAATAATTCCTTGTATTTAAACATTTCTATATAACACATTTATTTTATATTTTTTTTAAAAAAATAATATTTTTGCCAAACATATTTTTTACTATAAATTTTAAAAACTTGATTTGTCATGTCATGTTTTTTTATTGAAGATCTTTAAAATCTTATTTTTGCCAAACATGGTTATCATGAAACCTTTTTGTTCACCTAATGCAATGGTTTTCCATGAAAATAAGCTTCTGTATATGAAAATGTATATTTAACAAATGTATTTAATATTCATGTAAAACTTAATGAATATAAAAATTCATATTTTCTCCAAAAAAATTTAATTTAAATTTTTAATAAAAAAGTCATATTTCATATTTGTGTGGTCACTTGTTTGTTTTTTATTCATTTATAGAACTTTTTTAAAGGTTTTCCATGATCATATGCTTTACAGTTTCACAATTACTCATATTATTATGGTAAAGGTTAATTTTCTTAAAAAATTATGATTATGAATAGGAAATGAAAAAGCTATATTTTTACAAAAAAAAAAAAAATATATATATATATATATATATATATATATATATATATATATATATATATATATATATATATATATACACGTCATATTTTTGTCTAAGCCTAATGTGTGATGTCTGTTTATATTTGGTATGGCATATCTCATCAGAATCTGTTTGCAAAATCTAATGCAAAAACTATTTTTTATTGCAATAACTAAAATATTTATGTAAACAATGTTATATTTTAGTCAGAAAATTATTTGTCATGGTCAAGTTCATGCTATAAGAGCAAATACGCTTGGTTCGACAAACGTAAATGTAAATGTTTGTTTTTCTTTTACGTATTTTTTTTTTATGAATTTTTTATGAAATTACATTTATTCATTTGAAAATGTATATTTTCATAATAACTATAATTTTTTAATATAAACGGATATGTTAGTCAAACCATGTTTCCCTTGCTGTTATTGCAAATTTTAGTGTTTGTTTTATATAAAGAAAAAAATATGTTTATGAATATAATAAATCAATAACTGTCAAAACTTAGTTTTATGTATGAAAAAAAATGTCCAAAATTTTTTTTCGTTAGTATTTTGTTTTTCATTCACTTATTGCAATATTTAATGATTTTCAATTAAATTATTCTTCTAAATACTGTATACATTTTTATGAAAGATTGTCTTTTTTTGTCAAAACATGTTTATTTTTTAAATGTAATATCAATTTATTACATTTAACCCAGCCATTAGGGAGGCACAAGCCAGTGCATTCTTAGTGCCGGTCCCAAGCCCGGGTAAATGGGGAGGGTTGCGTTAGGAAGGGCATCCAGCGTAAAACATGTGCCAAATCAAAGATGCGGATCACAAATGAGAATTCCATACCGGATCGGTCGAGGCCCGGGTTAACAACGACCGCCACAGGTATCGTTAGCCGACAGGGTACCGGTGGAAATTGGGCTACTGTTGGCCGAAGGAGGAGAAGGAGAGGAGGAAGACGTCTACAGAGACGGCAGGGAAAGGAGCAGTGGAGGAGAGTGGAGGTTAGGGCTGGTACTTTAAATGTTGGTACTATGACGGGGAAAGGGAGAGAGATATGATGGAGAGGAGAAAGGTAGATATGCTGTGTGTTCAGGAGACCAAGTGGAAAGGGAGTAAGGCCAGGAACATTGGAGGTGGATTTAAACTGTTTTATCATGGTGTGGATGGAAAGAGAAATGGTGTAGGGGTGATTCTGAAGGAAGAGTACAGTAAGAGTGTAGTGGAGGTGAAGAAAGTTTCTGGAAGTCAGGTGTGTCAGAGAAGTATGTGAGGGTGGTGCAGGACATGTATGAGGACAGTGTGACAGCAGTGAAGTGTGCAGTAGGTACGACAGACTGGTTTAGGGTGAAGGTTGGACTGCATCAAGGATCGGCCCTGAGCCCTTTTCTGTTTGCAGTGGTGATGGACAGGTTGACGGACGAGGTCAGACAGGAGTCTCCCTGGACTATGATGTTTGCGGATGATATTGTGATTTGTTGTGAGAGTAGGGAGCAGGTTGAGAAGAGCCTGGAGAGGTGGAGATATGCGCTGGAGAGAAGGGGAATGAAACTCAGTAGGAGTAAGACAGAATACATGTGTGTGAATGAGAGGGAGGGCAGTGGAGTGGTGCGGTTGCAGGAGAAGAGCTTCAGAAGGTGGAGGAATTCAGGTACCTGGGGTCAACAGTGCAAAGTAATGGAGAGTGTGTTAGAGAAGTGAAGAAAAGAGTGCAGGCAGGGTGGAGTGGGTGGAGAAGAGTGACAGGAGTGATTTGTGATAGTAGGGTATCTGCAAAATGAAAGGGAAAGTTTATAGGACTGTGGTGAGACCTGCGATGTTGTATGGATTAGAGACAGTGGCATTGAGTAAAAGACAGGAGGTGGAGCTGGAGGTAGCAGAGCTGAAGATGTTGAGGTTTTCGTTGGGAGTGACGAGGATGGATAAGATTAGAAATGAGTTTATTAGAGGGACAGCGCATGTAGGGTGTTTTGGTGACAAGGTGAGGGAGGCGAGATTGAGATGGTTTGGACATGTGCAGAGGAGGGACATAAATTATATTGGTAGAAGAATGCTGAGGATGGAGCCACCAGGTAGGAGGAAAAGAGGGAGGCCAAGAAGGAGGTTCATGGATGTGGTGAGGGAAGACATGCAGGTAGTTGGTGTAAAAGAGGCAGATGTAGAGGACAGGGTGGTATGGAGACGGATGATCTGCTGTGGCGACCCCTAATGGGAGCAGCCGAAAGAAGAAGAAGAAGAAGAAGATCAATTTATTACATTTATTCTTAATATGCTTATGAATTTTTTTATTTTTTTATTTTTATAAAAAAAAGGCTAACCATAATTTGTCATGATGCCGTTTTCGTTTACTTGTTGCAGATTTGAACGGTTTTTAATATGAAAATTCATATTTTCCCAATAATAATCATATTATCATCAAAAAGAAATTTTCAGTCCACCTTTTTTATGTAACATTTTTCTTTTACATCTTGCACTTTTTGTTTTTATAAGAACTTGTGCTTATATATCTAAACATTCATATTTTCACAACTAATTTTTTTATGATAAAGGTTAATGTATTTTTTTTAAATGAAATTATGATTAAAAAACTTTCTTTCGACTTCTCCCGTTAGGGGTCGCCACAGCGGATCCTCCGCATGTTTGATTTGGCATGTTTTTACGCTGGATGCCCTTCCTAACGCAACCCTACCCATTTATCCGGGCTTGGGACCGGCACTAAGAGTGGCTGGGGTTGGTTCCCTGACTGAAGTGAACGATCAAACCCAGGCTGCAGCGGTGAGAGATCCTAAACACTAGACCACCAGGGAACCTAAATGAAATTATGATTATGAATATTAAATTTTTAAATAAAAAAAAAATTCTTTTTTTCAAATCATTGTTTGTCATCACGTTTTGCGTTGAATTTTTGCACTTTTAACGTTTTTAGTTGATGATGCTTATGAATATGAAAAGTAAAATTTTTCACAAAAACTTGATTTGTCATATCACGTTATTTATTAACAGTTTTTCATGAAATTATTAATATGAATATGAAAATGTATATTTTACCAATTTATCTCATTTTTATTTTTAAAAAGTTATATTTTTCTCAGACCAATGTTTTTCACTTACATATTGCACTATATTTTTATTAAATGATGCTTATAAATATGGAAATTCATATTTTCACAATGGCTATCAAATTTTTTCATGCAAAAGTCATATTTTTGTCAAAACATGATTTGCATTGTCACTTTTTTGTTTTTTATTCACTAATGGCACTTTTTTTTTAAAGGTTTTCCAATATCAAACGATTTATATTTTCACAATTACTCATATTTTTATGGTAAAGTATGAGTAGGATATAGAGCTGTGCAATACGGACAAAATAATCATATTGCGATTTTCTGAATGAATATTGTGATTGCGATTTTCTTCGCGATTTTGACAATTGTTTTTGCTTTTTCAAACTTTTTTAAACATGCTTTTCCTAAATGTATTCAGTGCACAAGAAGTGCATAACAAAACATTTATAAATTATATAAAATAACAGTATTAATAGTTTAATAAACAAAACTGTAGTAAAATTGTCTTTAAAACAGACAACATAAAATAAATTAAGATTAACTAAACTAAATTCCAGTCATAATAAATAAACTTCAAAACTGTTTTTTTAGTGCACACATTTAATAACTGTACAGTAGTACTAACTGCTTGATAAACAAAACTGTAATAAATTGTCTTAAAAACAGACATGAAATAAATTAAGATGAACTAACCTCAACTCCAGTCATAACAATAAATAAAAACTAACAGAAATCAAAACCAAAAAACAGATTGCTCTCTTAAAGGTTTTTTGCAAGAAAAAACAGCATGTCCACCATATCTGTGGTCGTGGCGTAGTATTTCACCTGCTTGAGCTCGTATTCAACGCCCGCCTTACATTTCTCATACATTTCGGGAATAGCAAATCGTGTGAAATGAGTGCAAGATGGCAGCTGGTATCTTTTGTCTAGTGTTTGTATTAGTCTTTGGAAGCCGTCTTTACTGAAGATGTGCGCAGGCATCATATCTTTGCATATATAATAGGTGACTGCGTCTGTAATTTCTTTGTGCCTTTTTGATCCTTTCTCATAAGGCATGGCGCTTGCAAATGCTTGAACAATGGATACTTGTTCAATCTGTTCGGGCTGGCTTTGATGTGTGCTTTTGTTTGTTTCGATGGACTTTGTCGACATGCATTGATCATGCAGTTTTTTATGGCGCTGTTTTAAGTGTTGGAACAGATTTGTAGTATTGAATTTCTCTTTGACACCAAATAATTTTTATTTTGACCTGCATCCATATTTTATGTTCTTTCCTCCCGCTCGCCGATTTGGTTTTTCCGCTCAGCTTCGTCGTGCGCTGCGTGAGCTCTGATTGGTTAACGTCTTAAAAACATGCGCACAAGAACGTATTCTGAATAAAAATATAAATAAATTAATAGATAAAATCGCAGCCTTATGCGGTTTAGCAATCGCATGTGCTTAAATCGCGATTTTTTTGCAAATGCGATTAATTGCACAGCCCTAGTAGGAAATTATATATTTTAATAAATACATTACATCTTTTATTAAAAAAGTCATTATTTTTATACCATTGTCATATCACGTTTTGCGTTGAATTTTTGCAATTTTAATGGTTTTTAGTTAAATGATTCTAATGAAAAGTCATATTTTTCACAATAAGTTTTTCAAACTTGATTTGTCATATTGCGTTATTTTATTGAATTAGTTAAATTCTTTAACAGTTTTACATAAAATTATTCCTTTGTATATAAAAATTCATATTTTAACAATTTATTTCATATTCATATGAAAATAGTCATGATTTTTATGAAAAGCATGGTTTTTATGAAAATATGCTCCTGTATATGAAAATTTATAGTTTACTAATGAATTGCATATTTATGTAAAACGTCATAATTTTGTCAAAAAATTTATCGTTGTGAAAGTGTTTCGTTTACGTATAACACTTTTTAATGGTTTTTAATGCAGTTATGCTAATAAATATAAAAATTCATATTTTCTTAAACCTTTTTATGAAAATGTTACTTTTTATAAATAAGATTTTGTGTAATTTTATTGTTTGTCATATAACTTTTTGCAAGGAATATTTGCACTTTCAACAGTTTTAGTTAGATGAATATGAATATGAAAAGTCATCGTTTCACAATAACTTGTAAAAACTTGATTTGTCATAGCACCTTTACCTGTGAAGTTTTTCATGAAATTATTCCTTTCAATATGAAAATTAATATTTTACCAATTAATTTCATATTTATATTAGAAAAGTAATATTTATATCAAAACATTTCATGAAAATAAATATGACCATTTATATTTTCACGCTTACTTGTTAAAGCTTGATTTGTCATATCACGTTTTTCATTGAATTTGTGCACTTTTTAACAGTTTTTCATGAAATTATTTGGATGAATATGAAAATGTAAATTTCCCAATTAATTTTATATTTCTATTAAAAAAGTTATATTTTTCTCAGCCCATGGTTCTTAATGTAAGATTTTTGCTTACATGTTGCACTTTTTAAACGTTTTTTCATTAAATGATGATTATGAATAAGACAATGTATATTTTATATCACATTTTTAATAAAAGTGTCATATTTTTGTCAGAACTTGATTTGTATAGTCACTTTATTGTTCTGCATTCACGTATGGCACTTTTTCAAAAGTTTTCCATGAACATATACTTTTCTTTTACAATATCTAATTTTTATGATGAAGGTAACTGAGTTTTTTTTTTTAATGAAATTATGCTTATGAATATGAAATGTAATATTTTAATAAAAGCAATCTTTTTTTATAAAAGAAAGTCATTTTTTTTTTTAAATCTTTGATTGGTATAACAGTTTTCACGATGAACATTTGCACTTTTGTTAGATTTTTATCATGCCCAAACTTAATTCTTGGAGAGGTTTTCCATACAAACTACTATATCAGGGAAGAATCACACAGCACACAGAATGGAGCTATGTTCTTCTTCGGTTTATTGCATGCAACTGTCAAGTGTATATATATATTTACACTGGCGATCAAAATTAGAGAACAATTTATAAACAATTGAACAATTCTAAAAGAATGTCGTCATCTGTTACGTGTCTGCTATTTTTTTTTCTACTGCTCTCCCCCTCCCCCCTTTTTTGTTGGCTTCTGTCTTCAGCTCTTTACTGTCTATAGGTGAAGCCACCTGGTAATTGAAATGGAGGCCTGGGAAACAAAGGACCAATGATGAGCAAGAGCCCTACCAGAGGAGGCGGAGCTTTCTATTTAAAAGCAGCTCCTAAAGTCCCCAGGGAGAAGGAATGAAAGAAGAGAGAGTTGTTGCTAGTTGTTGCTAGTTGTTGCTAGTTGTTGCTAGTTGTTGCTAGTTGCTGCTAGTTGCTGCTAGTTGCTGCTAGTTGCTGCTAGTTGCTGCTAGTTGCTGCTAGTGTCTCGATTATACTAGTTCACCTGGTTGAGGAACAGGTAAGAATGTGTGCGCACCAACATTCCACCACATAGGTTTTTGCTATTGTTTAGACACCCTAGTTAGAGGGCAGGTGCCATCCACTGTATTTTCTGGTAGCATAGCCTAGAGTAGTCAGCTAGTCTGTTCCTGTTTGTTAGTTAGGTTAAGCTTCCAAAATACAGCATAGAGTAGAACTTTTTTCTTATGTTCATTTCTTTGGCACTGTCCATGTTCTTTTGCCAGTGTGAGTCTAGTCTTCTTGACTCTGGGGAAACTCTTGGAAATTGTTTGTTTACTGCACTTGACCAATAACAATAACTGCTTTTTGTCCAAACAACCTGTAACATCTAAATGGTTATTGTTCCCACACTCCCCTAGGCCTAGCCAAGGTGGGAACGTAACAAGTGGGGGCTCGTCTAGGATCTGGTTGGATAGGGATATAGAGTTGGTTATAGAATTTATGGTTTATCGTGTGGTCTGTTTGACTGGTCTATAGTCATGGCAACCTTTTGATCTCCAGCTGTTTGTTGCTTCTCCAAGTCTGGATATTTTTGAGAAGTGTTGGAAGGATGACCTATTAGAGCTAGCTGCTTATTATGGTGTACCAGTTTCTCGGAGACTGGTAAAAAAAGAGATCAAAAGTAAGGTTCTTGCTAAGCTGTGTGAATTAGGGGTTCTTAAACTCTCACCACATGTTGATACAACTGTGGCTAGTGGTGTGGAATCCACTGATGTTGGTTCTGGGAATTTAGGTACAGAGATGGTTGAGCTGATGGTTGAAGCCAGAGCTACCTTATCATGCTTCGACTGATTTTCTCCTTCTGTGTCTGCAGGATCAAGGGATGAGGCCTGTGCCAAAGTTCGCATTGCACGTCTCCAATTGGAGGCTCAAGAGAAAGCAGAGGCACGTAAAGCATTGATGGAGTTTAGGATAGCTGTGCATAAGATGGAACTCGAGGTAGATCGAGAAGCCTGATTAAGGCAACTGGAGTAAGAAGCGATGAAGATCTCTTCAATGTCTACTGCCCACTTGGAAAACCTGTCTTCCCCTCCTCTGCCACTGTCCTCTTCGCCTGCACCTCCTGTAAGGCCTGTCCCTATGCCTCGGTCTGCTCGCTCTGTCCCAGCCACACCTGCTTTTGATGTTAGCAAAAACATTGTGTTGGTTCCTCCGTTCCATGTAAGTTGGTTCCTCCGAATGTGAAGTAGACACTTATTTCGGTGTTTTTGAATGTATCGCTATAGCCTTAAATTGGCCAAAAGATTTGTTGTCTTTCTTGCTCCAGTGTAAGCTTAGTGGAAAAGCTCAGGAAGTGTGTTCTTCGTTGTCCCTGTAGAATAGTTTACAGTATGAGGTAGTTAAAACTATTATACTCCGTGCTTATGAGTTGGCCCCTGAAGCCTACAGGCAAAGGTTCAGGAACCTTTAGACAACTTCCTTCAGACCTTTGTAGAGTTTGCCTGAGAGAAAGAAACCTTGTTGGATAAGCGGTGTGCTTCTAGTAAAGTAAATGATTTTGACTCCTTGAGGGAGCTTATGTTGCTTGAGGAATTAAAAAATTGCCTACATGATCGTGTTGTGGTCTACCTAAATGAGAGGAAGGTTTCCTCTGTTTCAGAAGCTGCTGTCCTTGCAGATGAGTTTGTGTTGACTCATAAGAACGTATTCAAGCAGACTAGGGTAGAACCTTCAGTAACGACTGATCAGCAGTTAGATGACTCGGTCTAGTTGGTCAAATTCACCCCCTAGCTTTACTAGATGTTTTTACTGTCATAAGCCTGGCCATGTAATTGCCAACTGTGTCAGTTTAAAGCAAAAGCAAGATAGGAAGAAACAAGCTCCTAGTCATACCCAATGGATTGCACCAGCAAAAACGTTAGTCTTGCTTCAGATTTTGTTGGAGCGAATGTTAGTCTGTTAATTCATGTTATCAGCCATTTATAACAGACGGTACATGTTCTTTTTAGTTGGGAAAGATAAAACTCTTGTACCTGTTAAAATTCTTCGGGATACTGGCGCAACTCAGTCATTTATACTAGCTGATCTTATCTTTTTAAAACAAATCCTTCTGTGGAACACATGCCTTTTGTAAGGGGATTACTATTCAGTACATTAAAGTTCCTCTTCACTATGTGCACTTGAGCTCAAGTCTAGCTTCAGGGATATATAAAGTAGCGGTATGTTAGTCTTTACCTGTGGAAGGTGTTACTTTTATATTAGGGCATGACCTAGCTGGAGGTAAAGTCCTTCCGGTCTTAGTTCTTGAGAGTCCTGCTGACAATCTCTTACTAGATGATCTGTCATGTGATCATCCCACAGTGTTCCCTGTATGTGCTGTGACTCGTGCTAAAGCATTTTTTTTTTTTTTTTTTTTTTTTTTTTTTTGAAGACGTGGTCGACCTATCGGATTTGTTTCTTGCTAAACAGGATGTAGAGTCTGCCGTGTTGACTACTCCCATGGCTTGTTCTTTCGACCCAGTGACTTCAATAAAAATTCAGAGCACAAATGTTCACTTTGGTGAGTTACCTATTAGTCGATTACAACTTATTGAGGTTTAAAAGGCTGATCCTAGCCTAGAGAGGTATTTTTCAACTGTGTCTATTTTGTAGAGAACAATCTCTTAATGTGGAAATGGTCTCGCATTGATTCACTTTTTGACAGTATCTTTCAGATTGTGGTACCTTCGGTTTATAGGCAAGGTGTACTTCAGGTAGCCCATGATCATCCTTGGTCAGGACACTTAGGCATCACAAAAACGTATTTGCGCATACTAAAACATTTCTTTTGGCCTGCACTCAGGAAAGATGTTGTGCAGTTTTGTCAGTCTTGTCATGTTTGTCAGTGTACTGGGAAGCCAAATCAAGTTATTCCACCAGCTCCTCTTTACCCTATACCAGTACTTGGGGAGCCATTTGAGCATGTTCTTGTTGACAGTGTTGGTCCTCTGCCTAGAACTAAGTCTGGGAATCAGTATTTACTAACAATATTGTGTGCTGCTACTCGGTTTCCAGAAGCGATTCCTTTCTTCTTCTTCTTCTTCTTTCGGCTGCTCCCATTAGGGGTTGCCACAGCGGATCATCCGTCTCCATACCACCCTGTCCTCTACATCTGCCTCTTTCACACCAATGACCTGCATGTCTTCCTTCACCACATCCATGAACCTCCTCCTTGGCCTTCCTCTTTTTCTCCTACCTGGTGGCTCCATCCTCAGCATTCTTTTACCAATATAATTCATGTCCCTCCTCTGCACATGTCCAAACCATCTCAATCTCGCCTCCCACACCTTGTCACCAAAACATCCTACATGCGCTGTCCCTCTAATAAACTCATTTCTAATCTTGTCCATCCTCGTCATGCCCAACGAAAACCTTAACATCTTCAGTTCTGCTACCTCCAGCTCCACCTCCTGTTTTTTACTCAATGCCACTGTCTCTAATCCATACAACATCGCAGGCCTCACCACAGACCTATACACTTTCCCTTTCATTCTTGCAGATACCCTACTATCACAAATCACTCCTTTTCTTTACTTCTCTAACACACTCTCCATTACTTTGCACTGTTGACCCCGAGTACCTGAATTCCACCTCTTCTTCCTGCAACCGCATCACTCCACTGCCCTCCCTCTCATTCATACACATGTATTGTCTTACTCCTACTGACTTTCATTCCCCTTCTTTCCAGCGCATATTTCCACCTCTCCAGGCTCTTTTCAACCTGCTCCCTACTCTCACCACAAATCGCAATATCATCCGCAAACATCATAGTCCAGGGAGACTCCTGTCTGACCTCGTCCGTCAACCTGTCCATCACCACTGCAAACAGGAAAGGGCTCAGGGCCGATCCTTGATGCAGTCCAACCTTCACCCTAAACCAATCTGTCGTACCTACTGCACACTTCACTGCTGTCACACTGTCCTCATACATGTCTTGCACCACCCTCACATACTTCTGACACACCTGACTTCCTCATACAATACCGCAACTCCTCTCTTGGCACTCTGTCGTATGCTTACTCTAAATCCACAAATACACAATGCAATTCCTTCTGTCCTTCTCTATACTTCTCCATCAACATCCTCAAAGCAAATAAGGCATCTGTGGTGCTCTTCCTCGGCATGAAACCATACTGTTGCTCACAGATGGTCACCTCTTCTCTCAGCCTGGCTTCCACTACTCTTTCCCATAACTTCATAATGTGACTAATCTTAATTCCCCTGTAGTTACTGCAGGTCTGCACATCTCCCTTATGCTTAAAGATCGGTACCAGCACACTTCTCCATTCCTCAGGCATCCTCTCACCTTACAGAATCCTGTTAAACAATCTGGTTAAAAACTCCGCTGCCATCTCTCCTAAACATCTCCATGCTTCTACCGGTATGTCATCTGGTCCAACCGACTTTTCACGCTTCATCCTCTTAATCGCTGCTCTCACTTCCTCCTTACTAATCCTATCTACATCCTGCTTCACCAACTCCACATCATCCAACCTTCTCTCTCTCTCTGATTTTCCTCATTCATCAGCTGCTCAAAATACTCCCTCCACCTTCTCAACACACTCTCCTCACTAGTCAACACATTTCCCTCTCCATCCTTTACTGCTCTAACTTGCAGCACATCCTTCCCAGCTCGGTCCCTCTGCCTGGCCAATTGGTATAAATCCTTTTCTCCTTCCTTAGTGTCCAACCTCTCATACAGCTCCTCATATGCCACATCCCTCGTTACCTGCTGCCTCATCTCCTTGTACTCCTGCCTACTCTTCTCATCACTCTGTCTATCCCACTTCTGTTTTGCCAACCTCTTTTCTTATGCTCTCCTGCACTTCCTCATTCCACCACCACGTCTCCTTGTCTTGCTTTCTATTTCCAGATGTCACCCCAAGTACTTTTCTAGCTGCCTCCATCACTCCTGCAGTAGTTTCCCAATCATCCAACACCTCAACACCACCAAGCCTCTGTCTGACCTCTTCCCTGAACCTCACACTACACTCTTGCTCCTTCAGTTTCCCCCATCTTATTCTTCTTTCAGTCCTAACCATCCTACAGACCACCATCCGATGCTGTCTAGCTACACTGTCCCCTGCCAACACCTTACAGTCTCCAATCTCCTTCAGGTTGCATCTCCTGCATAGCAGAGTCCACCTGTGTGCACCTTCCCCACTCTTGTCACCCTATGGTCCTCCTTCTTAAAATAAGTGTTCATCACTGCCATTTTCATCCTTTTAGCAAAATCTACCACCATCTGCCCTTCCACATTCCTCTCCTTAAAACCATACCTACCCATCACCTCCTCATCCCCTCTGTTCCCTTCACCTACATGCCCATTAAAGTCTGCCCCAATCACCAACCGTTCTTTCCTACATACACCATCTACCACTTCATCTAATTCACTCCAGAATCTTTCCTTCTCCATCTCACAGCCAACTTGTGGAGCATAGGCACTGATGACATTTATCATCCCTTTAACTTCCACCTTCATGATCATCACCCTATCAGAAACTCTTCACCTCCACTGTACTCTTCCTTCAGAATCACCCCTACACCATTTATCTTTCTATCCACACCATAATAGAACAGTTTAAACCCACCTCCAATGTTCCTGGCCTTACTTCCTTTCCACTTGGTCTCCTGAACACACAACATATCTACCGTTCTCCTCTCCATCATATCAGCTACCTCTCTCCCTTTACCCGTCATAGTACCAACATTTAAAGTACCAACCCTAACCTCCACTCTCCTACACTGCTCCTTTCCCTGCCGTCTCTGTAGACATCTTCCTCCTCTCCTTCTCCTCCTTCGGCCAACAGTAGCCCAATTTCCACCGGTACTGTCGGCTAACGATACCTGTGGCGGTCATTGTTAACCCGGGCCTCGACCGATCCGGTATGAAATTCTTATTTGTGAGCCGCATATTTGCAATATTACAATATTTGTGTTGGGATCTCGGGTAGGGTTTTTCTTTGCCCTGTCCTTCTGTTGTCCATTGTGCGGACGCAGCAGCGCGAGGTTTATTTTTCCATCTATTTTCTATTTTTGTGCCCCAGTCTACTACTGCTCTGAATGTGTTCTCTGCTTTTTGCCTTTTGGATCGGGGGGGCCAGCGTGTCTCCCACACGTCTCGGACTTCTAGTCTGTACACTGTTGTTGTAACATTAAAGTGTCCCAATATGGCTGAAACGGGCCTTTGCGCAGCATCATCCCTATGACCTGTTTGTGTCGTGAGCACTCTTTGCATGTTAATGGACGACTAATAGTTGTAATCTCGTTGTTTTGCGTTTGTTACGGTTTTTAGTACGCCCACTTTGACTGAATTTTGCGGAACATCGTTTGATTTTGCTCTCGTTTTCATTGGGCTTATCTGATTAGCACCCTCAGACTCTTGCATTGGAGCTCGGTTACAAGCATCTCTCTGCGTTTTAGCCCCTAAATTACCTATATCATCTTCCCTATCACTTTTTGTTCCGCCGTCTAACATGGCTGCTTGTTTAATTGCAGCTACGGGGACACCCAAATGATCGCAGCAGTCTTCGAGCGTGGATATGTAATTGTTACTGTTTTTAAGTTTCTTTTGAAGTTCGTCAATTTTTTTAGCCATTGTCTTGCCCAGCTTTGTTTTTCATAAGCGAATGAGTCGAACTGAGCTCGTAGCCTTGTTAGTTCATCTGAATGTGAATTTTTAATTTTTTTTTTATGCTTGCTATTGTCCGCTCATTTTTGGTTATGGTTGCCAAATCGTTGCGACGCACCAGGTAAACAATAGCAAGGGGAGTTTACGGCCCTCGACAGAATACCAGGATACGATTTCATTATTGCTCCATGTGAGATTTAGTCCCTTTTCTTTTAACAGAACAAGGGTGTTTTTTAGCTTTAGGCTGTTTCCATGATTTTCTCCTCTATACTGCTCCTATAATGTCCCTGAGAATCCATGTTTCCTCTTAATTCTTATGCCCCACCGGATTTCTACAGTCTCTGGTCTAACAATGGGCGTACCAGCCCATTCTAATTTGTGTCTATATTGGGTGTGCAAAACTTTCCCTCAACACTTCTAATAGGCAAAAAGGAACGAACTTACCACAGCAGCTGTAGACAGGGAAGGAGATGATCAAACCTCATATCTTCTGTGGGAATCCAAACTGAATAATCATGTCGGAAAAACATCACTTGCTTGTGCAGGTAGAGAGATCACGTCGGGGTCACCAACTTGTAAGGTGTGAACCACCCACTGGTCCAATGGCTGTCTCCAGGGGCGTGGCGAAGGATTCTCGCGCCACTAGTCTTTCCTTTCACATTAGATAAGATATGGATTTATGCATTTCTTCATTTTGGTTATTAACCTCTTATCTGACTCCAATTAAATAAAACAATATTTGCATAGGTTATTATTTTACTAATAGTATAATTTGGATGGATGTTTGTTTAGTTATTCTGATCAAGCTCTGGTATTACACTCGTTCATTCGGTTCTCATAGTCGCACATGATCCTAGTATGGGCCTTTTTATAATTAATATACTGGTCAACGGTCATAAGCGAATCAGTATTGGTCGCTGCCAGAGGTTGGACTATACGCTTAAGCGGCCGCTCTCTGCGTGCTCAACTTTAAACATACTTTATTTAGTCCCCTTAGAGGGGACACTTAATTACTACAATAATTATTTCTAACCAAAGGTAATGAATGAATACTATTGAAATAATCAGAGGTTGAGGCTGACCCTATTTAGAGTGTTTAGAAATGTTACTCTAAACATAAATACATATTGTTAGCCTCCCCGCTTCTAAGTACACTTAAACTAACGCCAAGTGCTAGTCATATCTCTCAAATCCTCAGCTGATGTATTATTCACTATCTAACAGTGATTTAGGCCAATCCTAGCCTGATTTCAGTCCTTACGGTAACTACGGATGCCACGTTATTACTTGCAGTGTCAACATTTACCGAGCAACACAGAATAAAATCAAACAATTTATTAACCAGGTAAGAAAATCACAATTCAAAATCAATTCAAAGTTAAATTAAAATATAACACAAATACAAACCAATAGTATTTACATTTAAACATGAAATAAAACCTTTCATACCTGGTAAAAGACAACACACAGTAATTGTGCGGGAGATCTGTTTACAGATTCCCCGAAATTTTGGTCAGTTCTCCTTAAATACCCAGATAGAATAAACATTATGTAACCATTATTTATCAATGGGAGTTTGCATTGATTGGTTCTTACAGACCTGTGGGAGGCACCTCGCCTGTATACATTTGTAGTGGGGCACAGACCCCTTGCATAGAGTTATGTTTTATTACTGTGGGAATGGGACCTGTGTACCAGTCGCGATAAAACCTCGGGCACCTACAGGGCACACACACTGCACTCTCGGGCATCCATGCTGTGTTCTCGGGGAAGGCTGACCTTTTGGTCAGGATCAAGCAAAAGTCTTGCACAACTAAGAAGTTATGAAAGGAGCAGTTAAGTACTTATTGGAACATAAGTTGGCCAAACAGAGTTGTAGCCCTTGGAGTTCACCTTGCTTACTAATTCCTAAACCTGATCATTCATATCAGGTCGGCTGTGTACCGATTATAGACGCACTAATGCTGTTACAGTCCCCCATTCTTATCCCTTTCCAAGGATAGATGACTGTATTGACAATGTAGGTTCAGCTTGTTTTGTCAAAATTGCACTTACTTAAGGGTTATTGACAAGTACCACTGACTCCTCGTGCCTCAGAAATTTCTGCTTTTGTCACCCCTGACAGTTTTCTGCAGTATACAGTTATGCCCTTTGGACTTCGAAATGCTCCAGCTACGTTCCAGCGTCTTATTAATATTGTGTTGGCAGATGTTCCTCACTGCTCAGCTTATCTAGTTGACCTTAATTATACTAGGGACTGGGCCAGTCATTTAGATGTCCTAGAAATGGTTTTCAAACGACTGGAACAAGCATCGTTAACATTAAACTTAGCAAAATGTGAGTTTGCCCAAGCAACTGTTATATACTTTGGCAAACAAGTAGGTCATGGACAGGTCCATCCAGTAGATGCAAAAGTGACCGCCGTTTTGAGTTTTACTGCGCCTACTGTTGTTGCATCCCTTACGTCCTTGCTTAGTGCATTCAGACCCTTTGTTTGGACTACAGATTGCCAACATGCTTTTGACAGTGTAAAGGCTGTTATGTGATGCACCTGTACTTGCAGCTAAAGATTTTACTTAACCTTTTAAGTTTGAAGTGGATGCAAGTGCCATAGGAGCTGGAGCTGTGCTGTTACAGGAGGATGCCTGTGGAATTGATCATCCTGTATGTTTATTTTTCACATAAATTTAACAAACATCAAGTAAAATACTCTACAATAGAACAAGAAGCTCTAGCATTGTTGCTAGTGTGGCGGGACGTTAATTAGACAGAAACTATAACTCAGCTGACTACGTCACCCTGTTAACAGGGAACACTATTATAGATTAATCATCTACAAAGGACACACAGGTACGTGGTTTCAATAAACAGAGGCAAGAGACGTGGATACCAAAGATACAAACAAATGTTTTATTTCACAATAAATATGGGTATTACTTTTAAAACATGACTATGGGCTGGAATAAAATAGGCATAAAAACAAAAAGGAAACCGAGGCTTACCTAAGCAGGTAAACTAGCTTAATGAGTATGCGGCTACTATATCGCCAGGAACATAACACCAAATGCACAAGAGCACCACACACACACACACACTTACACAAACACGGTAAGACCAAGCGTGAACACACTGCACCCTGTGATAGAGTCCCACCACCGCACGCCAAGGCCAACTAGCCGTCTGCCTGAAGCCTCGGTTTCTATAACAAAGACACTGTTAACCAAATTTAAATCTCACACGAAATAATAATAGAAATAATAACAAGAATAATAATTGAATGTTGTGTTTGAATGAATATACAATTAATCAAACCAAATCATAAACAAGGCTAGCAAACAAACAAAGTAAAGTAAAACAAAACAAAGAAAAACAAAGCATAAACAAAGCTAGCAAAGCAAACAAAGCTAGCAAAGCAGACAAAGTAAAGTAACACAAAGCATACAAAATTAAGTAAAACAAAGCAGAGTAAAAACAAAGCAGCAGCATCAAAGTACATTGCCCCGCAGGCCGCACTGAATGACTCCTCTTAAAACTATTCCACCTAAAAAAAGGATTAAGTAGAACATTTATTCATCCCACCAAACACCACAAACGTCAGCAGAGATAGCTACACATACCTTAATATTGTCGTTTGACCACAAGTCCAGCCGCACAGGCAAATGGACATCAAACCGCAAGAAGGCACGGATTACGGCGGGTTCATGTTTAAAAGCAGTCGCCGAGCCACATGGAATGATTACACGTTGGAAACTATAATTCAAATAACGCTAGTTACCACAAACACACACGTTGATACACACTTGCTAGCAAGCACATACCTGTGAGACAGGAAGAGTCTAAACCAGGAAGGGGCGGGCCTCGGGCAATGACACACAAGCAGTTATCACACAACATGGGGCATTAAAAGTCCCCTTTTATATAGTCTTGCATGTATCTGATTGGACAACTGATGCTTTCATGACAATTTAAAGGGACACCCACAATTCGTCCCACTACACTAGCTTTACAGTTTTTTGAAGTATATGTTGGTTCTGCACCTCTACCGATTATTGTGTATACCGATCACAACCCTCTAGTCTTTTTGTCCTGTATGTACAATCAGAATCAAAGGCTCATGAGATGGTCATTGTTAGCCCAAAATTACAACATTGAAATTAAACACAAAAAGGGTTCAGAAAATGTTGTTGCTGATGCCCTGTCGCATGTTTGAATGTTGTATTGTATACTGTTTTTGTTTTTTTCCCAAACAAGTTTGCTCTTTGGGGTGGGCGTGTTAAATGCCTGCTGTTTTGTTTTCTACTGCTCTCCCCCTCCCCCCTTTTTTGTTGGCTCCTGTCTTTAGCTCTTTACTGTCTATAGGTGGAGCCACCTGGTAATTGAAATGGAGGCCTGGCAAAACAAAGGACCAACGATGAGCAAGAGCCCTACCAGAGGAGGTGGAGCTTTCATTTAAAAGCAGCTCCTGAAGTCCCCAGGGAGGAGGAATGAAAGAAGAGAGTTGTTACTAGTTGTTTCTAGTGTCTCGATTATACTAGCTCACCTGGTTGAGGAACAGGTAAGAATGTGCGCGTACCTACATTCCACCACGTAGGTTTTTCCTATTGTTTAGACACCCTAGTTAGAGGGCAGGTGCGACCCACTGTATTTTCTGGTAGCATAGCCTAGAGTAGTCAGCTAGTCTGTTCCTGTTTGTTAGTTAGGTTAAGCTTCCAAAATACAGCATAGAGTAGAACTTTTTTCTTATGTTCATTTCTTTGGCACTGTCTTTTGCCAGTGTGAGTCTAGTATTCTTGACTCTGGGGAAACTCATGGAAATTGTTTGTTTACTGCACTTCAGCACATCTGCAGCCACAGGACAGCACTAGTCTCTCACACTGCTCTGGTGTGATTTTAGTCCACTCTTCTTCCAGTCTCCTCCACAGTTCGGTGACTAGTGGGTTTCTTGGCCACAACTTTGTCGCCAAAGATTTTCCAGAGGTTCTCGATTAGGTTGAGATCAGGACTCTGGCAGGCCATGTCATTATTTTAATGTTTTCAGTTTCAAGGAACTGCTTTACCCGTTATGCTGTGTGACATGGAGCATTGTCCTGCATGAACACTGCGGGCTGATTGGGTGATGAACGCAGGGAAGGAACAATATGTTGTTGAAGAAGGTTCTGTTAAACATTTGCATTCACTCTGCCATGTAGCTGTATAAGAGGCCCAACTCCTGCTGCAGAAAACATGCCCCAAACCATGACACTTCCTCCTCCACTTTTCACTGACTTCTTTACACACTTTGGGTTCAGTCTTTCTCCAGTTTGTCGCCGAACATAATGTTTCCCATCAGACCCAAATAAATTTAACTTTCTTTCATCACTGAAGTGAACTTTGGACCAGTTCGCCTCTGTCCACACATGCTCCTCAGCAAAGCTTAGTCTAGCCTTTTGATTCTTTCTGCTAATGAGAGGTTTGGTCACTGCAGAGCGGGCTTTTAGTCCAAATGCTCTTAAACGTTGAGACACTGTATGACGAGACAAATCCTTACCCTGTTCAGCTCTGAACTGGTGAGCAATTCCAGCTGCAGTGTGGAAACGATTGCCCACTGAGATTCTCCGCAGTATCCTGTCCTCTCTTGTATTTGTCTTCCTTGGACGACCAGCCTTCTTGGCAGACTTGATTGAGTTTCTGATGTTGTAAAGATTCAATATTCTTGAAATCACAGATTTGGAATGACCAACTTGTCTTGCTGATAGGCTCATCCCTTTGGCCTTCATCTGGACAACCTGCTGCCGGAGGCTTTCAGTCACTTTAGAACGGCCCACCGTCTTGCAGAGTCAGTGAAACGAAGTTAGGCTGCCAGTTAAATAGGGGTTGACAGATAATCAAGGAAATTAGCACCAGGTACCAGTTTAACACCAATAACTGGAAGGTATCTCAAAGTGTTCTCTAATTTTGATCAGTGTGTTTTTTGCAAAATGTTGTTTTTTTTTTTTTTTAAATGCCTTAGTTAATTTGTGGAAAAGGTGTTCTGGTAGCATGGTATAGCAGGACAAAAACTCCTTCAACTGTTGAGCAGTAAAGATGACATTATTTCAGAATTGTTCAATTGTTTATAAATTGTTCTCTAATTTTGAGTGTGTGTGTGTGTGTATGTATGTGTATGTGTGTATATATATATATATATATATATATATATATATATATATATTTTATATATATATACATATATTTTATATATATATATATATATATATATGTGTGCGTGTATGTATATATTATGTATGTATATGAATGAAAGAAAGCCTGACCAAAAGCTGTTTCCTGTTTCGATAAGAAGACATACTAGCTGGAGATGTGTGAGCCCAGACAAAGACTCTTTTTTTAATCATTTGCAGTGAACAAATAGCGTTCAGCCACTGCTCATAACCTTGGGATAACTATGGACAATGAACTGTCCTTCTTCCCACATGTCGCTAATGTGGCTTGTTCCTGTCGATTTCTTCTCTGCAACATCCGAAGGATTCGACCATTTCTATCCACACAGGCTGCCCAGGTGCTTGTTCAGTCTCTTGTCATTTCAAGACTCGACTTCTGCAACTCTCTGCTGGCAGGTCTTCCCCTGAATGCTATTTGTTCCCTGCAAATGATTAAAAAACGCAGCTGCACTGACTTCCAGTAGCTGCACGTATCAGATTCAAAACACTGATGCTTGCCTACAAGACCAAAAATGGACCAGCACCATCTTCCCTCAGAGACCATCACATCTCGCACTGCACCACGCTGTCTGAGATCCTCCAGCACTGCTCGACTGGTACCACCTTCTCTCTGAATGAGAGGTAAGGACACTTCAAGGCTCCTCTCTGTTCTGGCACTGAGGTGATGGAATAAACTTCCCCTAGATGTCCGTACAGCGGAGTCCCTGACTAGCAACGACTGAAGACCTACCTCTTCCTGAAACAATTAAATTGGCACTTTCCAAATTTGGAGAATTTAAGGGTTATATCAAGTTTGCAATCTGGCGTACCAGTGTAAATTTATTCATTACTAGAGACTCGAAGCACTTTTGTATGTAGCTCTGGAAAAGGGCGTCTGCTAAATGCCGCAAATGTAAATGTTTGTTCAATATGTCTATAAGCAGTATTATCAGGTATACTTTCGGAACTCAGACCCTGTGCCTGAGTGAACACATCAATTAAGTGGCTCTACGTTTGAATCAGGTTCGAGCAATTACTAATCAGTTACCAATAAGTCTAAAAATACCAAATATTAAACAGCCAGACCAAATGAAGAATCTACCAGTCATGGGATGAGAAGGAGCTAATCACTTTATTGCAGTCAATATAACCTAGAAGGCCTTTCAGGGGTGAGCTTTCTTGCTTTTTTACTTCAGCAAGACTATGTAGTCTTGCCTACTCTTAACAGCAAGATTACCCGAGTTCTCCTTACTACCCTTCAGTTATCACGGACAAGTGCGAATTCACGTGGCAAATCTTTCACTTTTTATACCCCAAATTTACTTAAATTTACATATTATTGTCTAACTTCTCCTCCTTACTACTTTACATAAACCAATAGTTTTGCGAGTTTTTGCATATCCCACCTTTTGCTTACGTATTTTCTGGTAAGTTTATACCTTTTCTTGGTAAAATGCCACCCCTTTCCAGGAGGCCTCATTTATTTCATACATTTCTAATTTACATGTACCATAAACATCTGATGGTGACCTTTCCTTCTTGTAAATATCATGCATTTTACCACAAAATAACCAATCCTCCAAAATCACAATCCTTT
This sequence comes from Silurus meridionalis, assembly GCF_014805685.1. NCBI lineage: Eukaryota > Metazoa > Chordata > Actinopteri > Siluriformes > Siluridae > Silurus > Silurus meridionalis. The sequence continues at coordinate 16,505,217 of NC_060901.1, read as the reverse complement.
CACACCTTTTTTTTTTTTTTTCCTTTCTTGCAAAAAATCCTTTGTCTTTTCATATACTGCCTAATCTCTTAATTCTCCCTTAGTAAAATAGATTTGATTTTCTGTATTCTTAGCTTTGCTTTAATTAAATTGGTTTTTCCAGTATTCGTCTTAATTTGTTCCATTTCTAAAATTTTTTATCCGTGCAAAATATTCCTATTTTCTCTGACTGTATCTTTACAAACGAGTGTTCTGTCCTGAGCTTTTTCTAAATCAAATCTTGCCTATATCTTAACTACAAGCTTCCTTAGCGCATCCTGTAGGTTTGTGTATCTTGGTTATTGAACATCTTATACCACTTGTTTTTCATCAACTAACAATGTGTAAGTTCTGTGCCTAATTCTTCCTTGCTCTTCTCTATTTTAAAGATTTTTTGTGTGTATATAGAGATATAGATAGATTTTTTTTTTTTCCCCTCCTACTTAAGATTCTTCTTTAATTATATCGATTATATGTGCATTAATGCAATTTGATTATAGTTAAAGCATGTTGCCTGCAAGTTGCTCGGTGCATTGGCTGCAATGCCCATATCATATGATTATCGTGCATTTTCCACTTTATATCCATTATATTCCCTTTTCACCCCTTCTTCCATTAGCATCTCCTACGAGGCATACCTTGGGCCAACCTCCCTTTGTGTGTTGCATGTGGCCGCTGCCACTACCTACTGGCCATGGTGCATATTCCCCTTTTGGGGTGACTTGTTGGACCTTTGTGTGCATCCCTCCTTGCCTTTCATTGTTCATACCCAGGATGCTTCTACCCAAAACTGAGCCTGAACTACTGTTTGAGCCTTTTTTCTCTGGCTCTCCTCTCTCCAATTATTCTCCAACCACTTCCCCGTCTCCTGGAGACAAACCTGGTCCGTCCTATTCCTCAGGACATGACACCGTTGTTCTTTCACCGTGACCCTTTTTTCCCCCAGTAAGTCGTTTTTATCTTTACTTCCTTCTCTAGGCTCTAACTTTGTCCACCAGCTTCACCTGCTCTTTCCGCCTTTAAAATATGTGACATATATGCACGATTAAATATGGTGATGATATAATGTATGCTGCGCTTTTGTGTATATCTTTAACTAATTTTGCCTCTTTAAGCATGATTTCTTTGATTTTTTGGACTCTCTTCATACACAGAGTTCTCTGCGACGCTGAGTATTATACTATATTAATGCTGAGTAATGGTTATATGTATTAATCTTGGATTTAAACTAATAAGCAATGTTATTTGTTAAGGAGATTAAATGTTTTTGTTTTTGCTTATTTTTATTTTATTATGCTGGTCTTCCCCTAAGCACTGTGAACTTTTGTGCACCCTCATATACAAGATGCACATGCATGTGGTTCCTCGCTTAGGTAACTTTTATACACCAAAAATACCCTGTGGTTTCTAGCCTAGCTAATCCAGTTGTTGTTACAATTTTGCACACTCTGCAAACCTGCACCTGATATTCTCCAATACAATTCTCCAATAAACCTTCTACTCTATTTTTTAACTAGCTAAATTTCTCGACAATACATAGCAGGTTCTTCTATCTGAATGATGTGTTTAAAGAGAACTAAAAAAAATTTGGAGTGTAATTACAACTATGCAAATATTGTTATAGAATTTAGACCTAGAGCAGGTATCAGGGTAAGCTAAACAAAACAATCAAGTGAGTCAGATCTTCACCCCGGAGTTGGCCCCCCTTTCTACTATAAAGAAAGGATCTTTCCGTGGGCTCTTTACTATTTCAGCCCTGAATACTCACTTAGGCAGGCTTCTTAGGCCAACAGACCAATTAATGCACAGATCAAGGGGGTGCTGTTTTGATCCTGCTTGCATGTATCCACTGTGACTGATAATCAGTCAGAACTCCAGTTCTGGTTACAGCTAGAACAGTCGCTGGACCCCGATACTTTGTCTCACCAACCTTGGTAGGCTTCAGACTTTGTATAAGGACATCTAGATTAGGAACAAAAGTGTGTTGGGTTTTAAGTGGGCAGGGGAAGAGTTAGTGAGACATCAGCACCAATAGAATACAATTTTTTAACCAGGGCAGGAAAAAAGGAAAAAATGCCAGTGCATCGCCTGACCCATGGGGTCGGGAAAGGCCGGCCCATTAGAATTTCAAAAGGTTACAATTTAATAGTTAAAGATTGGGGTCATTCTCATTGTACTAGGTGTACAGTGTACTAGTGTACTAGGCGCCGCCCAAGTGGCAGCCTGTTGCAGCAGCTCCCGTAAAGTTTGTGCTTTTTTATTTATTTTATAGTGTTCCGGCACTTTGTGTTTTTTTTTTTTTAAGTGTATGCGTGTAAATTTGGAAACTGCACAATGGACATAAACAAAGCCACCAAGTTTGCTCTACTTTTCCTGCTTCTTTGGACTATGTTCACAGTTGCGTCTGGAAACTCTGTTCACAGCCACGGTCCTATTGTTTACACCAGGGATCAGCTGTTAGCATTCCGCAACATGCCGATGCTACTAGGAGAAAAAACGGATATTCCCCGCAAGCTAAGAAGGAGAAGACGGGGGAACCGTGCTGGAGCTATGTGTCGGAATAAAAGGAGACGTTACAGACCAACTCTCCCGTCCATCGTTATGGGAAATGTAAGATCTTTACCCAACAAGATGGACGAGCTAGCGGCTCTTAGCCGGCATCAGAGGGAATTCCGGGAGTGTAGCATCATGCTGTTCACGGAGTCATGGCTAACCAAGCTAACACCGGACACGACCGTGGCTCTGGATGGATTTGATTTACTGTGCGCGGACAGAACGATGGAGAGTGGTAAGAGAAAGGGAGGAGGACTGGCAGTGTTTGTGAATAATAGATGGTGTAAAACTGGACACATCACTATTAAAGAGCAGATCTGCTGTAAGGACATTGAGCTATTAGCCGCTAGCATGAGGCCGTACTATCTGCCGAGGGAATTCTCGCATGTTATCGCGATAGCTGCGTATATTCCCCCCTCTGCTGACGGTGAATCAGCATGCGATGTCCTGCATTCTGTTGTTAACAGACTGTTAACACAGAGCCCAAATGCACTTCTCATTATCTCTGGAGATTTTAATCATGACCCTCCATCCTCCACTCTGCCCACATTCACCCAGTATGTTTCATGCCACACCAGAGACAATAAAACACTGGACTTATTTTATGTAAACTCAAAGGAGGCCTATACTTCATCACCCTCCCCTTGGGAAGATCGGATCACAACCTGGTTCATCTTCTACCTGTGTACAAACCCCTTGTATGCAGGCAACCAGCTACCTCCTGCACAGTGACGACATGGTCTGATGAGACCGATGAGGCTCTGAAAGACTGTTTTGAAACAACTATGTGGGAGGAATTGTGCAGTCCACATGGGGAGGATATTGACAGTCTAACAGACTGTATTACGGACTACATTAACTTCTGTGTGGAGAATACTGTACCCACCAGGACTGTACGGTGTTTTCCCAACAACAAACCGTGGATTAACCCTGATATAAAGACTCTCCTTAAAGAAAAGAAGAGGGTGTTTAAATCAGGAAACAAGGAAGAGCTGAAAACTGTCCAGAGAGAACTGAGAAGAAGATCAGGAAGGAAAAGCATGCTACAGGAGGAAGATGGAGGATCAGCTGCAGCAGAACAATGTCAGCGGTGTATGGAAGGGGCTCAAAACCATCACTGGTCATAAGGAGCCAAGCTCTCAGGCTGTGGGTGACCAGAAGTGGGTGAATGATCTCAATCTATTCTTTAACAGATTTGATCAGCTACCTCCACTGCCCCCATCCAGTCCCCCTGCTGCAATCCCCTCTCTGCTTCCACAGCAAGCAGCTCCAGCCCCACCTCTCTGCACTGCTATCAGCTCACAGACAATACACAACACACCTAACCCCCCCTCCCCGCCGATTCCCTCCAGTCAACACTCCATCCAATACACACTGCCCCTTACAGAAGCCCAGGTGAGAATGGAGCTCAGGAAGATCAAAGCGAGGAAGGCTGCAGGCCCAGCCGGCATCAGCTCCAGGCTACTTAAGACCTGTGCAGACCAGCTGTGCGGCATACTGCTGTACATGTTTGACCTGAGCCTGAAGCTGGGAAAGGTGCCACAGATATGGAAAACATCCTGCGTGGTGCCTGTTCCAAAGACGCCGCGTCAAAAGACTTGGAGACTATCGACCAGTAGCGCTGACCTCGCATCTGATGAAAACATTGGAGAGGCTGGTGCTCACTCATCTCCGACCTCTGGTGAGCCCATCAATGGATCCACTTCAGTTTGCCTACCAACCTGGCATTGGAGTGGAAGATGCAGTCATCTTCCTCCTAGATCGGGCTATTTCACACCTGGAAAAGGCTGGGAGCACTGTGAGAGTCATGTTTTTTGACTTCTCTAGTGCTTTTAACACCATCCAACCTGCGCTCCTGAGGGATAAGATGGTGTACATGGGAGTGGACCATCATCTGTCTGCCTGGACACTGGACTATCTCACAGACCGACCACAGTATGTAAGGACTCGTGACTGTGAGTCTGACATGATTGTCTGCAACACTGGAGCCCCGCAGGGATCGGTTCTAGCCCCGTTTCTCTTCACCATCTACACTGCAGACTTCATGTTCAGCTCAGCAACCTGTCACCTACAGAAGTTCTCTGATGACTCTTCCATCGTCGGTCTGATCACAAATGATGATGACAGAGAGTACAGAGGACTCATACAGAACTTTGTGGACTGGTGCCAACGGAGCTGCCTCCAGATAAATGCGGGGAAAACGAAAGAACTGGTGATGGATTTCCATAGGCACAAACAAACTCTATCACCAGTGAACATTCAGGGAAGGGACATTGTGAGAGTGGACTCTTACAAATACCTGGGTGTTTACTTAAACAACAAACTGGACTGGACAAACAACACTGAGGCAATCTGCAAGAAAGGGCAGAGCAGACTCTTTCTGCTGAGGAGACTAAGGTCTTTTGGAGTACAGGGAGAGCTACTGAAGACCTTTTTTGACTCTGTGGTGGCCTCAGCCATATTCTATGGAGTGGTCTGCTGGGGCAGCAGCATATCTACTGCAGACAGGAAGAGACTAGACAAGCTGATCAGGAAGGCCAGCTCAGTCCTGGGGATTCCCCTGGACACTGTACAGGAGGTGGGAGAAAGGAGGATGGTAGCAAAACTATCATCATTGCTACAGAATGCCTCCCACCCCCTGTATGTAACTGTTACATCGCTGAGCAGCTCTTTTAGTGACAGACTGATACATCCCAAGTGTCTGAAGGAGCGTTACAGAAGGTCTTTTCTCCCTGCTGCTATTAGACTTTACAACCAAAGCTGTTCCCAGTAAAACCAGTCACCAACATACAACACTGTTGTTACTTTTTAAGCTGTGCAATAACTTTATCTGTGTGCAATATTACATGAATCAGGTACAATATTATGTGCAATATTACCCGCAATTACGTGCAATACCACCTTGAAATATTACTTGAAACGCATACTTTTTGTTTTTTTTCCTATTTGTACTTATACATTGTACTGTGTATATACTGTTATTGTAGTATATGTATATTCTTTTTCATATATTTGCATTTATTTTTATTTCTTTGTTTGTTATTATTATTATTATTATTATTATTATTTGTTTTTATTTCTGTTTTTATTTGTATATTCTTTTTTTATTATTCTTTTTTATATATTTGCATCTATTTTTATTTCTTTGTCTTGCTGCTGTAACACAGAAATTTCCCCACTGTGGGACGAATAAAGCTTTATCTTATCTTATCTTATTTCTGTGAGTACTGCCGGGAGAACAACAGTCCAATTTCGGCCTGTTTCAATGCAGGCTTTAGTAACACATTCCTTAATAGTTCTGTTCGTTCTCTCTACCACTCCAGCTGACCATGGGTGATGGGGAATATTAAAATGGCAATCAATTGCTAAGCTTTAAGCCAAATGTTGTTACTTTAGAAGCAAAGGGTGTGCAGTTATCACTTTCAATCACACTAGGAATACCAAACATAGAGATGATCTCTTTCGTTAATATTTTTACAACTTTGTTAGTGCTCTGTCACGCACGCAAATGCATCAGGCAACTTACTGAATCTTTCAACGATAACCAACAGGTTTCTCAAATTTCCTACTGGTGGCATATGTATAAAATCTATCTGTAGGTGTTGAAAAGGTTGCTCAGAAAAAGTAAGGGCATCATGTTATACAAGTCAAACAAGAATCTAACACTAGCTTGGTTGTTTTAGCTACATCAGCAATACAGTATAATGAGTTTGATAGCCTGTTTGACTTTAACTATGCTAATGTGTGACATCCCATGGTAATGCTTCACCAACTCTATTAAAGCTAGTTTAGGCAGAGCAACTTTTCCATCTACATCTATAATAATACCAGCTGAATATGATTTACATTGTTTTGAAGCCCAATACTTTGTCCTTCTCAGTAGGCTGACTCTGAAGTATTTTTTTAGGTCAGTATCTGGTATATTGGAGATGTGTTCTCATCGGGATCTCAGAATTTATGTATTGTGTCCAAATCTACTGGTTGTTTTGCTGCTTCCTTAGCTACTTTATCAGCTAACATGTTTCCCCAAATTTCCACTGAATCACCTGCAGCATGTCCTTTACCTTTAACTATGGTCATTTTGGCAGGGAGTTGAACAGCATTTATGAGGTCGCCTATGAGATTAAAATGTGCTATGGGCTTTCTATCAGCTATTTTAAAGTGTCTGTGCTTCCATGTTTCGGCAAAATCCTGCGCAACATCAAAAGAATACTTAGAACCAGTGTTTATAGTCACTACTTTACATTCAGAAAACTGACATGCTCTTGTAAGTGCGACCAAGTCTGCAGCTTGTGCAGATGTGTATGGTAATGTGTGCATCATCAAAACCATCTAAGGTAAAGTCTAGCAAAACACACAGCATTACTACAGCTGAATGCAGCTGAGAAGACAGCTTAATGGTTACGTTTTCTGTTGCCAAGAGCGTGATTTCCTAACCAGATCTACGTCGTGCTGTCATATCTTGTGTGTTGAGGTTATGTAAAATAGCTGTTACTTGACGTGAGGTGTACAGTATCAAAGGATGTGACAGCACCGTTTTCTCAGCATCCTGGACAATCAGACCATCAGCAGCCACTGCACACAACCATGAGGGCAACCCTTGTTGTCGAAAGATTTGGAAAGAGCAGGGCGAAATCGGTCACCATGTTCCATGCATCCGTACCACCACGTTCGTGCAAATAAACGTGAAAAGGCCTAACATAGTTTGGAAGACCTAGAGCTGGAGCAGACTGTATAGCCTTCCTGTATTTCTTAGTGAAATTATGGTTATGAATATAAAATATATTTTAATAAAAGAATAAAAAACTTTTTTTATAAAAGAAAGTCAGATTTTTGTCAAACCATTGTCATCACATTTTGCAATGAATATTTGCACTTTCAATGGTTTTTATTTAATAATGCTTATGCATATGAAAAGTAATAATTCAAAATAACTAGTAAAAACTTGATATTTCATGTTTTTCATTGAATTTTTACACTTTTTTTTTTTTATTTACAGTTTTCATGAAATTATTTCAATGAATATGAAAATTCACATTTTAGCTATTAATTTCATATTTATAAGAGAAAAGTCATTTGTCAAAACATATGAAACCTTTTTCCTTCATTGATTGCACTTTTTTTGGTTATGAGTGTAAAATGTAATATTTTAATAAAAACAATATGTTGTTTTTATAAGAGTCATATTTCTTTTAAACCATTGTCATCATGTTTTGCATAGATATTTTGCACTTTTAATGGTTTTAAGTTAAATGATGCTTATATGAAAATTCAAATTTTTACAATATTTTAATGAAAAAGTTAGATTTTTTAAATGTAATAAAGGTTGTGAATATAAAATGTAATATTTTAATAAAAACAATTTGTGTGTATGTATATATACAGTACAGACCAAAAGTTTGGACACACCTTCTCATTCAAAGAGTTGTCTTTATTTTCATGACTATGAAAATTGTAGAGTCACACTGAAGGCATCAAGGGCTATTTGACCAAGAAGGAGAGTGATGGGGTGCTGCGCCATGTAGCGAATTTAGCTCGCAAAGAAAGGTAAATATTTATAGTAATTATAAATATTTAAGTTAAGTTGAATTGACGGTAATGGAATTAACATTTCACTTATTTGTCTGTTCGTCTGCCAAACAGACAGTATAATTTTATATTAATTCTATAAAAGAGGTATCTTCCTGGCCAAGAAAGACGTAACCCCCTTTTACTTTATACCGTAAATTAAATTAAAAGAGCATGTAGTTCAGACCAGATGTTGCAGGAACTTTGCATTTGCAAACGTACTCAGAGACAATCACTTGTGTTTTATGGTCGAGGTCTCTATGCGGTCAAACAGAGAACCTGCATGGGGTTATCTCGTCTTGTGGTAGGATCCAGACCTTCTGGAGCCAGTTGTGTGTGGGTGTGTGTTTTAGGATTAGAGGATTTGTGTCTTTGGAATGGGGAATGGGACACTTTACGGATATACCACCCCCAATAAAAATTTCAACTTTTGATTGAGGTGAAGATGTCATAGGTTAAAAGGAATGCCTGGGACATGAAATCTAAATGATCTGTGCCAGACGCTACATATCTCCCCTTTTGGATGTGAAGTTTCTGATGAAGGGAGACTTCGTCATCCAACACTTAAGAAGGTCAGCTGGTAGGTAGATCATGATGGTCAGGGAAAGAAACAACAAAAAAAAAAAAAAAAAAAAAAGACAAAACGTGAATCGTGGTGGTCGGGTAATGTTGACTCTTAGCTTCCCTCAGCCCTGGGTTCCTCAGGCATAGGGTTGAGTTTGGTGAGACTTATCTTTGATTCTGGTTGAGTCTTGCTCCTCCGGTGGTTGCGGTTGAAAACACGGGGAAGAGCAGCTGTGCACCTGTTCATGGATCTTTGTACTCCATTGAATTTATTTATTTATTTATTTATTTATTTTTGAACAGGAGTAGGGCGAGGCCTAGTTTGCAATAGCCCCAGCCGGTCTTTCCCTGCTTATGGCCATGTGTCTCTTGATCTGATTGCGATGGACCCATTTGAGAACTGGTTCTTTCTGTCCCCGGTTTAGCCTGATTTGGTAAGCAACTGGAGAGAGTTTGTCTACAATCTGTCCAATGGGGCAGGAATTTCTTTGATTGCCGATGAGAGGCAGTTTGAGTCGACTGGGTGAAGCAGTAGTACCAGACCTTATTGCCCACGTTCAGTTCCTCGTGTGATGCTTTACGGTTGTAATATGCCTTTTGACCTTCAGCACTCTTTTGGAGGTGTTGTTGGGCAAATGAAAATGTGGATCTCAAGTGCTTGTGCAGTTCTTCGAGGTATTGACGGGTGGTATAAGCTGTGATAAGGTTGAAGTCTCCGGGTTGGTATAGCAGGTGCAGTGGCAATGTCATCTGTCGTCCAGTCATTAGTTCGAAAGGAGAGATACCGGTTGAGCACCAGAGGAAGTTTCATATCCCAGTCCTTTTGATTGGCAGACACATATTTCCTTAACATGCTGAGCACCGTCCGATTAGTTCGTTCTACTTGACCCGAGGAGATAGGGTGGTGACTGATGTGAAGTTTTGCTTGCACCCCCAGTAGCTTCCAAATCTGCTGCATGACCTCGGCCGTGAAATGGGTGCCCCTGTCGGAATTGACTCTCAGCGGTAGCCCAAACCGGGAGAAAATACAATTCATCAGAAGATAGGTGGTGGTTTGGGCAATATCGTTGGGTGCTGGGAGGCACTCCACCCACTTGGTGAACTGACACACGACTGTGATGAAGTATTTGTTGCCCCTTGTTGACCTGGGAAGGGGTCCTACCCAGTCAATTTGGAGGTCTGACCACGGAAATGTGACTCCTCTGCGTTGCAGTGGGGCTCGGTAGTTTGGATTTGCTGGTTGGAATTGACAGCACATAAGGCATCCTTTAACATACTCTGTCACATCTTGCTGCATGCCAGGCCAGTATACCACTTGTTTTAGTGTCTCATAAGTGGCTCTTGTGCCATGATGTCCGGCACATGGTGCGTCATGGGCATACATTAACATGACCCCCCTTTGGCACTGTGGCACCACAAGCTTTGTCATCAGGGGCATACCATAAAATGCCGTCTATCACGTGCAGCATGGGTTTGACATCATGTAGCCGTTTTAGGGCTGGGGAAGCGGCCAGATTAACAGCTGTGACAGGGTGGTCGGAGGGGCTAGAGAGGTGGTGAAGGATGGTCTGTATAGTGTCATCAGATGCCTGCATGTCAGCGATGTCATTTGTGGAGATTTGTGGAGCAAGCGCAAGTGGTTGTGAGGTGGGAAGTGTGGTTGATTGAGTTCGGTGGTTGCGGGTTATGGCTGTGAGTAGTAGGTTTGTGTGGTCGGGTTGGTGGTGACCACAACTCGCCGTGTAGAGCACCTGCCTTGGCAATGAGCAGGTCTCTTATGTTGTGGGCCGATGCTATCTGTAGGGCTATAAGTACAGCTGCTATCTCTGCATATTGTGAGGACTGGGGTCCCAGGTCCCAGGTGGCAGGTTTCCATGATCACTTTCTGGGTGCCAATGTAGTTAGAGAAGGGCTTTTTCACATTCCGAGTTTTGCACTCTGGTGGCAGGAGTGTCTTGCTGGCGTATGCGACTACCCTTTTGTCCTGGTCATGCCACTGGTAAAGTCCAGCACTCAGGCAGTGACTGGAGAATCCAGCCTCCATGTAGAACTCCCTTTGTGGATCTGGGTAAGCCAGGCATGGGGCGGTGCACAGGTGTTTCTTCAGTTCGTTCATGGCATTTTGCTGGTCGTCTGTCCAGGCGAAGGGGGAATCTTTTTTTTGGGAGTGCTGTGAGAGGTGCGTGCAATGTCCGAGTAGTCCTCAATGAACTGTCGAGAATAGTTGCATACGCCTAGGAAACTTCGGAGTTCTGAGACGCTGGCAGGTGGCTTGATGTTTTGAATTGCTTGGATGCGGTTGGTTTGTGGTTCGATGCCCTGTGGTCCAATGAGCAGACCCACATAGTTGACTTTGTTTTTGCACCATTGTCCCTTGTGGAGGGCGATTTTGGCCCCTGCCGTAGTAAGTTGTTGCAAGACGTGGTCGATTTCCCTTAGGTGATCAGTCACGGTCGTGCTTTTCATGAGGATGTCGTCCACATAGATCAGGTTGCCCCTTACTCTGGGCATGCCTTGTTGAGAAAGATGTTAAATTCAGCTGTTGAGTTAGCGTAGCCGAATGGACACCTTATGAAGGTGTATTGCCGGTTGCAGAACGTGAAAGCCAACTTGTGTTGATCGTCGGGATGCACTGGTATTGTCCAAAATCCTGAGGCCACATCAAGCGTGGAGAAGATTGTGGCTCCCTTAATTCTTGGTATTTCTTGTTCTAGCTGGGTCATGGGCCAACATGACAATGGCACCTGCTCATTGAGTTTCCTATAGTCGATGGTCGGTCGCCACTTGCCGTTGGGTTTTAGGACAGGCCATATGGGGGCTGAGTAGGTGCTGTTGCACAGACGGATGACACCCTTTTCGAGCATGGAGCTGATGATCTCCTGCACAGGTTCGTATGATTCAAGGGGGTATTGTTTGACAAAGGTGGGTGGAGCTCGTGGGTGCGTGGGGATACGCATCACATGTAGTTTGGTTAGGCCACAGTCTAAAGAGTCCTTTGCAAATGATTCCTTATATTTATACAGGACTTCACGTAGTCTGTGCCGGTCTCCCTCATCTTGGATGGCCTTTGGCATCCTTCAGAATTTGTTGCACCTGTGCCTCAAATCCCGGGTACGGCTCTTCTGTTGTTAATCCATTTGTTTCATGTGCTATTAGCGGTGCAGTAGCATTGTCCGTCTCGCAAGTGGGGCTGTTGGAGACCGTGTACACAGAGAGGTGGTGATCTTCAGTTAGCTCTGTTCTGCACACTTGATCTTGGACGACCGGCATGACTGAGACAATGGTGATCATCTTGAACAATGCTGTCAGCACGGCCTGATCTGTGCTTTCTTTTGGGATCATTTCGTCTGGGATGGGCCCGATTATTGGTAAGGTGAGTTTAAAGTCATGGAAGCCATAGCTCACTAGCCAGCTGTTAGGATTTTCCCCTCAGGTCCTTATGCTCTCTCTTTACCACACTGTAGAATCCTCGGAACAATGAAATCACGTCTGGTTTATTCAAGATCACTGTTAAAAAAAAATGTATCAGAACAAAGTATTTATACACACAGCTTTGCAACAAAGGTGCCACGGAGGCGGGGTTATTGCACAATGGGAGGGAGTCATCGTCCCTTCTCGCGAGATGAGCATCTGACTAGGCAGTAAAACACAGGAGGTGAAAACAGATGTTCGTTGTAAATAAAACAGAACATAATCCTCTCCTATATGCTTTTCGTGCTGTACCCAGGCTCAGCATTAATCAACATTGTTATTTTAAAGCCAGCTAAGACATAGGTATGTATAAGGAGGAACAGAATATACACGTAGAAAAACAGGAACATGTTCGGTGACCTTCAACTACTCCTGCCTAATCAAGCTGTGGAGTAACATTTTAGCAACAAAAACATTTTAGCACCTGCAAACGCATATAAAATACATTCTCACAATCCCCTCTTTTATACTTAATAATAAATGATTTAAGTATAATCGGGTCCCTAAACGTGTTGTCATGTGGATGTGCTTGGACGGGTAACCCTGTCCCAAGCATGGACAGTAGTATTAGTAGGGCAGCCATACTGGTCACTGGCCGTGTCTTTGTCCAGCAGAGGTTGTTGTTCCCCACCTAGCTTCTTCCGACACGTCCAGCAGTGTGGTTTGTGTCCTACAAGCCTGCACCAGAGTGTCTGTGGAGGAACAAGGTCTACGGATGGTCTCTAATGGTTACTAGGGCATACAAAAGAACATAGTCAAATACAAATTGTTACAACTCCATTTTAATTGGGAGCGTGCTTCACTCGTCCAGCGTGGATCCACTGTGGAAAAAGATCAGTTAGCACAGCCGTGCGTGTTACAGCAATTACGTCTGCAGGGGCACTGTAGGGGGTTTCACCCAGAGGTGTCCCCATTTTGTCCAATTTCTTTACCAAAACCCGATCCCCTACCTTAAAGGGATGAGTGTTTTCTGTCGAAATTTGTGGTTTTTTCTCACTTACCCGTGTCCAATAGTCATCCAATGTTTGTAGCAACACTGCAGCGTATTCGCTGAGATGCACATCTAGATCCCCTGTACCCAAAGCCTGTTTTCCTCGACGCCATGGAAGGGGAAAAGGTCGTCCCAACACTAATTCATACGGTGACAAATGGTCGAGAGCCACTTGAGTTGTCATGCGCATATCTGCTAAAACCAGCGGAAGGGCATGAAGCCAATTCTTCGAGCCTGATGCGTGCATGGCTTTTCAAATTTTGTCATTGATTGTGCGGTTGGCTCGTTCTACAATACCTGATGATTGCGGGTGGTATGGAATATGGAAATGCCAATTGATTTTTAACTCTTGACACAAAAGCTGGGTGACCTTGGAGGTAAATGGGGTTCCCTTGTCAGAATCAATTCCTACAGGGATACCATATCTTGGAATTATTTCCGTAGTTCTTCTGAACCACTATTCTAGCGTTCTCTTTGCTGCAGGGAAAGCTTGACCCACCGGAAAATTTGTCCACCATTACCAAAAGGTATCTGAAAGGGCCTTGTCTGGGCATGTGTGTGAAATCAATCTGCCATTCCTGAAACGGTGTTTCAGGGGTGGGAAGATGTTGATGTATGGCACCTGGTTTGGAGATGTTGTTTTGCGCATGTTAAGCATCTGTTTAGTATGTTGTTTACATCTGTGTATAAGTGATCTATACAGAAATTTTCAGTTAGGTCATGTAATACCCTCTTCGTCCGCGATGAGTGGGACCATGAAATTCGCGGACGAGAAAAGGCGTACAATGACGTGGAAGGCAAAGACGACCCCGACCATCGACCAAAATTGTGGAACCGGTACAACCCTGATTTGCCCAGAAGGCGCGATCAGCGTCAGTAGCTGAGGCCTGTAGGAAGGTAAATCCATGTCAGGTAAAACAGCACTGATCATGGTATTAACAGACACCATTGCTGGAGATAAGTCTGGCGGCAGCGGGCGTGAGGCTGCAGCTTGTTTGGCCATGCGATCGGCGAGGCTGTTACCTCTGACCTCGTCCGTGTCACCAGAACAGTGAGCCCTGGTTTTAACAATAGCCAAGGAACGTGGCAGGTGACAGGCAGTTATTAGATCCTGTACCAGTGATGCATGGGAAATGGGCTTACCATCGGCGGCAGTGAAGCCACGAGATTGCCAAATCCTACCGAAATCATGAGCAACCCCAAAAGCATAGCATGAGTCTGTGTAGATAGTGACATCAGGGTCAGCAGACAGGACACAGGCGCGTGTAAGGGCGTATAGCTCAGCAGCCTGCGCAGAAGAAAAGGGAAGAGAGAAAGATTCCAGAACAGTGTTAGGTAATTGGCAGACAGAGTAACCACATAGATATACACCATCACTAGGTTTGGAACAGGAACCATCAACAAACAAAGCTTGTCCTGTCTGTAGGGGAACAGAGGAGAGATCTGGTCTGATACTGGTGTCATTAACGATGGCAGTCAGACAATCATGGTCAGGTTGCCCCGCGCAGTCATCCTGTGAATTCAATAAACGTTGTAAAGCATGAGCTACAGTGTCATGAGAAGAGGTAGGGCGAATGGACAGGTTTTCAGTAGCTAATAGAACAGTTTCATACCCTGAACGACGCTGTGAAGACATGTGTTGTGTATTGAGATTACGTAATATCTGTGTTACCTGATGTGAGGTGTGCAGAATCAGGGGATGGGACAAAACGATCTTCTCAGCATCAGTTACCATCAGCGCACAGGAGGCAACGGCACGAAGACAGGCAGGCAATCACTGAGCCACAGAGTCTAGAGATTTGGAAAGAAATGCACAAGGTCGCATGCCCCCCCATACTCCTGAGCCAGAACGCCGGACGCTGTTCCTGGTTGAGTTGCCACATACAGGTGAAATGGGAGGCTGTAATTGGGCAGTCCCAGCGTCGGAGCCGTGCACAGGGCACGTTTCAGGGCCCCAGCAGTCAGCATTTCTGAAGTCCATGTCAACGGTGTAGTAGAAGGATCAGAATGTCTCACAGCAGTTCGCAGACACTTATCGTACAGAGAGCAGTCTGGAATCCACTGACGGCAGTAGTTGATGAGGCCTAGGAAAGCCTGTAGTGCCTGTTTAGTCTCAGGCTGTGTAGTGTCCATGATGACTTTGATTCGCTCAACAGTCAATTTTCTTGAGCCCTGTGACAGTTCATAGCCCAAATATCGGACAGTGTTCTGACAGAACTGCAGTTTTGTCTTGGAAACTTTGAAACCCTTCGTAGCAAGGTGTTCCAGAAGAGCTATGGTGGCAGCCTGACAGATGTCATAGTCAGTGGCGGTTACCAGGAGATCGTCAGCGTATTGTAGGACAACAGACCCAGGTGGTAGACAGAGGCTTAACAAGGCGTTCTTGACCGTAGTCGCGAAGACCGCGGGAGAATCAATGTATCCCTGTGGCAACCTGGTCCATGTGTACTGCCGCCCCCTGTGCGTGAAGGCAAAGAGTGGCTGAGTCTCTTTTCCTACGGGAACACTAAAGAAAGCAGAACAAAGGTCAATCACAGAGAACACAGTGTGTGTGCACGGTATTGAGGCTATGATGGAAGAAACATCAGGGACTATTGGTGCAACTGGAATGATTAACTCATTGATTTTTCACAAATCCTGTGTGAATCTCCAAGAACCGTCTGGTTTTGGCACTGGATTAACGGGTGTGTTGTAAGGACTGACGCACGGGGTGACTACTCCCTGTTGTAAAAGAGAATTCAAAATAGAGTCAATGCCGTTAGTTTTTTCAGGAGATAAAGGATACTGTTTAACAAACACAGGTGTCAAATGTTTTACCATGGCCTCGTAGGGAGGACAGGAGACAAGACCCACCTCATCTTTGTGCTCAGCCCACAGAGAGGAATCAATAGATAACAAAGCGGGAGGAAGGACGATAGTAGTACTCGCAGCTGCAAGGTTATGGGGAAGAACAAGTATTTAGTTAGTTGGTCTTTCAACATGGTCAGGGCTCTTGGGTTATCTTTCCAGAACAAGGTTGACTTTACTTTAGTTGATTTTTTCTTTGCGCCGCGCGCTTCCTCATCCCCCCCACCTTCTGTCTTAGTTTTTACCTCAGTAACAACTTCATCATTTTCATGACTCAACACAGGGACATGTTGAACCAGCATCTCCTCATTATAGCTATCTCCTCATTTATTCTGCAAGATAAACCTATAATCTGCACCAGTCAACTGACAATTTCGTGAGCTTTTGATCAACATATCAACAAAAGGCAGAGGCTTATTTGGTGATGGCAAAAGGCCAATAATGTCCTTCAAGGCTGAAGGTGAGGGCGGCGTAACCTGTACTCCCGAAGGTTTAGCTACCCACACACATGCTGCATTCCATGGTGGGGGATCAGGGAATGTCCCAGCATCGGGACCAACATCATCGGGGTCACTGTCATCATCTGAACTCTCAGAACTGGAACTAGAGCTAGATCTAGAGTCCCCCGAATTTCTTGCCTTACGGTTCTTTTTTAGTCCCTTTTTTTTATTTAGTAGCTGGGGCCTTTAGTGCAGCTAGTGATGGATATAACTTAGGTACTGATAATGAAGGTGGTGGAAGGGCGGAGGCACCAAGCAATGGTAATTTTTTTTCATCCCCAGAGTAAGGTGGTGGGTTAGTAGGGGAAACAGGAGAAGTTGGGGGCACACAACACTTATTTTTAGGAGGTTTTGGGATAGCTTTAAGAACCCTGTTTGGGGTATATATTTTTTTAGATTCGTCCCATATCTTTTTCATGTCATACCACCGTCCATAGGACTCTTCCATGTAAGAGTTTTCCCATTGAGGATCACCAATACCTTCATAAATCATGCGATAAGCGGAGGCTAAATAACCAGGATCAAATGTACCTTCACGAGGGTACGGTGGAATCTGAGGAGTTGCCTCAGTCCATCCAGCTAAATTGTCAAGATAAGGAGTAACATAGTATGTTAAACCACAACGTTGCATCCAAAACGAAGGCGTTTCTTCGGGCTCAGGCTTAGGGTAAGAGTTTCCCATCTTAAAATTACTCTATAATCAGTGGGCAAGCAGAGAGCACAAGAACCACAACTCGTAACTTTATGTCAGCGCGCTTCTGCTCAGTCCCTAATGACTGAGGTTTTCCTTCCCAAGGGGGCTATACAAGAATCTCCAATTCTTATAACTGCTCAACACTACAAAAGCGTTAAGGTCTACCTTCCCCCCTGGAAGATAACAAGTTCAGATACTATCAACCAGGTAGTCAACCAGACATGTCTTACCTGATCGAGAGTATCACGTCGGGGTCACCAGATTGTTAGGAATATTTTCCCCTCAGGTCCTTATGCTCTCTCTTTACCACACTGTAGAGGCCTCGGAACAATGAAAGAACAACCCACACGAATCAAATCACGTCTGGTTTATTCAAGATCACTGTTAAAAAAAAATGTATCAGAACAAAGTATTTATACACACAGCTTTGCAACAAAGGTGCCACGGAGACGGGGTTATTGCGCAATGGGAGGGAGTCATCGTCCCTTCTCGCGAGATGAGCATCTGACTAGGCAGTAAAACACAGGAGGTGAAAACAGATGTTCGTTGTAAATAAAACAGAACATAATCCTCTCCTATATGCTTTTCGTGCTGTACCCAGGCTCAGCATTAATCAACATTGTTATTTTAAAGCCAGCTAAGACATAGGTATGTATAAGGAGGAACAGAATATACACATAGAAAAACAGGAACATGTTCGGTGACCTTCAACTACTCCTGCCTAATCAAGCTGTGGAGTAACATTTTAGCAACAAAAATCTTGGTACAATGAGTTAATTCTCAAGGCACCTGCAAACGCATATAAAATACATTCTCACACCAGCCAAGGCGGTATGCTTTAGGCACCCGGATGTCCATTGCTGTGCAATTATTGAATAAGATGTGAACTGCTCGGGATGTCACTTCAACCAGAGGTGTAGCTTCCAAGGTAAGGCCCAGTTCCTCACTCTTGGGTGAAGGTTGGTAGAAGCCTAGCGAGTGGCTTAAGGCTTGACCGCACTTCAGGTTGAGTCGAACCGCAACACCCTTGGTGTAAGCAGGTATTACAGTCTCTTGTTCACTGATTAGGGTGCAGACCTCTGGAATGGTTTGCCCTGATATGAGGTTTTCAGGGTTGATCTGAGTCATGGGGGGCTGTTGTGTTACTGGGGCCCACACCACTTCATTGATCGTATCCACATGGGTCCTGAGACGAATTAAAATATCTGCTCCAATGTAGATGTTGTGTGGAGGGTCTGGCAGGATCAGGAAGTAGTGAGTCATGCACCTGCCATTCCACTTTACGTTCAGGGCGCAAATGCCATTAGCTGTTACCATGGTGGCCGGGCAGGGAACCAAAGGAAATCGTGTGCGCTTATTGGCCCAAGGGATGTTTGCTGTGTGCATTTTGAGGGTGTTGAACAGTCTGAGGCTGATTGCTGAGTTGTCGGCCCATAGTGCTATTATAACGTCCGTCATTGCAGCATCAGCAAGCTGTAGGCCTCCCATGGCCCGGGGACAGTATGAGTCAGAGTCTTTAGTTAGCTGGAAAGCACAGGGCAATGACCTTGAACTTTGCTCTTGGGTCAAGTTGCCTTCTCGGCTGGTGGTATGATTGCCCATGACCTTTGTGGCTTGGCAGACTGTCTTGGATGCTTTCGGTGACCGAGGGGATAGAGGTTCTCACACTTGAGCCCAGAGTTTCAACTGTTTAAAATCCAACAGTGGTTCAAAACGGTCTAGAAGGTCCTTTCTGATGAGCAGATGGTAGGTGTCCACTGGAGAGATGTACACAGGGTGCACTACACTCATAGGGCCGATGGTCAGGTGAATAGGAGCTATCTGTTCAAGCTTGACTTCATTTTGGCTGTAAGATTGCACATTCAATGCACACTTTTGTGTTTTAGGAGTTTGATTCTGTCGCTTAGCTTCCACCTGCAGTCTGTAAAAGAGTTGGGTCGACATTAAAGTCAGATCTGCACCAGTGTCCACAAGAACTTCTATTCTCAGCTCATTCTCTAACGTGATGGCTAGGTACAGCTTTTTGGCCATTCCTCTTTCAAGCAGGTTCCCTAGTAGCGTTGGCCCTGGTAGTAGTGACTGACAGGCAATCAGAACTGGATTCATGTGGCTCATCGGGGAGGCAGACCATTAAAACAGCACTCTCTGGGATCTTGGGGTTCTGGCTGGAGGTTTGGTGTTGGAAGTTGGCGGCCTCTGGTGGTTCGGTTTGCGAGGACATATCGTGAGTGTTCAGGTCAGGTTTCCGGCTTAGTCATAATTGATCTGATTTGTCCTCCTTGTCCTTTTTGTGGTGTTTTACTTGGATGATTTCCTTTAAAATTCTCAAAATCTCTGCTGTTTCTGATGTGTATTCTGGGTCTTGTGTTATTGGTAGTCCACATTTCGGTTTATCTGGCGCATGCTGCGGGGGTTTTTGCTGTTTCCAGTCGAAACCTGATGCTTGTGTTGGAGAGTGCCAGTTTCCTTTGGGCCATTTAGATCCTTCCCAGGTGGCTCTGTCCTTTGGGCTGAGTGGTGGTCGTGGTCTGTCCCAGGATCTCCTTTTGAAGCTGCTGGTAATCCGCTTTGATCTTGTCTGGCTGCCGATCCAGGAAGCTCTGCACTTCGCGGCTGGAAGTGATCCTGAGAAGGTAGAGTTGATCTCGTGTGGTAACATTGGCTACAGTCTGTAAATGAAAGTCATTGTCTTGTAGGTAGGCATGTATGTCATATCCTCCTGCAGGGTCTGGTGTGAAAGTAGGGATGTTTCTAGCCAGTTTGTCCAATTTCTTAGGGGCCACACTGTGACCGGAAAGCAGGGTTTCTTGAAAAGTCTCCCCCCCGGGGAGGTCTTGAGTCGGGGTCCCTCACCCCCCTTTTGAAATGTTAATTCTTGTTTTGGAGATATTAGTCCACTGGTTAAGGGAAATTCCATGTTGGGTAGTTCCTTTTCAGTGTCACTTTGTAATCTATATGCATGTTTTAGCTCCCTGTGAGCTGTGTCAAGTTTGTCTTTTAAGTGAGTTCTTTCTTGATACAAGGTATTGATTTCCTCCCGGGCACTTTGCAGATGCCCTTTGTATGCCTTAGCTTTGGCAACTCTTTCTTTAAGTTCAGTCTCTGCTCTTATCAAAAGAGCCTTGGCTTGTTGGAGTTCCTCGCTAGTGTCCTTTTCCTGCTGTTCTCTGCGTGCTGTGTCTCCAACCTTCTCTCTCTGTGATTTTCCTCATTCATCAGCAGCTCAAAATACTCCCTCCACCTTCTCAACACACTCTCCTCACTAGTCAACACATTTCCCTCTCCATCCTTTATTGTTCTAACTTGCAGTACATCCTTCCCAGCTCGGTCCCTCTGCCAATCGGTATAAATCCTTTTCACCTTCCTTAGTGTCCAACCTCTTATACAGCTCCTCATATGCCTTTTCCTTGGCTTTCGCCACATCCCTTTTTACCTGCTGCCGCATCTCCTTGTACTCCTGTCTACTTTTCTCATCACTCTGTCGATCCCACTTCTGTTTTGCCAACCTCTTTCCCCTAATGCTCTCCTGCACTTCCTCATTCCACCACCACGTCTCCTTGTCTTGCTTTCTATTTCCAGATGTCACACCAAGTACTTTTCTAGCTGCCTCCCTCATCACTCCTGCAGTAGTTGCCCAATCATCCGGCACCTCTTCACCACCACCAAGACCCTGTCAGACCTCGTCCCTGAACCTCACACTACACTCTTCCTCCTTCAGTTTCCACCATCTTATTCTTCTTTCAATCCTTACTTTCCTCCTCTTCTTCTTCGCCTCCAAAACCATCCTACAGCCCGCCAACACCTTACAGTCTCCAATCTCCTTCAGGTTGCATCTCCTGCATAGCACATAGTCCACCTGTGTGCACCTTCCTCCACTCTTATACGTCACCCTATGATCCTCCTTCTTCTTAAAATACGTGTTCACCACTGCCATTTCCATCCTTTTAGCAAAATCTACCACAAATTGCCCTTCCACATTCCTCTCCTTAAAACCATACCTCCTCATCACCTCTGTTCCCTTCACCTACATGCCCATTAAAGAGTCTACTAAACTTCTCAGCCTCTCGCTGTTAAGTGGCAAGAGGTCCTGACACTATGATCCTCGTTGTGGGCGATGTGCTGCGTACCATCTCCACCAGGATCCTGAAATCCCTCTTTAAGATCTCTGTTTGCCTTAGCCTGGTGTCGTTCGCTCCGACATGAAGAACAACAGCTCTGAAGTTTTCATTCAGGATCGCAGGTACCTGTGCAGCGACATCGAGAAAACGAGCACCAGGAAAACAGCTAGTGTGCACCTTTGGCTTCGGTAGCGCGTTCCATCTCGTGGAGACGTCCTCGACCGGGGCTTGGGTTCCGCTGCTGCAGCATTCAGGGTCCGTGGTGCACCGTTGCCGGAGTGAGCATTACCTGGGCGGGCAAACATGCGGAGTTGAGGTGCTGGAAGCGTTAGGTTCCACCCGGGAATTTACCTGGGACGAGTGCGCGTCCGCCCGGGATGTTTCCAGCGTCGCTTTCCGCTCTCGCAGCTGGGCATGCTTTGCATGCAGCTCGTGAATCTGTTTCTACAAAGCCACCATCTCCAACTCCACCGTTTGCAACTCGAACGAGTCCCCACCTGTGCTCAAAGGCAGACACACAACCGGCATAGTGCTTATAATCACGAACAGATTTAAGATACAGAGATATGATAGAGTGAGAGGCAATGAATATAGTCAACAATAGTGATAGTCAAGTTAACTAACTACAGGTACAAGTCAGAAAGACAAAAACAATTTAGGATTATTAAAAGAGAAAAAAAAGGATAGATAAATAGTAAAGTTTGTTTGAAAACGCTAAGAGAAATACAAACACGGAACTCGCGGCAAACAAGTCAAACACAGGAAGCTACCTTGCAGGAGAGCAGAGATCGAGAGGAAAGGCTGAATTCGGGGGTATCCTGTCTATACAACAGTAGGTGATCCTGTCCAGGGGGCAGATGATGCGATAATTCCTTACAGTTTTTGGGGCTTGTCCAGGATATCAGTATTCGGGTAAGTGCTGATTTGGTGTCTTGTCATACCCTTCAAAGTGTAGGCACTTGCCTAGTGTGCTGATATTCGTATTTATGTCATGCTGATTTGGTATCTTGTCATACCCTTCAAAGTGTAGGCACTGTTGTAAGAGAATTTGTTGTCGAGGTTGTACCGTCGACAGTAGCGAGCAAAAACATCTATATAAGTCATAAGTAACTTGAAGACATCAAAATTTTATTTAACCGCCTTATCTGGCTCGATCTCTGGCCTCCAACCTTTGTATTTAACATTGTCAGACAGTTGTACCTATATTGGATCATGGGTAATTGTGGAACAAAATATCCTAAACCAGATCCTGCGGAAGCTCCTCGGGACTGGATAAATCGTTGTGGTCTCACCTTTTATACTACCCCCTGGCTAGACAATTTAGCAGCACAAACTTCATTTCTGACTAATCCTCGTGGTGGTACCTTTAAACCTAAATATTTGACGTCTGCTCATTCTCAGATTTATGAAGGATTGGGCGATCCAAACTGGGACTATTCATATATGGGTAATGGATATCAAAAATGGGTTGAGATTAAACTAATTTGGGATCAATATCACTCAATACCGAACTCAAGGAGAGCATTGAAATCCCTTCCAAGAACCGATTCACAAACTAAACAGAAACCCTCGATCATAACGAATGTCCAACCCCCGCCATATAACGATGATGGGTCTTCCCCATCCGCCCCTGCGGTCCCGTTGATATACCCTTCTCTAAGTCTAACCAACCCTTTTGCCAATCCGTCGGGTTCGGTCGTTGAAACCATACCGGAAATTCCACCCGATACGAAACTCAAGAATAGCACTCATCATAAGCTAAAAAAGGTAAAATAAAGGTACAAAATAATAATATAGATACTGAAATGGATGATACGGGGGATGTGGGTCCAGACTCCGGATCTGAGATAGATCCGCCACTTTGGTACGCCCATGCTGCCAATACAGCATGTGTCTGATCTAACTCCGCTCGCGGACCGAAGGTCAACCCACCCTCCATAGGAGAGCTTAAAGATATTATTAAAATGCTTCCATCTCCATCTAAACCGCTTAATTTTGTAGATATGCTAATGAGCTCTACACGTCACAACCAACTAACATTATAGATTTTAGATTATAGATTATAAATGTATCCTACGGTCCTAGGGGACAGTTACGATGAAAAAACCCTTCTCAAAGCAGTGCCCAGCCTAAACCCTAAAAACGATGAAATTAAGACCGAAACGAAAGTTGAAGATGAAAATGATGGGGAAGGGAGAAAAAAGGGTAAGAATAAGACACTTACTATTATTACTGGGCCACAAAAACGTTCTGGATACCTTAAAACAGGAACTGAACAAATTCCTTCTGCAAAGACAACAGTCCAACCGTGATTTGTCTCAGGTAACAAATTGTAAGCAAGAAAAGGGTGAAACCACGTCCAAATTCTTGAAACGGTTTAGGGAAACGTGGACATTATTGGGCGAAATAGAGTTAGATGAAAATACTGCTAATCCACTATTCCTCACAACTTTTATGCACAACTGTCGTCCAGAGGTGCAAAAGGTATTAAAATACCAACTCACCGACCATAGCAATTTAAAAGTAAAAACTCTGGGGGGAGAGGGTAAGCACCATTGAAGGCGATGACATTTTAGATAGTAAGCAAATCGCTTGCCTCGCAGTAGCTGCATACTGCAAGACTGGGTGATCAAGGTGGATTTTACAACAACAGTTGGGGAAGGGGTCAGGGAAAAGGAAACATGCAGGGTGCTAATTCTTATCCCCGAACCCCGGCGCCTGTCATTACTGTGGTAAAAACGGGCATTGGATAAAAGAATGTAGAACAAGACATAAGGAAATGGGTAATAAACCCACAGGTTCCCTTCCTGCACCAACTCCTCCACCAGTGACTAGTCCTTTCACTGGAATGCAGATCAGTCCATATGATGAACTATGTGTTGATGGCACAGTATATCCCTTTCTCTTTGATACAGGGGCTACAATGTCAGTTATAGGCAAATAATATGAGGGACCCATTTCTGGTCATTCTATTAGCTCTGTGGGTATTGAGGGGGTTGAAAGAGAAACACCATTTACTCCATCTGTACTCGTAACCTGTCCATCAGACACAAAAATCTTTCTGCATCACCGTTTTGTTTTCATGCCTGATTGTCCTTTTAATCTCTTAGGCCACGATCTTATGAGTAGGCTGCATGTCTCTCTAACCTTTTCCAGTTCTAAACTCACGGTTTCAGTTCCTGAATCTGCTCTGCTGTCAATCTGCTCTGCTGTCTGATATGAAAATTAATGACTGTTTTCTCTCTGCCACACAGAAATGACCACTTCCTTCTGCACTGGGAGAGTTGCCATCTCTTCTGTGGGCAGAGCATAAGGATGATGTGGGCTTGGTACATTGTCCTCCTTATGAAGTGAAACTAAAACATTTGCACCATGTGTTTGTTAAACAATATCCCCTCTCTGAACCAAAGTTACAGGGAATAGACAAAATCTTGACCTTCATATAACACACCTGTTAATCCAGTCCACTGTGGTAAGGGATGCACTCTGTGATCTTGCTCTCCCCTCTGACTCTGTTGTCTTGCAGTATGCAGATGATCTCCTGGACTCTGCGGCCTCTGAGGACCTCTCTGAACAAGCTTCCCTCTGCCTTCTGCATCATCTGGCTAAAAAGGGATTCAAGGTATCCAGAACTAAACTCCAGTTTTGTAGAACCACTGTGAAATATCTAGGGTTCGAACTTTCCCAAGGCAGCAAAAGGCTTTCTAAAGATTGTGTACAAGTTGTTCTTAACACACGACATCCTTCCACAAAGCATGCTCTCATGGCTTTCCTGGGACTGATCAACTACTGCCGACAATGGATACCTGATTGCTCTTACCACAACAAGCATTTCCACTCTGCGATCTCACACAACGATCCAATGCAGCACCCGCTAATGTGGACACCTGAGATGAATGAGGCGTATGAAGCTTTGCGGGCAGCTCTGTGTTCCGATCCCGCTCTTGGACTTCCGAACTATCACAAAGGTTTTTCACCTTTATGCGTGTGAACAGGACGGAACTGCCTCTGCTGTGTTGGCACAGGAGCATGGGGGGGGCATGAGTCAATGTGCGTTCCTGTCCAAAACACTTGACACTGTGGCTCAGGGTTTACCTGCATGTCTTCGGGCAGTGGCTGCCTGTCCGCATCAGGTGAAACAGGTCCTTCAGAACTTGCAAACACAACACACGACTGCTCAGAGAAAATCAGGATATGAAACTATCCTTTGTTCTACTAGAAACTTAGACATCAAAGCTACTTCCTCTTTCGACACTTTAGGTCATGCCTTTGCTCGCTTGATTAAAGCACAAGACGACACACTGCACGACACCACACATGATTGCTGTTCTGAGTTCATTCAGTTGATAGTATACGCCCAGATCTGTCTTCCACTCCTTTAGAAATGAGGATGGGTTCCCCTTTTGAGTCTGGTTCCTCTCAAGGTTTCTTCCTCATAACATCTAGGGGAGTTTTTCCTTGCCACAGTTGCCACGGCTTACTCATCAGGGATAAATGCACACCATTAACCTTAACTGTTGATTTCTGTAAAGCTGCTTTGAGACAATGTCTGTTGTGAAAAGCGCTATACAAATAAACTTGACTTGACTTGACTTGACTTGACTTGACTTGACTTGACTTGACTTTAGATAGGGGCGAGTCACTTTTTGTGGACGGCTAATGTTCAAAACCATATGATGGTAAATTTCTGTGTGGTTATGCTGTCTGTTCCTTACTTGATGTCTCTGTTGAAGCTTATTCTTTGCCGTTTTCTTCTGCGCAGGCCGCTGAACTCTTCGCCCTGACTCGAGCGTGTGTCCTTTCTGAAGGCAAAGATGTCATGATTTATACCAACTTCCGATACACTTTTGGTATTGCACATGATTTTGGCCGTGTAATGGCACAAGCCCTTAGGGAAGATGAGAAAGGCAATCAGGGTTGGGGATGGTGCAGGTTCTATACTCTTTTCGGGCACCATACATTTCCTTGATAATCCTGATTGTCGTTGTTTTCCTGCTTTTGTGCTTATTTGGACCATGTATTGTTCAATGTATCCAACAATCATTTACCCGTATGCTTTCTGATTATTAATCTGTCCCTCATGTACCTGAATATTATCCTATTCCCATACTCATGTTTGATTGTTTTAAATTGTGATTTATCTATTAATAGTTTATCAAGGATAAAAGAGGGGAATTGTGGAAATAATCTATGTACATATTTGTGTTTTGGATACAACCTTTGTCCTGAACATTAGGTTTTCATCTTCTGATACATACTGTAAGATATCCTTGATCACTGGTCCTAGATTAGGTTGACCCAGAACACTCAGTTCTTGTCTTTATCCTTTCTTCATATGCTTCACTGTGAGAAAACCCAAACTGTCACCTTTTGGTATGGCTAACCTGCGATTTGTTGTTCTCACAGTATGGTAATATGTATCTTGTTGCCATTAGTAGTTATAATAATTTTGTTGTATGCTTCTGTTGACCATACCCTGAACTATCCTTTTGTGGCATTTGTTACTTTGCTTGTACATTTACATTTACATTTGTGGCATTTAGCAGACGCCCTTATCCAGAGCGACGTACAAAAGTGCTTTGAGTCTCTAGTAATGAATTAATCTACACTGGTACGCAAGATTACAAACTTAATATAAATATAACTCGAATTCTACAAACTTGGAAAGTGCTAAATTAGGTATTTCAGGAAGAGGTAGGTTTTCAGTCGTCGTTTGAAGATAATCAGGGACTCTGCTGTACGGACATCTAGGGGAAGTTCATTCCACCACCTCGGTGCCAGAACAGAGAAGAGCCTTGAAGTGTACTTACCTCTCATTCTGAGAGAAGGAGGTACCAGTCGAGCAGTGCTGGAGGATCTCAGACAGCGTGGTGCAGTGCGAGATGTGATGAGGTCACTGAGGTAAGATGGTGCTGGTCCATTTTTGGCCTTGTAGGCAAGCATCAGTGTTTTGAATCTGATACGTGCAGCTACTGGAAGCCAGTGAAGGGAGCGCAGCAGTGGGGTGGTGTGGGAAAACTTGGGGATGATTGAACACAAGTCGTGCAGCTGCGGGATGAATCACCTGGGATGATCAGCAGTTCTGTTTTGCTGGGGTTGAGTTTTAGTTGGTGAGCACTCATCCATAAAGATATGTCTGACAAGCATGCTGAGATCCGAGCGAAAGCTGTGGTATCTGATGGAGGGAAAGAAAAGATGAGTTGAGTGTCATCTGCATAGCAGTGATAAAAAAACCCATGTGAGGATATGACTTCACCAATGGAGTGGGTATAGAGGGAGAAAAGGAGGGGACCAAGTACAGAGCCTTGTGGGACACCAGTGGTGAGTCTGCACGGGGCAGATTTGGATCCCCTCCATGTTACCTGGTATGAGCGACCTTCCAGGTAGGAAGCAAACCATTTCCATGCTGTTCCGCACACACAATGTTGTACACAACTGTTGTACACACACAATGGTTCCTGTATTTCTGTGTTAGGCTTATCTTTTGCAGGTTCAACATGACCTTGTGGAGTTGTCTCTCCTAAATTTCTCTTCACCTCTTCACAAACACACACCTAGCAGCCCTCTCATTCTCTCTCCTTTTCTTTAAAAGTATATCTTCATGTGTAAGACAATAAACTTTGGAACTTATCTCTGAAAGCTGCCTCGTGTGTTTTCATTGAGACTTCCCTAAGTACTTGCAGGAGAGCAGAGATTAAGAGGAAAGGCTGAATTCGGGGGTATCCTGTCTATATGACAGAAGGTGATCCTGTCCAGGGGGCAAATGATGAGATAATTTCTTACAATACGAAAGGGGTGCGATTTGGGCATTTAGGTTGCGGTAGTCTATGCAGGGTCGGAGTCCCCCATCCTTCTTGTCTACAAGGAAGAAACTAGAGGCTGCGGGAGAAGTGGATGGGGTAATAAAACCCTGCTGAAGGGCCTGTTGTATGTAAACCTCCATGGCTGTGCATTCAGGAGCTGACGGGATAAATCCGACCTTTGGATAGTCTGGGATCAGGGACCATGAACTTGATCCTTTCCTGATGGAACAACCTGACTTGAAGGGTGATCGTCGTGCGCAGTATTTTACCCAGCCCTGCCCTGGATGGTCTGGACGGCCAGTTCTTGGGGCCCCTTTTCCTGGCGTAGATGTAGTCTATCTAGGCATGCCTGGGAGATGAAGTTCCCTGTGGAGCCGGAGTCGACTAGGGTGGAGACAGGAATGGAGGGGGCATGGGTTATTAGGGTCACCAAAAGCTTACACAAATGTGAGATGTCTGGGGGGAACTTGCTCACTTCAGGAAGTGGAGGTCGGACCGCACATTGAGCTATGAGATGGCCCCAATTTCTGCAGTACAGACAGGCCCCAGCCGCCATTTTTTCTCCCTCTTGGACGGTCTCTGGGAGCCTACCTGCATGGGTTCAGGAGCAAGGGTGGAGTCCGGCTCCGGAGCTCGACAGGCAGTGCATCAGTCTCCTCTGACTCAAAAGGGGAAACAAAAAACAAAAAACAAAGACCGAAAGCATATGGAACGCTGTATGAACGCCTCCAATCCCAATGCGTGATCGTGTGTGGCCATGGCTAGATGAATATCTGGGTTTGATCCTTGCCGGTAAGCAATCTTATTCCAACCGCTAGTTGCCGCGAGAGTGCAGAATCAAAGACTGTACTCCGTTGTGCTGTCCGCCCCCTGGCGGATCTTTAGGAGTGGTCAGGGGTGGTAAGGATGCTGTGCAGAAAGCCTCCGTGAAATGTCAAGTCAAGTAAAGTCAAGTTTATTTCTAAAGCGCTTTTCACAACAGACATTTTCACAGCAGCTTTACAGAAATCAACAGTTAAGGTGAATGGTGTGCATTTATCCCCGATGAGCAAGACTGTGGCAAGGAAAAACTCCCTTTGATGTCATGAGGAAGAAACCTTGAGAGGAACCACATTCAAAAGGGGAACCCATCCTCATTTGGGTGATATCAAGAGTGTGGTTATAGTCTTTAAGCAATACAGAACACTGGAGATTATGAACTAATATGAGCACTGGAATGTAAGATTACTTATAATGTTCTTTCTACAGTCTTATACAGTCATTGTGGTTATAAAACTAGGAGCTACTGAGCAACTCATAGAATAGGTCAACATTTGCGATCATCACAGTTCCAACACCAGCTTCTCCATTCCAGAGCCTTTAAACACTCCAGGAGGTCCAATGTCAAAATTCCACACATAAAGTGGGATCCAATTGGCACTGGTACGTCTCTAGATGGTACGGGATGTTTCCGAGTTCGGCATCTACTTCTTTAAAGGTCCATAATCTTCATGAGGTGGGACGTGACTGGGGCTGGAGCAACCTCAGGATGCCTCAGGATGGGTTGAGAAAGAGAAGCAGTGGAGAGAAATTAGCATAGCTGCTGTTCATGATATTAACAGCACAAGTTGATAATGTGCATTTGATCAGATGTACTGGAGCACAAGGTTATGATATCTGACGTTTGTTATGTGTAGGCTTTGCTAAAAAGATACGTTTTTAATCTGCACTTAAACTGGTAGAGTATGTGTGAGCCCTGAACACTGTCAGGAAGACTAGTTTAGTCCAAAGTTTAGGAGCTAAATGTGAGAATGCTCTACCGCCTTTAGTGGACTCCACTATTCTAGGAACTACTAGAAGTCTGTGAGTGTGAGTATGAAGAATTGTAGCGTGTTAAAGGACTGGAAAGATAATTTGGAGCTAAACCATTTAGTGTTTTGTAAGTAAGAAGCAGTAGTTTGTAGTCAAGTCGAAACTTAACAGGTAGCCAGTGTAGGGACAATAAGATTGGGGTTATATGATCATATTTCCTCGACCTTGTAAGAACTCTGGCTGCTGCATTCTGGACTAACTGTAGCTTATTTATTTATGATGCAGGACATCCACCTAGTAATGCACTACAATAGTCTATTCTGGAGGTCATGAACGCACGGACGAGCTTCTCTGCATCAGATATAGACAACATGTTTCTTAGCTTAGCAATATTTCTAAGGTGGAAGAAGCCTGTTTTGTAACATGGTTGATATAAAATGAGACAAGTTGCTGTCTAAGATAACTCCCAGGTCTTTTACCGTTGAACTAGTAGTTACAGAACATTCATCTAAATGCAGGTTGAAATGCTGGAGCTTCTGTATAGTGGTTTTTGGGCCAATGAGCAAAATCTCCATCTTATCAGAATTCAATAATAGGACCAACTGAGCAGACAAAGGCAGCACTCAGACACAAGGATATTGTGGGCCGAGTGCAGGAGGGGAGGAGTGGTCTTAAACTTGTGGCCAGTACACCAGTGTGTAGCAAGGCCTCTCCATCTCAGAGACCCAAGATGGTGGTCCAGGAGGTACATCAGGAGGAGGAAGTAAAAAAGTGCGCCCAAGCTGTGGCACAGGCAAAGCAAGGGCAGTGGATGGCATGGGAAGGAGTGGAAAAGAGGAAGATCTCCTGGAGAGAGCTATGTAAAATAGAGACATTCAGAGCGAGCTTTACCATCAGGGCTGCCTACGATGTCCTGCCTTCTCTCGCAAACCTAAGCCAATTGTATGCCAAGGACCCCACATGCCCTCTATGCCCAAGTCTAGCAATACTGAGACACATCTTAGTGGGATGCAAGACCAGCCTCACCCGAAGCCATTAAACCTGGTGGCACAACCAGGTGCTGAAGTGCCTTGCTGCAGTGTTGGAAAGTCGAAGGACAAGTGTGATTGCCCTTCCTCCCCATCATCCCAGTGGCAGCCAACACCATTTGTTTGGGAGGGTGAGGGTCAAGCCAACCTCACCACCATAAGATCAGACTCTGGTCAGCTGGGCAGAGCACGGGACTGGAAGCTGCTGGCAGACTTGAATAAGAAACTCTGCTTCCCAGCTGAAATTGCAGCCACCAGCCTGCGAACAGACCTTGTTCTGTGGTCAGCCTCGCTCAAGCTTGTCTACATCATCGAGTTCACCGTGCCCTGGGAGGGTGCAGTGGAGGAGGCCTATGAACGGAAAAGGCTGAGGTACGGTGAACTTGCAGCCGATGCACAACATCAAGGCTGGAATGTAAAGGTACGCCCAGTGGAAGTAGATTGCAACGGGTTCATAGCCACCACAACATCCAGGCTATTTAGGGAGATGGGAGTACGAGGAAAGGCCCACCTGCAGGCAGTCTAAGACCTCTCTGTGGCTGGGGAAAAGGCAAGCCAGTGGTTGCGGGTAAAGAGAAAAGACTGGGTCTGGGTCTTCAAGTAAGTTGATGGCACCTAGAGACTGGGATGCTGGGATTCACTGCTGAACCCTCCTGAGGTGTTGTGGGCCTATCAGCAAAACACCCAGGAAGGAGGGCGCCCACTTGACAAGCCAAAGGGTGCCATCACTCAGTTGACCATCCCACAGAGTCTTAACGGTGACTCAAAGTCTCATCGGTGCCTCAAGTATGCATTAAGGGACATCAACATCAAGTCCTATACAACAGATCTTAATAGAAAGTTATGAGTCATCCAGTCTTTTCATTCTTTGACACACTCAGTTATCCAAGCCAATTGAGCTGTATCGTCTGGTTTTGATGAGATATATAGCTGAGTATCATCAGCATAACAGTGGAAGCTAATTCCTTGCCTTCTAATAATATTCCCTAAGGGAAGCATGTATATTGTGAAAAGCAGGGGTCCTAGAACTAAACCTTGAGGCACACCATAATTTACTAGCATTAACCTGGATAGTTCTCCAATTAAGTCTACAAAATGGTAACGATTAGACAGGTAGGATTTAAACCAGCTCAATGCCTGTCCCTGAATGCCGATGTAATTTTGTAATTATAGTGTCGAATGAGCACTATGAATCCTTGGTCTAAAGCTAAAAACAGGTCATTAGTGATTTCAACTAGAGCAGTTTCTGTGCTATGATGGGGCCTAAAACCTTACTGAAGCTCTTCAAAGATATTGTTCTCTTGTAAGTAGGAACATAAATGGGAAATTTTAAATAGGTCTGTAATTTGATAGCGTGTTTGGATCCAAATTAGGATTCTAGAAAAACAATTGTTTTTCTAATACTAGCAATTTTTCAGTGAAGAAATTCATAATGTCCCCACTACTAAACTGTGATGGAACATATCTTTCAGATACCTGATTTGTTGTTAATTTACCTACTGTAAAGGAGTACTGAAAAGGAACCTGGGATTGTTTTTGTTGTTTTCTATGAGTTGCCCAGGTGTTCAGCTCTAGCAGCTTTTAGCGCCTGTCTGTAGCTGAGCATACTGTCTTCATATGCAATTCTAAATACCTCCAATTTAGTTTTCCTCCATTTTCTCTTCAGATTATGGCCTGTTCTCTTGAGGGCATGCGTTTGACTATTATACCAAGGTGCAGGTGTTAGTTCTCTAACCTTTTTTAACTGGATGGGGCAATTGTGTCTAATGTGCTAGTGAGGATAAGGTTTATGTTGTTAGTCATTTCAACAAGATTATTAGCAGTTATGGGTTTAGTGTGAAATTGAGATAAATCAGGCAGGTTATTTATGAATCTGTCCTTAGTGGTCGGAACAATAGTGCTACCAAGTCGCTAATCTGCTCCACTGGTAGTGTGTATAATATGAGGTAATGGTCTGTGATGTCATCACTCTGAGGTAAAATATCTATATCAGTGACGTCTGCTCCGTGGGATATTATTAAGTCTAGTGTGTGGTTAAAACAATGAGTTAGTCTGATGATTTTTTGTTGAACCCCAAAAGAGCTCAATAAGTCCACAAATGATAGTCCTAGGGCATAATTTGCATCAACTAAATGAATTTTAAAATCTCTTGCAAGCAGCACTTCATCAAAACTGATCAAGTGGTCTGAAAGAAAACAAGCAAACTCTTGAAGAAAATCAGTGTAGGGCCCTGGAGGTCTGTACACGGTGGCTAGGGCGAGAGATAGTAGGGGTTTTCTATGTTTGTCTGAAAGTACAACTTTAAGAACGAGCATTTCAAATTATTTAAACCTAAATCCTAATTTTTGACTAACATTGAGAAAGGCACTATAAATGGTAGCTACACCACCCCCACAACTAGTCTGACGGGGCTCATGCTTATAAACATATCCTGACGGTGTAGACTCGTTTAGACTCATATACTCATCTGGTTTAATTCAGGTCTCAGTGAGACAGATGATCTGTGATCATCTCATTTACAAACTTTAGAACTTTTTTGTGCTTGCTTATCTGGCATTTTTCAGTTTTAACTGCAATAAGATTATCTCTGGATCTTGTGTATTTAATTCTTGGTTTTACTACACGAGGAGTAGATATGGTTTCTATAAATTGGGCTGTGTGCTCACTTTTAACTACAGTGGTATCTCGACATACGAGTTTAATTCGTTCCGTAACCTTGCTCGTATGTCAAATTGCTCGTATTTCAAAGCAAATTTCCCCATTGAAATTAATTGAAATGCCATTAATCCGTTCCAGCCCCCAAAATGCGACCCCAGTTGTTTTTGTTACGTGTTTTTAAATGAGATTTTATTTATAAATGACAAATACTGTATAAAAACATAATAAATGAGAATGTAAAGATATAATAAGGTTTTATTCAGTGGATTTTCCTTGGAGATGAGACGACTTGAGCTAACGAAAACGCTGGTGGGGTGTGTGTGTGTGTGTGTGTGTGTGTGTGTGTGTGTGTGTGTGTGTGTGTGTTTGCAGAGGGGGGGTTAGAGGCGATAAGCAGAGGCAGAGGGAAAACTCGTTTTTTACTAATCACTCCTGCACGCTACGTATCCCTAAACTTTAAATTTTTTACTTTTTCTTCTTTGCTTATTGTTACTTATCCGCTTGAACTTTTCCCGGCGGCAGCGTAACAACTCATTAGTTCATGCTCGTGGAATAATGAGATGGACAACATTAGCCAATGCATACCACTTTACTTGTTTTTATGAAGATAGATTCGCAGGGTTACAGTATAATATAACTCCTAGGTGGATAAACTTGGATTAACCGACCGCACTGCAAAACACAAATCATATAAATCGCACACAGGAAAAACATCCAGCCCGCACACTTCTTTCCCGCAATACACTACCCATAATGCATTTTACTCTAGACTTCAATACCCAGAGATAGTAGCCTTAAAGAAACAGCTCTCATTTTCCCTCTAATGCAACACTATCTTAATTTTCATCACAATCTTCACTTTCTGGCCTCGATTCGCCATCTAGCAGCGGGGTCTCGAGCTTGTATCTCAAGTTTTTGCTCGCGTATCAAAGCAAAAAATCGACCGAGTGACCGCTCGTATCTCAAAAAACTTGTATGTTAGGGCACTCGTATGTCGAGGTACCACTGTATTTGGTTTGTTGTATAACTGTTCTCATAGTCATCAATTGCATGATGTCTTACCAGTCAGATTGTGTGAAGCATCCTAGAGATGTTATCTGACAGCACTGCTGCTCCAACTCTGCTGGGGTGCAGGCCAATAGGGCGGAAGAACCTAGGACGCTCCCAGAAAAAATTCCAGTTATCAACAAAGAGAAGTTTGTTCTCTCGACACCATGACTGTAACCATTCATTTAGTGCAAAAATTCTACTAAACTTCTCAATCCCTCGCTGGAAAGTGGGAAGAGGTCGTGACACTATGATCCTCGTTGTGGGTGATATGCTGCATACCGTCTCCACCAGGATCCTGAAATCCCTCTTTGAGATCTCGGTTTGCCTCGTTCAGAATCGCAGGGACCTGCGCAGCGACATCGAGAACACGAGCACCACGAAAACAGTGAGTGTGCACCTTACCTTTGGCTCCGGTAGCGCGGACAGGCCGGACGATGGAATCTCCAAGAATCACAGTATTGCGTTCCGTCTTGCGGAGAAGAGCGAAGCGGTTCTCGGTTGAGATCTCGAAGGCCGGTGGTGGTGGTGGGGGAGACGTTAATAACTGGGGCTTGGCAGTGTTGCGTCTGGCACAGGTCATTTAGACTTCATGTCCCAGGCATTCCTTTTAACCTATGACATCTACATCTCAATCAAGAGGTGAAACCTTTATCGGGGGTGGGGTATCCGTAAAGTGTCACACTCCCCCTCCGAAGACACTAAACATGACCAAACCCTGAACTCTTGTTTAGTTTACTGGGACCCATAAAACAATAAACTCATAAAACTTATGAAACAATCCAAACTCGAAACTTGATCCAGCATGGCTGCTTGTGACAAACACACACAACCGGCTCCAGAACGTTTGGATTTTACCACAAGACAGATAACCCCCTTTGGAGATTCTCTGTTTGACCCTCACCCACACACACACACCACCCCGAAAGCCAGATAACACCCCTGGCCTCTCTGGTTAAATCCACATCGACCCCTCAGACCATAAAACAATTCACTCTCGGAACTCGGCCCCAGTACGTCTGTTTGTGACGCACACATATGCAGACACACACACACCAAAAGGGAGCATTCTTTTATTAATTAAATAATAAATAGAATGTCCCACGTCACATGATACAAACATACATCTTGTTTGTATCTTCTACTATAAATAAAGCAGGTGTTTAACTCTACATCAATAATATTTAAACCTTAAAATGTAACTCGGTGTTAAATGTTGTCTCTTCTCTTCTTAAGGCTTGATTTATTTGATTGTGCATTTTATTTATCAGAATACAACATTGTATTAACATCAGTTAATTACTGATCTCTGTAAGTTAATGTACCTCTGCCTTATACTGTCATTCCCTTTCATGTTTAGTATCCAAATGACTGCAAAATTATCTGTTTCTTTATTTTTCAAATAATGGTACATTTTATCATGAAATGTACCATACCGTCTTAATTCACTTTGAATAAAACTTTAAAGTCCTCCAAAAGCAAGTATAGCCCAGAAACCATGCCCACAGATGCATGAACAAAGGAAGTTTTTCCCTCCAAAATTTCAGGCCATAGCATTGGCCATTCCCCCAAGGATGGGTGGGGTTCAGGACCTTTAAAACATCTTGAACCCAACTAATCATTGTCCAGTCAGAGTGCAGTCGGGTCCAGTCAGAGATCAGTCAAGAGAGCAGGCTCGACCGGAAAGGCTCGGACCCCCGGGGCCCGAAGGCCCGGGGGGCGATGGCCTGGAGAGTCGGACGCTTCGAACAGCTCAGCAGCGACTCTTCGGGATGAGATCTCGAATCTCTTTTGAGATCTTCCAGCAAGCTTTATCTTCAAAAACACCAACTGCTCTGATCTTCAGGAGAAGCTGGAAGAACATCTGACTCCATCCTAACCGACTCGTCCAAGATTCTTTTGTCTACCGCATCCGGACTCTTGTGCAACAAGTCAATGCAAGTAACCGGTTTACCAACTAATTTAGATGCGTGTTAAGTTTGAACTCCTTAATATTAACGCGAAATTTATTTTATTTTCATTTTTATTTTCTTTATTTCTTTTTGTTTGTTTGTTTGTTTGTGTAGTTAGTTTTATGTTGTGTTTGTCTCATTCATTAAATGCCGTATTTTTCGTAAGTGATGGTCTCTGAGTACGTTCACAAATGCAAAGTTCCTGCTACATCCGGTCTGAACTACATGCTCTATTTAATTTAATTTAATTTACGGTATAAAGTAAATGGGGGCTACGTCTTTCTTGGCCAGGGAGATACCTCTTTTATAGAATTAATATAAAATTATACTGTCTGTTTGCCGGACGAACAGACAAATAAGTGTAATGTTAATTCCATTACCGTCAATTCAACTTAATTTAAATATTTAGGAGTAACTATAAACCGTTATAATTACTTATAAATATTCCCTTTTCATTGCGAGCTAAATTCGTTACATATAATGGTGGAGAATGCGGGCAGACTGTGCTTCCAACTATATACTCAATTTATCTGTATTATAAGTTTGTCCCTCTTATCCCCCAGTCGCTACAGCAGCATCCAGGGTCCGTGGTGCACCGGTGCCGGTGTGAATGATACCTGGACGGGCCGTGTTGTAGTTGCGCTGGGCCTGGGCAGAGAAACACGCGGAGTTGAGGTGCTGGGAGCGTTAGGTTCCACCCGGGAATTTACCTGGGACGAGTGAGCATCCGCCCGGGATGTTTCCAGCGCCGCTTTCCACTCTTGCAGCTGGGCATGCTTTGCATGCAGCTCGCAAATCTGTTTCCACCAAAGCCTCCATCTCCAACTCCACCGTTTGCAACTCAAACGAGTCTTCACCTGTGCTCAAAGACAGACGCATAACCGGCATAGTGCTTATAATAGCGAACAGATGTAAGATAAAGTGTGAGAGTTATGATAAAGTGAGAGGCAATAAATGTAGTCAAAACTAGTGATAGTCGAGTTAACGAGCTACAGGCACAAGTAAGGAAGACAAAAACAATTTAGAATTTTAGGAGGAAAAAAGATAGATAAATAGTAAAGTTTGTTAAAAACCGCAAGAGAAATACAAACATGGAACTCGTGGCAAACAAGTCAAACACAGGAGAAAATGGTTAGTGAATAAAGCGTAGGACGCGATTGCCACGCTATCCGCGCTCCACAAAGCTCTCGACCATGCCAGCGCCCTCCCGGAAAGCAGAGAAATGAGAAAGGCTACCTTTGCATGCTCAGAGGGGAATTTCTGGGGTTGCATCTCAATGTATAGTGACACTTGGAGCAAGAGGCCTTGGCACTTGGCTGCATTCCCGGAAAAGGGTGCTGGAAGAGCCATCGGGCTGCCGGAGGGAGGTGGCAGTGCCGGTGGTGGTTCTCGGCAGGCAGTAGCCATCATGAACGCCTCCCGGAGAGCGGCGGTGAGCTCCCTTATAGGATCCCCGACTGCACCCGGCTGTGGATCCATAGGTAACACTGTTTATTTATTCCTGTATTAGGTCCGTTCTTCTGTCAGGGTTCGGTGAGACAAGGCTAAAAGCCGATGTAACAAAAGGCTCAAGCACAGGCTCCAGCCATACCATGTAAGTATGGTAAAGCATGAAAATAGCTGGCAACAAAAGTGAGTACATCTAAAGTGAGCATATCAAAAATGTGGAAGCGGACCTTTTCCATTTCTGTAACCCTTTTAAGCAATGCTGGCATCTGTTTTTTAAAGCCAGCTTCTGCACCTGATGCACAGCACGAGGACTCAGCTTCTTTTTTGGCCCTTGCGAGGCCTGTTCTAAGTGGAAACCGTCTTAAAAAACCGCTGACCCTAGCCACTGTACTGTAACTCAGATTCAGGGTGTAAATTATATTATTATAGCCCAGGCCATCTTTGTGGAGAGCAATAATTCTAATTCTCAAACTCTCAGAAAGTTTTTGCCATTAAGGTGCCATGTTGAACATCCAGTGGTCAGAATGAGAGAATTGTACTCGAAGCACCAAACTTTTTATTTTTATTGACCTTCACTCAAATAATGAGGATTTCCTCAGCTCAGAGCCTAACCCCAGACATTAATGCACTTGAATCTTAGAAGAGATGCCAGGTATCTGGCTTGAACCAATGTGCATTAAACAGTAAATCAGAGTGTAGCAAACTGAGCTTGAATGAATGTTGTCTTTATGCACTTTTTTACTCCAAGGCATGGACTGTTAATAGTTGAACGATTGTTTTGTTTTTTTAATTGAAGTAAATAATAATTATTTTTGTTTGTTTTATATAAAAAAAAAAGGCTATAGATAGACATAATAAGAAACGAATACCAATGATGTGTGTTTCATTTTAAATTGAATTTCTCATGTGTTTGTTTCCATATGAAAGTGTTCAAGATTACATATATGTAAGTGTGTGATAAATAAGAAGACCACTGTGCAAACAGAGTATACCACCAACCCCAATCTTCTTGCCCATGTTCTTCTACTTCTTTTGGCTGGTCCCGTTAGGGGTCACCACACTGTCCTCTGCCATTTACCTGCATGTCTTCCCTCACCACATTCATAAACCATCTTTGCCTTCCTCTTTTCCTCCTTCCTGGTGGCTCCATCCTTAGCATTCTTCTACCAATATACCCCATGTCCCTCCTATGCACATGTCCAAACCATCTCAATCTCACCTCCCTCACCTTGTCTTTAAAACGTCCTACATGCACGGCCCCTTTAATAAACATATTTCTAGTCCTGTCAATCCTCATCACTCCCAATGAAAATCTCAACATCTTCAACTCTGCCACCTCCAGCGCCGCATCCTGTTTTCTAGTCAATGCCACTGTCTCTAAAATACACACCTGCACGAAATGAATTTTTTGCTTTTAAATATGAATAAAAAATAAACGAAAAAATAAACAACCTTTTTGTTTTATTTGATTGATTTTTTGTGTAAATGACGACATAGGCATGAACAAGGAACTTTTCAGAACATAAAACATCAACTGAAGCAATATTTTGTGAAAATAACAGGCCATGGTTTTGTTGTGTTCCTTTCTTTAATAATTAAGTACCGTATTTTTCGGAATATAAACTGCTATTTTTTTCCTACGTTTTGAACAGCTTAAACAACGAAGCAGCTAATCTATGAATTTTTCATGGGTTTTTCCAGGTTTCACAAACTTCAAGCCAAAAAATTGACCCCCATATCATTAGACCAATGAAATTTCCGAACGGAAACGAAAAAACGCACCTCACCTGTGTTCTGAGCTGCACGGCATCGGGAGAAAAAACTTTTTTTAAACGCACGATAATGCCAAAAGAAAAACTCAGAGAGAAATAGTTGTGAAAGGAAGGAGGAAGACAAATATTTGTAAAATTCAGTGGGTGCAGCTTATATATGGGTGCGCTTTATAGTCCGGAAATTACGGTAATATCTGTAGCACTCAGTGATTCACCTCTGTCTTGCACTTCAGACATTTTGCCTCAGTGTGCAGTCTACCATGCATGAACCATGTAAAAGTTAGCTTCCAACCTTGTGCCTGTAAATCATTTTATTTTATTTCCGCAGTAGATACATAACAGTTTATCAGTTTTTAGTAATTTAATTATATTTGTAATACCATTTTGCAGGAGTTACGCAAATGGTTTTATTATTTTTTTTTATTTTACACACTTGTTTGTGTTTGATCCCGTGGGAGTGCAGGTTTCTTCTATAAACTATACAACATTTCTCCTTAGTTTATTTGCCATTTTATTTATCTGGTCTAATGAATCTGAAACTTTTCTATGGTCCTCAACATTCCCTGGTATATAATAACACCCATGTCCGATCATAGGGCAAACACTGCCCTCCTTTGCTAATAGGATGTCTAATGCCATTTTTTCTGTATATTTGTAGTCTAAGTGTGGTACTTTTATACCTGCTATTCTGCTTCTATTGTGAAGTTTACAAATGTTGCTAGCCTATAGTGTGTGGCTTCAAAGTAAATCCACAACTGAGTTACATTATGTACAGAAATAAGTATGTCCCAAAACATAGCATTTTTTTTTTACTTTATTTAGTTCAGGTAGTGGAAAGTTGTCTGTGGACCACTTGTTTCTAGTTTTTTGCAAGCTTTTATGATTCTATGATTCGCATCTACCTGTATGAGGGAGCATAAGTAAAAATATTGTTTAAATTAATGTACAGATGTTATTTACAAATGTACTATTCGGATTCTATGTGTAAATGTGTCAGTTATGATGGACAATGTATAATTATGAATATTTTAATTGTTCAGGAGTAGAGCCTGTGGGAAAATTTTTATCTCCAGAAACTTAAATGCTGTTACAGCATGGTTTGTGATGGTGAGTGGGGGGAGTGCTGGGGGATATTTCCTGAAATACACAATCATCTCCACTGGTTTGAGCATTTTGCGCTCCAAGTTGTTGTGATTGCACCAGCCAGCCAGCTCTTTAACCTTCTGTCTGTAAGCAGACTTGTCTCTGTCCTGGATGAGGCTGATGAATGTAGTGTCGTC
This sequence comes from Silurus meridionalis, assembly GCF_014805685.1. Lineage (NCBI taxonomy): Eukaryota > Metazoa > Chordata > Actinopteri > Siluriformes > Siluridae > Silurus > Silurus meridionalis. The sequence continues at coordinate 16,464,113 of NC_060901.1, read as the reverse complement.
CGGAAACATCAGGAGCTTGACAGAGGAGGTTTTAGAAGTGCAGTCTTTTGTGTACAGAGAGAATAGCAGTGGGAAGAGAACGCGACCCTGGGGAGCACCAGTGCTGATAATGAGTCCTGAATGTGAGTTTGCCCAGCCTCACTATCTGCTGCTTGTCTGTCAGGAAGCTAGTGATCCACTGACATATTTGGGTGGGCACGGAGAGCTGGGCCAGTTTGAGTGAGAGAAGGTCAGAACTTATGGTATTAAAGGCCGAACTGAAGTCTACAAACAAGATCCTTGAGCAGGTCCCAGGTCTATCAAGATGTTGCAGAATATACTGCAGTCCCATGTTGAATGCATAATCTGCAGACCTATTTGCTCTTTAGGCAAATTGAAGAGGATCCAGCAAGGGTCTAATGATGTCCTTCATGTAGGCCAGGACCAGTCTTTCAAATGACTTCATGACCACAGATTTGAGAGCGACAGGTCTGAAATCATTAAGTCCAGTGATTTGGGTTTTTTGGGGACCGGAATGACAGTGGACTGTTTGAAGCAGCAGGGAACTACACACAGCTCCAGTGATCTGTTAAAAATCTGTGTGAAGATGGGGGCCAATTGGTCAGCACAGACTTTTAGACTGGCAGGTGAAACACTGTCTGGCCCTAAAGCTTTCCTAGTCATCTGTCTTCTGATTCTCTACACATACACAAATTGAATGGAGGGGGAGGCAGGAAGGGGGTTTCAGGGGGAGGTAGGTGTATGTGTGAAGTACAGATCAGTGAGGATGGGGGGTGGTAGACTGGGCTTTTTGAATTGGCAGTAAAACACATTCAGATTTTCAGCAAGTTGTTGCTTATCCACAGACTGTGGGGGTGGTGTCTTGTACTTGGTGATGTTCCTCAGACCAGTCCATACTGACACTGGGTCGTTGGCTGAAAACTTTTGGCTTTTTCCAGCTTTTCAGAGTAGTTTTTTAGCCAATCTGATCTCCTTTGTTATAAGCTGTTTGAGTTTCTCAGTAAACCACGGTTTGTCATTATTGAAGGATAAGAATGACCTGGTCTGGATGAACATATCTTTGCAGAAACTGATATATGAAGTTACAGTCTCTGTGAGCTGCAGCTTCAAAAACACTCCAGTCAGTGCAGTCAAAGCGGGCTTGTAAATCCTGCTCTGGCTTTGTTTAAGTCTCCAAGAACTTATATTACCTAAATTAATGAGAGAATGAGTAATCAAAAATGTAGAAATAATCTGCAGTAAGGGTGTGTTGTAACTTACAAATATATATATATTATATATATATATATATATATATATATATAAAATAATAAATGCAATGTTTTAGCAACGACGATGACGCCTTGAGCCATTTCAAATATGTCCTTATGTCAGTGTTTTCGAACCTTCTACTCTCTTTGAAACGCTCTGCATTTGCGCAGCTTATCAAGAACTGCACTTCCCCTTTCCCCATGTGTGCTAAGCTTACATTTTACTACATCCACAGAACATCTTTAAATCCTGTATTATTGTGTGCTGCATTCGATTTACTATCGGAAGAGAGAAGTCGGATCTCGAATTGACGTCACTTCCGAGCTCCGTGCGTTTCAACTACAAAGTCGGGAAAAAAAATAATAGACGCTTTAATGTTCGTCTTTTGTTAGCAACAAGCTAACTGTGAAAAGCATTGTGTATTTGTTCGACAAAAGAGTGAACTGTACAGTTAGTGTTATAGATTTAAAAAAATAAATGTGTCTATACGCGTATTTATTTAAAGTAAATACTTACACACTAGAACTCATTAAAAGTAAGAGGTTCTGCCCTGTTCTTTTAAAGTCACTCTGAGCTCAAGGCCGTCCCGAGTTCCCAGGCAGGAAATTCCGAACTGATTAAGTGTTTTCTTTTGTTTTTACTTGTCGTTGGTCGTGAATTACGAGTTAAAACCTGTCAGTCGAGTGCAACTCACGCGCACGCACACACAGAAACCTGCTTTTTTGTTATATCCACATTATTTACTTAAGTATATAGTTTCTAGATAATAATACAAAGAGGACGTGCACATAATCAATATCACCCACATCTTTAAAAATGAACAAAGTACAAAGTTGTTAGGAACTGCATTTTTGAGACACTGGTTTCTACCCGGACAAGTTTGTGGAGCACACGGGTTTTCTCTGCGTCTATTTGAGATGGCGCTCAATCTGTAAAGAGAGTGAGGCCTGTATTTATATTGATAATATAGTTTAGGCAGACACGACGGAGATGATGGATGGTGGGAAACCCTCGTTGGCTCTTGTTTATCAGGCGGTACAGGCGCTTTATCACGACCCGAATCCCGCCGGGAAGGAGCGAGCTTCGGTGTGGCTCGGAGAACTGCAGAGATCGGTACGCTAAAGGTGGAAAACTTGGGGGAATTCTGACATGGGCCTCTGCACCATTGGGCTGCTTTATAAATGAATACTCTATGTGTTACCATTTAAGATATGGGATAATCGCTTCCAAAGTATATATTACGCTGTATTTTCCATCTGGTATTTTTTTTACGTCTTGAACCGGTGTTAAGAAAACGGAACGGCTCAGCCAAACCCAGACCTGCAGTGTTCAGAAGCATGTAGATTGGTGTGTGTGTGTGTGTGCGCGCGCGCTTGCTTGCTTGCTTGCTTGCTTCTCTTGTTTTTACAATATTTCTGTGACACATTCTCTAGGGTTATAGACATATCAGAAACGCATCACTCTTATAGGATCAGGTATTTACACACTGAAGAGCTCGTTACACTTAGTCACCTCTTCCAAAACGGGGCTTTTTACCGTGTAGCGGAAACACGCCTTTTCTCATTGTAACGGATGAAATTAAAAGAAGAACCCAAAAAATGTTTAATGAAGTGTCCCTTTCGGATACTCGGTAATCGAATTTTTTTTAACAGGTGTGTGTCTGTTTTATCGCTGTCACCACACTAGAACTGTTTATACGGAAACGGTGTTTCAGGACGAATGCCGCCTTTTCATTCACACCACCTCCGGACACCTCGTAAAAACACGCCCCCTGGTGGCAGTTATATTTCACAAAATACCAATTTAATCAAAATTTGTTAAACGTAGCGTTTACTATTTAAAACCAGTTTTCTCCTGCTGTATATTTCAGCAAATGTGATGCATATGAGGGTTTATTAACACAGTGCATGTATCTTTAAGGTGACTCAAATAATCGTGTCTAGGTTTTTATTGAACCCAGAAGTGGGTGTGGTCTGTTCAGGAAGTGTTTTATTTTTATGTGAATGATTGTATATAACCCAAAAACCCAAGCAACCAGTAATTATTTGTTGCTGATGCAGACAGCTGAGCTTTCTTCTGGCTTTACACAAAATGGTACAGAAAATTCACTGTTCTGTATTTACATCGGGTTTTAAATCACGGTTTAGGTCAATTTCAGCACGGTTATGAGGAAGAAATGCAAAATATAGGCGCTTTTTTTTTTTTTAATTAATGCAGTTTATTAATTCATTTTTTTAAACAGTTGACAAAAAACATTTTTTAATATAATGCCTGCTGGTTAAATAATCCAATATAATGCCTGCTGGTTAAATAAATCAATTTAATGCAGAACTTTGATTAAATTGATTAATTGCTTCAATAAAATAGAATAAATGAAAAAACTAGGGCTGTCAAAATTAATGCGTTAGTAACGCATCCATTCAAATTAATTTTAACAGAATTTGTTTTATTACCGTGTGATTAATGCAGTTTTCAGTTTTGAATTTCTATTTGACCATTTTTATTAGAAATATAAATGGTCTAGTGGTTATGATGCGTCGCTCTCACCGCTGCAGCCCGGGTTCGATCCCCGGTCAGGGAACCAACCCCAGCCACTTTTAGTGCCGGTCCCAAGCCCGGATAAATGAGGAGGGTTGTGTTAGGAAAGGCATCCAGCGTAAAATCATGTGCCAAATCAAACGTGTGGAGGATCCACTGTGGCGACCCCTAACGGAAGAAGCTGAAAGAAAGTTAATTATAAATGAATAAATGTTAGAGGGCGAAATTAAAACCTTTAATGAAGCACACATTTATTCATTATGTCCTTTTTTTTGTATAAAATAAAAAAAAAAAATACTGAAAAATAATTGTTAAATTCTAAACATTTGGGTTACTGTTGCGGCAAGTCTCAAATCAAACATCAAAATCCGCCATGATGCACATAATCTTTAATTTAAACCGTCCGTGAAAAAATATTAACAGTTCTGTTTGGTGTCCTGATTTACGCAATTTAAAATGGCAAGTTAAAATTTAAAACAATGACAAGACTATAGGGCTGCAGCTATTGATTATTTTATCAATCAAGTATTGTAACATTTGTTATTTCATTGAGTAATTGGATAAGAATTACTTTTCCTTTATTAAGAGCAAGACAAAATTTATGAGAGAAAATAAGATAGGTCTCTTAAAATGAACAAGTCATTTGTTTCCTTTTTTGAAAAATGTACATTTTATTGCTGAAATTGCAATCCAATAATATCTGTGAAAACTAAACTTATTTAGTGCATTTAATTGCCATATTACATCAAAATACAAATCGGTCTTGTTCCGTCTCCTCAATAGCTGATTATTAGACAGTTTTCTTCAGGGATCTGAGGCTCAGTTTAAAACCATGCGATTCTATTGATTGTAGCCCATTTCATTTACAATGTGTAAAGCTTTCTGGCACTACAGAGGAGGTAATGCCCGATTGGCAAAAAAAGTTGGAACTGCAAGAAATAAAGTTGTAAATGCGTGAAATAAAGTCTATTAATAAAATTAATTTTGCGCATTTTCAAATTTATTTCTCGCAGTTCCAGTTCGGATCCCTGAAGAAAACTGTCTTAACAAACAATTTTTTCAAAATCTGGCAAAAACAGGCTTCCATATTGTTTACCTGACCAGAGCACTCCAGAGTTAGCGGGTGGTGGGTATAATAGTATAGTATAGTATAGTTTTACAAATAATAAACAAACATTTACATTAAGCATTTATATTTGTTCATGCCCATGTTAGAGTTTTAAATTTTAAAGTATTAATTCAAGGTATATTTAGAACAGGTAAAAATGCAAAATCAATTTGCTATTAATCATGAGACAACCATGCAATTAATCACGATTAAATATTTGAATCGATTGACAGCCCTAGAAAAAGTTATACCCTATTTTAATAATGCGGATTTGTATGCAAGTGTGTGTGTTTTACATGTAATTTAATAATAACAATAATTAATAATTTATAAAATATATGATCTATTTGACTGTTCTACTTATTTCAGCATACTTTGACAAATGTCTTCATTCCTGCCATCCTTGAACATAAAATGCGAAAGAATTCATATTATTGACTGCATTGACTCTTCACGCATGCTTAAAACAAAATCTGAGTTTTACAATGCACTACAAATCGTATTTTGGTTTACTACAAATCATATTTCCGGTACATTTTTAGTAGATATAGTTACACTGCACTAACTTGTTTCTTTTTAATACCCCTGACATTGTTGTGCATGTTTTCAAGTTTAATAACTATGGACTTTAATTGTTAAATTTCTGTAGGTAAAAAAGATTGCATTTGGTAACAAAAGCCCTGTACTGAAAAAGTTTGGTACGAATACGTTTATGGTTACACCCCTAGTGTATACACATACACCGCTGCAGTGGTTTGTGTGGAGTAAGTCGGGTTCCGCTAGAGACCATTTACATTTTCTAACCGTTTGCTCTGCAGTCACTAGTGTGTGATGGGCTGTAATGAATCCGCAGGCTAGGAAGATGAGAACGAGGCCATGCCTCAATCTTTTATTTAATTTAAGAGCATCACAGAAACATACAAACTTTTCATAATAATTTGCACACTCTGCATTTACTTAGTAATCTGTATAATGTTGTAGTTAATCCCTCTATTAAAAACTTTCCAATGTCTGTCAAGGGCATGATTGTTTACACCATTATCATTCAATACTTTGTGGGTTGTCTGGCTGATGTCTCATATTAAGCACTGGATTTCTTAATATGGTGGCATCATCGAGAGAGTACACCCTATTGCTGAAATTGCATACAAGAGTATCAGTGAAACCTAAACCCATTTAGTGCATTTAATTGCCACATTACATCAGAATGCAAATACAAATATATGAATAAAAATAAAATTCAAATTACTTTAAAAATTAAAAAAAAAATAAAAAAATTTTTTTCTTTGACTTTGAAATGATCCTAAACACTGGAAAGTGTTCTGTGTTTACCTGTCCAGAGCACTCCAGAGTTTAGCAGGTGGTACTGTAGTAATGGTCCATGGGGAAACGCAATGCTCGTTGTGTAGTTAAAATGACAATATGAATGAAATATTTTCCGGACTATAAGCCGCTACTTTTTTCCCACGCTTTGAACCCTGCGGCTTAAACAATGAAGCGGCTAATTTATGGATTTTTCCGGGGTTTTTCTCTGTTTTACAAGCTTCATGCCAATAAACTGAGCCCCATAACATTAGACCAATGAAATTGGTGAAGGGGTTCAGGTGAACCAATGAAACTCTTTATATTAAATCAGATGCGCTCTCACTAAATCGAGCCGCACCACATCATAAATATGGATTAGGTTCCTCTGACGTTTGACCTGCCGCTCACTTGGACTGTCAACAGGAAATGCGAATCATTCGTCACGCTGAAAACAACCGGGCATGAAAAAACACACTTCACCTGTGTTCTGAGCTGCACGGCATCGGGAGAAAAGATTCATCAATGGTGATTTTTAAACGCGAGACGATGCCAAAGGAAAAAAGTCTAAAGTCGTGTAACAGGCACTGTCTTACATTAAAGCCTGTGTAAAGTTCATTAGTTTCAATGTAGGAACCTGCGGCTTATAGACAGGCGCAGCTTATTTATGTTTAAATCAAAAATCTTGGTCAAATTCAGTGGGTGCGGCTTAAATTTGGGTGCGCTTTATAGTCCGGAAATTATGGTAAATGAATTTGAATTACTTGAGTTACTCGAGTAATCGTTTCAGACCTAATCATATGTTCAGCAACTTAAAAGCACTAGTACATCTCAGTACCTTGTAAGAACTAGTAAAATGACTAGACCACTGTGGAAGTTTCTTCAGAGTAAAAGGTACTTAAAGGACTCTTAGGAAAAATATTCTGCTATACATCCAGACAAACAAAAAAAATTTAAATGTTGGATATTTGACTTAAATAGTTGCCTATCTTGCTGCTTGTTTCTTTACTGTTCTCACTGCATTCTGCTTGGTTAACTTGGAATGTTTATTTTTTAAATGAAAAGTCTTTCTATTCTTCCCAAGAGTTTTCGGTGATCATTCTGGTAGGTGTTCATATTCCACCTAATGCATAAATAGTAGAGGACAGCCTGTCAACCGAGCGGCTAAATATAGAGACCGTTCCTAAACTAGCATTCCATTTCTAAATTCGTGCTAGGGGACTTTAAACTGTAATCTTAGAAAACAGAGGTCAAAGTACCAGTGGCCCCTGTTTCACCAGTATATTCAACTGTTCCTTAGAAACATGTAAAATTTCAATTTGATATGTGGAAGTAACCAGACTAACAAGATAGTGCCATTATTGATCATTTCCCTTTTGTAACTATGCTGTGTAGCGAATACCATGGTCTTGGTAATCATGAAATAATTTAAGCATTGATGTTTTTCATTGTTTCTGAAGTCTTCATCTGATCCACTCCTGTTTGCCCAGCAGCAGTCAACATGGGCCTTTTCAACTATAATGTTATGTCTGCTTGAATCCAATTATAAACTTTATCAGCTCAGAATAAATGGAAAATGTATTTGCTGATCATTCTCTCAGAGCCACTCTTACTCAGAATTGGTATACAAATTCTTTGTTTGTTTTTTCCCAATGCATTTTGTAGTTGAACCCACTGTAGGTCTGACAAATGTTCCTTCTGCAGGGATATGGCATGGCATAAAGCGTGGTTTATGCAAAATATAAAAAGCAGAACTGTTGAGAGGTGCTAACTGCAGCCTTTTGTTAAAAACCATATCATGAATGAAACAATTTATATAATTTTATATACACCATTACAATTATTATTACAATACAATAAGGTTAAGATAATCATGACCTATTTACTAGATTTGTTATTAATTTTTCAATCATTTAGATTCAGTGATTAACTGCATATAAAACAGAAATGTAATTTAAACTAGAGGGACTAGTCATGATTTTCTATACTATGATTTTACTTGATTTTCCTTCTTTTCTACAGATGTATGCCTGGGAGATCTCAGACCAGCTATTACAAATGAAGCAGGATGTTGAGTCATGTTACTTTGCTGCACAAACCATGAAAATGAAAATTCAGACATCATTCTATGAGCTTCCTCAAGAGACACACCTTGCCCTTCGTGACTCTTTGCTCTCCCACATTCAGAACCTTAAAGACCTCTCACCTATCATCATTACACAGGTAAAAACCTGGGGGACAGTGTGTTTTCTCTTGCTGTCTGAACTTTGTATCAGTCAATTGAAAATAAGTTAATGTTGGCACTCTAATTTAATAGTTTAGCAAAACAGTGATGATCCTGAAACTGACAGCATCAAACTTTTTATCCATGGTTAAATGTCTAATGTATTTTTAAAAACAAAAAGAGACATTTTGGGAGCTCCCATTTCTTTTAAAGGTGCTGAGTTAGTTTGTGTTTTTGTACCCCTAGCTGTCCCTGGCAATTGCTGATCTTGCACTGCAGATGCCATCATGGAAAGGCTGTGTTCACACACTCATAGAAAAGTAAGAATTTATTTGAATAAAGATTTGACCGGGCAGTTGAACAACGATTAATTCTGAAGAATATATCATGTATTGTATATTTTCCAAAAACTGTGTTCTTTTGGGTGAAATCTGAGTCCAAACCATTCAGTGAACAGGTACTGAAATGTTGTTAACAACTTTAACAGTTGAAGTTTAAAACAGAGGAAGATGGCTATAATAAACATTTCATAATGACTTAACTGAGCGAAATGTAGGACTTTTGTCTTTTGGTTAACTTGATATGATGATTTTGACAAACTGGAGAACACAATGTTCAAATTAAATATATAAAAAAAAAAAAAAACAAGGAGTTAGCAAGATATCTTTATTATTAGCAGAGACATGACCCACGTACACAATTCACGCACACAATCTCTCTTTGTCTCACAAACTATATTAAACTTCAACCCCAATTCCAAGAAAGTTGGGACACTGTGTAAAATGTAAATAAAATCAGCATTTAATAATTTGCAAATCTAAAAAAAAATTATTCATAGCAAATAAAAAAAACATTAATATTTTAAACTGAGGAAAGTTATCATTTTAATTTTGTAATTGATTGCTTTAACAAGTCTCAAAATAGTTTGGGCAGGGCAACAAAATACTGGAACATTTAAGTGTTTCTAAAAAGATCAGTAACATGTATTAAAGAGTATCTTCAAAAGGCAAAGTCTCAAGTAAAGATGGGCAGAAAAACTGCATCTACAATTTGTGAAAAAATTCAGGATAATAAGATATTCAAACTAAAAATACATTGAATGTACCATCATCTACATTATATTATATTCGCAAAAGATTACAAGATTCTTGAGAAATCAGTGTCAGTATTGTATGAAAAAAAAATCTATATTGGATGCCTGTAATCTTTGGTACTTCAGGTGGCACTGCATTAAAACCAGAGAGGATTGTATAATGGAAATCACTGCATGGGATCAGAAACACCTTTAGAACTTATTGTCTGCTAACGCAGTTTGTCACGCCATCCCCAAATTCAGGTTAAAAGTCTATGCAAAGAAGAAGCAATATGTGAACATGATCCAGAAATTCTGCAGTCTTTTATGAGCAAAAACTGTTGTAGTACGAATTTTAATTTGAAATTATTTTTGCAAAATGCATTCTCTTTGCGAAAGAGGAAAGATGCCATCTGGTTTATCATTGTTCAAAGAGCCTGCATTGTGGTGCATCAGTGACTATGGAAAGGGCCACTTTTGACACCTGGAAAGGCACCATCAATGCTAAAAAATAGAGACAGGTTTTAGAGCAACGTTTAACCCTAATCCTTTTCCCTAAAATGGTACATTTCCTCAGTTTAAGCATTTTATACAGTTTTATATGTTCTATTATGAATAAAATATTAGTTTATTTGCAAATCATTGCATTTCGTGTTTATTTACATTTTACACAGCATCCTGTCCCAACAGCTTTTGGAATTGGGAGTGTAGATATATTGTCTACCAAGATAATTGTCTAAAATCGTATATTTTATTTATTTATTTATTTTTATTAAAAAATGTTATACAATCTGAAAATATGTATGCTTTTTGGTAGTTTTATTCTTTATTCTTTATTCTTATCTAAATAATAATTTGGGAGTTTTTTATCATTTCATTATACTGAAGAGAAATGGTGATCTTGGTGTGCAAAGCGCTTTTCCATAGCCATTGTTTAATCAGCAACACGGGTGAGAAACTCTTGACAAATAATTCCAACAACTCTTGCGTTCCTGGCAAATGCGTGGAAAACACCCAATGCCACACCAGTTGCCATCAACTTGTTTTGGGGCTAAAGTTGCATGTTTTTCATAATGGTTGCATCATGTCAGGGAATTAGCTTTGATTGTTGCCAGTTTCCGTCTGTGTGTTAAACAGTATAATATGTGTTATGTGTGTTAACATATGGTCTTTTCTAACTTCTTAAAAATGCACCTATTCCAATATAGGCACTCTTGTTAACATAGCCCTATCTGGTCCAAAAATACTATTGTTGTTATGCCACTAGTTATGATTTTTAGTACAGTTTGTCTTCAAATTCTCTAAGTGTTCAGATCAATAGTAAGTTCATTGGATTTAGCTCAACTAAGCCAACAAGTTTACTTGTACAACTCCAAACACGTCTGCAATACCTATAAGTTGAGATAAAGGTGAATAAACCTAAGTAGCTATCTACAACCAAGCTCATTATGAAATTCAAATGAAGTTATAAAAACTGCATGCATGGGCTTGGAGTTGAACATTAGTGGAGACTATTGAATTTGTATAAAGCAAAGTCACTCTGGAGGATCTAGGCCCATAGAACATGGATCATGTATTTCCAGAAGAACAAAATGCTGCCCCAAAGCATATTCGGAAAACTTGTAAGGGCACAGGTTATAGTAATGAATTGAGGTGAGCCTCTAAGGAACTTGCACAAAGTTTTCCCTAATTACCAGTTAGATTTAGTTTATGAAAATGTTTGTTTAGTAATTAACAACAGACACTTTCCCCTAATCTTTTTAGAAATTACGTAAATATATCCAAGCAATTACTGTTTAGGATTTATGGTTACCTTTTGAGAATAAGGTGATGGCACTCTATAAATCTATAAATGTATTAAACAGTTGAAATGATTCCTTGTTTTTTTTCTTCTTTTTCTCCTCCTCTTAGGTACAGTAATGATGTGACTTCAATGCCTTTTCTGATTGAAATCCTCACAGTGCTGCCAGAGGAAGTGCACAGCCGATCATTGAGGATAGGTGCTAACCGGCGAACAGAGATCATAGAGGACCTTGCATACTATTCTACCACTGTCGTTACACTGTTGGTAAGCCTCACTCCCCAGTATTAATGATGTTGATTTGTTTCTTGTTTAACAAGAGAAAACTACCTCAGTGCATCAAAATTCTGATATTTTAAAATTATACAATATTCTGGCAATATTAGTCTACAGAAACGTAAATGTCATGACTTCTCTGAAAAAATATGTATGGAACACAAAGAAAAATAAAATGAAATATGTACACCATTATTTATCCATTTTTGTTAGTCACTGAAATACAATGAACAACATACTGGAAGCTGCAAAGTCATTTATTATTTTTTTTCTTCATTGCATTATACCATAATCCACATTTCTCTGCCTGAATAGACTTTTGTCACAGTCAAGCAGTTTTACACTTTGTCTTTGTCTTTGTCACACAATTCAGTTAGAGCTACATAAAAATGTTGTAATATTTTATTTTTTTAACCAGATGACATCCCTGGAGAAGTCTGGGAGTGATGAGAAGATGCTTATTAAAGTTTTCCGCTGCTTAGGCAGTTGGTTTAATCTGGGTGTGCTGGACAGCAACTTCATGGCGACTAATCAGTTGTTGGTGGTTCTATTCCAAGTGCTAGTAGGTTTTGCATTTTACTTAATTTTTTTCTTTTTCATCTCTTCTGTCTTACCACTGTTTAGCATTGTCCCAAAGTTTACATTAATGGAATTAGTATATGCTTACCTCTGGATTTAGTGTATATGAAATAGAAAATTATTGACCAATATATTTTGTCAATATGAGGACTCTAAAGAAAACTTCAACGGATAGGCCAGAACAGGTGATAAGTTCAACGTTAATGTAAATAAAATATTACGTATAGTGGTGAGTGTGAATACATTGTGTTAATGAGATTTATGAATTAGTGCATTTATTTATTTTTTTTCACATTTAAGAGTGTAAACTTTTTTGGAATTGGGTTATTTAAAAGTGAAATCTTCTAAAGTGTTTATCAATAAAATAAAAAAAGGTTAAACATGACAGTCATTGTCAATGTGCTATTTAAAGTAATAACATTTTTAGTAATGTAGTTCATTATTGTTGTACTTTAACAATTTTTTGAATTGCCATTTTGTTATTTTTATTTTTGGTCTTTTGCTTTTGCTTCAACTCCTTCTTCCAGTCTTTTCTGGGGCATTTTTTAAAGATAATACTTTACAATTTCTTTTCACAGCAAAGGGATGAGTCCCTTACTAACTTGCATGAAGCCGCATCAGACTGTGTGTGCTCAGCCCTCTATGCCATTGAGAATGTAGATACACATATGCCTCTTGCCATGCAGCTGTTCCAGGGTGTTTTAACATTAGAAACGGCTTACCACATGGCTGTGGCCCGTGAGGACCTTGACAAGTAAAGCAACACACAGAATGAATCATGCTTCAAACATATTTATTTATGAAATCATACATGTTGGAGATGGCTTGTATGTAAAATGCATATTCTATGTAATTTTATTTTTTACACAAACGCATCCAGGGTGCTGAATTACTGCCGGATTTTTACTGAGTTGTGCGAGACTTTTATGGAAATTACTGTCAGGACCCCAGGACAAGGCATGGGGGACTTGCGCACATTGGAGCTGTTGCTCATTTGTGCTGGACATCCTCAGTATGAGGTTAGTGTTGCCTCCTCTCTCATATACACACACACATTCTTTCATGCAGTCATTAACCATTCTTAAATAAAGTGGATGTTGCAGAATTTTTACATTGTTAGTTTATTGTGATCTTCTAAGTTCTTTGTTTTTACTGTGTATTCTTACCAAATTGTTGTTTTGACTCCTCCGCAAGTTTCTGCTGTCCTTCTTATAGGTCTGTTTATTTTGCAACCCTAGTGGTATTATTTTTTTACTTGCATCAACACCTCATACTGAGAGTTTTCAGTAACCAAATTCTTCTTCATTAGTAATTTAAAAAAAAAGAGAGAGAGAAAACCGGCCACACCTGGCGATGAAGCTGTTTCAATTCAATTACATTTTTGAGGCTGTTAAAATGTACTATGGTACAATGCAAAAAATGGCTGTAATAAATGTCTTTGCTTCAGTTACTTCTTGATTGCTTAATTTCAGATCCACTGTGGTGGTTCACAGAAGAAATTAGCAAAATTGTGTCACTGTCTAAATACTTATACTTATTCACATATATTTACAGATTTTCAGATATATTTACAAAGAATTTGCGAATAAACAAAATACTTTGCATATTTGTTTGTTGTTTTTTAGAATTTGTGTTAAAATGCAAATATATTGTCTGTTTTATTTGCAAACAAGGTGGTAGAAATCTCTTTCAACTTCTGGTATCGCCTGGGGGAACATCTATACAAGACAAATGATCCAGCACTGCATGGTGTTTTCAAACCCTATATCCAAAGACTACTACACAGCCTGGCACGTCATTGTCAGCTAGATCCAGACCATGTGAGTGGCTTCTATATTCTCACTGTTAATCACACCTCTCTTCTTTGTAGATTGCTGTACTTTTGATAGCTAAGTAATTTCTTTCCAAAAAAAACTTTCAGAAAGCAGTGCTGTATAATATTGTGCCTTTAACTTTTTTTTTTTTATTGGAGTATATCAGCCTTGCAAAGTTTTAGAGAAATTTTGACCCACTCAAGCAACATTGATTTCCTTGTGTTCTCGGGGTCATTGTTGTGTTGCATGGTTCAGTTTTGGTGTGTAATGTTTGGAAATAAGAGCATTTATCCTTTCAACACCTTCCATAAAAGCTTACTTGTTCAGTGTTTTTTGTTTCTGCTGTCATAAATCTCTGTAAAACTGTAAAATCCATTAAAAAACTACACACAGAACTCTGTCAAAGATTTTGGCAGGTGTGGAAAAAATGCTTTAAAATAAGAATACTTTCAAAATTAAAGTATTAATAGTAGTAGATTTGACCACCAGATCAGATCGATATGATGTGACCACCCTTTGGATGAAGTAGAAGAAGGAGAGGAAGAAGACATCTATAGAAGAAAGGAGAAGTGTAGTAGAGTGGCGGTTAGGGTTTGTACTTTAAACGTTGGCACTATGACGGACATACAAGATTGTTTAACAAAATTCTGGAAGGTGAGATGATGCCCGAGGAATGGAGAAGGACTTTGTTGGTACCAATTGTTAAAAATAAGGGACCGAGTACGAATGTGTGTTAAGAGTGTGTGAATTAGTGGGAGGGTAGTGGAGCGGTGCAGTTGCAGGGAGAAGAGGTAGAGAAGTCAAGTCAAGAGGCTTTTATTGTAATTTTTACAATACACAGTGGTAAACAGTACACAGTAAAAACGAGACAGCGTTCCTCCAGAACCCTGGTGCTACACTAAAGAACATAGAGCTACAACACAAAACTACATAAAGTGCATTGAGTGCAACATAGTGCAAACAGTGCAGACGAAAAACAGTACAGACCGACAACACAGGACAAAACACATAACCCAAGGTAGCGCCAACCAGGTGAGGAGTTTAGGTACCTGGGGTCAACGGTGCAAAGTAATGGAGAGTGTATTAGAGAAGTGAAGAAAAGAGTGGCAGGCAGGGTGGAGTGGGTGGAGAAGAGTGATAGCAGGAGTGATTTGAAGGGTATCTGCAAGAGTGAAAGGAAAAGTGAGAAAAAGACTGGAGGTGGAGCTGGAAATAGCAGAGCTGAAGATGTTGAGGTTTTCGTTGGGAGCGACAAGGATGGACAGGATTAAAAATAAGTTTATTAGAGGGACAGTGCATGTAGGATGTTTTGAAGACAAAGTAAGAGAGACCCGATTAGAGATGGTTTGGACCTGTACAGAGTCGGGACATGGGGTATATCAGTAGAAGAATGCTGAGGATGGACCCACCAGGACAGAGGAAAAGAGGAAGGCCAAGGAGGAGGATTATGTATGTGGTGAGGGAGGACATGCAGGTAGTTGGTTTGAAAGAGGCAGATGTAGGGGACAGGGTGGTATGGAGATGGATGATCCGCTGTGGCGACCCCTAACGGGAGCAGCCGAAAGAAGAAGAATTATTTGAATAAAATCAATTAAAATACATATTTTTGAAAGCATTCTTCTTTATAGCATTTTTTTTCACACACCTGCCTAAAACCATTGCATACAGTACTGTGTAACAAAAAATATATTTAAAAAATATATTTTTAGCATTTTATGTTTAATTGTAGAATTTTAGTACAGTGGTGTGAAAAAGTGTTGGTGTCCTGATTTCTTTTTTTCCCTGCATGTTTGTCACACTGTAATATTTCAGATCATTAAACTAACTTAACATGCGGATCACAAAACATGCAGATCATGAATACAGGTGATCCGCTGTGGCGACCCCTAATGGGAGAAGCGGAATGAAAGTTTTAAACTAACTTAAACATTAGTAAAAGATAACGCAAGTGAACACAACGTGCAGTTTTTAAATGAAGGTTTTTTTAATGAGGGAAAACAAAATCAAAACTACATGGCCCTTTGTGAAAGTGTTTGCCACCTGTTAAAACTGTGGTTTATCACACCTGAGTTAAATTTCTCTAATCACACCCAGGCCTGATTACTATCACACCTGTTCACAATAGGAAATTAAATAGGACCTGCCCGATGAAGTGAAGTGACCAAAAGATCCTCAAAAGCTATCCAAAGAAATTCAGAAACAAATGAGAAAGTAAGTAATGGAGATCTATCAGTCTGGCCATTTCTAAAGCTTTGGGACTCCAGCGAACCACAGTGGGAGCCATTATTTACAAATGGCAAAACCATAGAACATTTGGAGAACCTTCCCAGGAGTGGCCGGCCGACCAAAATTACCACAAATGCACAGCGACGATTCATCCAAGAGGTCACAAAAGACCCCACAACAACATCAAAAGAACTGCAGGCCTAACTTGCCTCAGTTAAGGTCAGTGTTCATGACTCCACCATAAGACAGAAACTGGGCAAAAATGGTCTGCATGGCAGAGTTCGAAGAGGAAAACTGCTGCTGAGCAAAAAGAACATAAAGGTTCGTCTCAGTTTCGCCAGAAAACATCTTGATGATCCCCAATACTTTTGGGAAAATACTCTGTGGATTGACGAGACAAAAGTTTAACTTTTTGGAAGGTTTGTGTCCCATTACGTCTGGTGTAAAAGTTACACCGCATATCAGAAAAAGATCATCATAGCAACA
This sequence comes from Silurus meridionalis, assembly GCF_014805685.1. Classification (NCBI taxonomy): domain Eukaryota; kingdom Metazoa; phylum Chordata; class Actinopteri; order Siluriformes; family Siluridae; genus Silurus; species Silurus meridionalis. Next base: position 16,447,436 of record NC_060901.1, on the reverse strand, counting down.
AGCTGACCTCAAGCTGAAGCGAATTTGGGTTCGGCAGCAGGACAATGATCCAAAACACACCAGCAAGTCCACCTCTGACTGGCTGAAGAAAAACAAAATGAAGACTTTGAAGTGGCCTAGTCAAAGTCCTGACCTGAATCTTATTAAGATGCTGTGGCATGACCTTAAAAAGGCTGTTCATGCCCTCCAATGTGTCTGAATTACAACAATTCTGCATAGATGAGTGACAGACTCACTTAACAGACTCACTGCAAGTTATCACAAACGCTTGATTGCAGTTGTTGCTGCTAAGGGTGTCCCAAACAGTTATTAGGTTTAGGGGACAAACAATTTTTCACACATGGCCATGTAGTTTTGGATTTTGTTTTCCCTTAATAATAAAAAAACATTAATTTAAAAACAGCGTGTTGTGCTTACTTGTTATTTTACTAATATTTTAACTAGTTTGATTATTTAAAACATTAAAGTGTGACAAACATGCAAAAAAGAAATCAGGAACAGTTTTTTACACCACTGTATATACCTTCTTACTGTAGAAAGGTGAATTTTGTCATTTAAAAAGAACTGCTTTTCTGAGGTCAAACAGTCAAACAGATTACATTTTGTTATCTAAGGTTATTTGTTTCTACAATGTGGTGTGAGCCAACCAGTTATGTAGCTCTTAGTAAATAATACATAAATTAATGGTTATGTTCTGGTTTTCCACTATATTGTTAAATCATATCTCTGTCTAATAGGAAGGAATTCCGGAAGACACAGATGACTTTGGAGAGTTCAGACTGAGGGTTTCGGATCTTGTCAAGGATGTTATTTTCCTTGTAGGCTCAATGGAGTGTTTCTCACAGGTAGTAGCTTCTTACTGTTGTTGCAGTGATTTGTTTCCATAGTATTGCCCTATTTGTAAAAAAAAAAAAAAAAAAGGAAAATTAAGAATTTGTAAAAATATTTTTTATAAAACAAAGCCTGCACGTTTGCACTAATCCGAATGCATTTAAACACAGTGTTTTTTCGTTTAAAAATGCTACGCATCCACACTTTTTTTATTTTTAGTTGTTTCCCAAAAGTTGTTCATCCACACTGAAACGTCTGAAAACGCTTACGTCCCTGTACTGTGCACAAGCAAACCACAAGAGGCTTCGACCTGCATCATTTCTGCCTGCCATTTATTTACTTTTCGGCTTCTCGATGTGACGTGAAAATGGTGTTTTCAAATGTATCCACTTTGGAGGGCATTTTCAAAAAAGTTACTTTTTCTTTGACTGAAAACAGTGTGGACCGAAGGCAAAAACGGAGAGAAAAATATATGTTTTATATGAAAAAGTATTAGTGTGTACATAATACATGTTGGAATTTAAAATCTTATTTCAGATGTTAAATATGGTCTTAAAAATGTGCATGTATGGAATAAGTATGGAATTTTTAAATAGAATGTAGCTTCTTAACAGTCCTTGGTTTTCTTTGTCATATTTGTTTCATGATGCATCAAATGTTTCATTTGGTGATTTTTTTTTTTTTTTTTTGACAATCCATCAGGCAAGATTTATTATTTTGTGTGTGTGTGTGTGTGTGTGTGTGTGCGTGCATTCTAGTTGTACTCTACCCTCAAAGAGGGAAATCCACCCTGGGAAGTTACTGAAGCTGTGCTTTTCTTAATGGCTTCTATTGCTAAGAGTGTAGACCCGTGAGTGAAATTTTTATTTATGGACTTACTGTTTAACCAATTTAGCACTTTAGAAATTAGTAAACTTGTACAGCCATGACCAAACATTTTGAGAATGACACAAATATTTTTAATTCTGCTGCTTCAGTGTTTTTAGATCTTTTTATCAGATGTTACTATGGTATACTGAAGTATAACTACAACCATTTCATGAGTGGCAAAGGCTTTTATTAACAATTACATTAAGTTTATGCAAAGAGTCAATATTTGCATGTTGACCCTTCTTCTGTTTCACACAGCATACACCCAGTGTACTTTGATAAAAAAAATTGCTAATGCTCATTCAAAAAATTCTACATTTGGCTCTATACTAATGAATGGTATTTTAATGTTTTTGTAATAACAATGCTGCATATTCATTACCCACAAGTTATTGCATTACTGAATACCGGTACGTCTAATTGTGAGTGAGCCCACTTCCTTGGCTGACAAGCATCCTCAAACATGAATGGTCTCAGTATGCTTTACTTTTGGCATGACACAGGACGAATGGTCACACACAACTATTCTTTTTCGGACAAGCTTTTTCCCGGTGCCCCAAACATTCAAAAAGGGGACACAGCAGTCTAATCCTCTGTACCTTTTGCAGAACATCAGTCTGCCCCTGATGTTTGTCCTAAAGACAAGTGGCTTATTCTTTCTGAAATCTGGCCCTCCTTTCTCGCCTGACGGTGCAGATGCACTCACACCTGCCAGCTGCCATTCCTGACCAACCTCTGCACTGGTGGTGGGCTGAGTGGTGGTGTGCCAAGCTGGTGAGCTGATTAAACTTTAGAAGACTGTCCTGCCACTTGATGGGCTTTTTTGGGTACTCTGAAGCCTTCTTCACAACAACTGAACCTCGCTTCTTGAAGTTCTTGATGATCCGATAAATGGTAGATTTATGTGCAATCTTATTAGCAGCCTGTGAATCCCTTTTTGTGCACAGCAATGATGACTGCACATTTCTTTGCAGGTAACCATGATTAAGAAAGGAAAAACAATTATTTCAAGCACCACTCTCATTTAAATGCTTCCATTCTGTTATTCTAATTTAATCAGCATAACAGAGTGATCTTCATTCTTGTGCTCATCAACACTCACCTGTGATAATGAGAGAATCACTTTTTTTCTTTTTCTTTTTTTTTTTTTTTTTTTTTTTTGGGATCAAGTTCATTTTCATGGCAAAGAGGGACTTTGCTATTAATTGCAATTCATTTGATCACTCTTCATGACATTCTGCCTGAGAGAGCCATCAGAAAAATCTGAGGCATCAGACTTTGTGAAAGTTAATATTTGTGTCATCCCTAAAACTTTTGGCCACAGCTGTAATCTGTAGATTTTTTTTTAAAATATGACTTGTTTTTGGTTTTGTTTTGCCAAATTTTTTGTTTTATTATAGATGATGTTTATTTAATATATTCATAATGTGTATATAAATGTCTCATAAACGATGTGTAACACTGAACCCCAATTTCTGTGTGTAGTGAGAACAACCCTACCTTGACAGAAGTGCTGGAACAAATTGTGCTTCTTCCTCAGACAGTGCACATTGCTGTGCGCTACACCAGCATTGAATTGGTGGGAGAAATGAGTGAGGTGATGGACCGCAACCCTCGCTTATTAGGTAAGCACTAAAGTTAAATGTAAACTCTCTTTTCAAAGGAACAACAATATTTAGAAACTACAGCAAATACTATATTGGCTTGTGTTCATATAATCTGGATCTGGTGCATAGCAGCATTCATAATTCCCTGTATACTGTATAGTAAAAAAAATTCTAATCCAAAATTTTGTGTGTGTGGGGGGGGGGTTGCGATGCAGATCCTGTGCTAGAATATTTAATGAAGGGGCTGCGGGAGAAGCAGTTGGCTTCGGTAGCAGCAAAAGCCATTCACAACATGTGCTCAGTGTGCCGGGAACACATGGCACAACACTTCCAAGGCCTGCTTCACATTGCACGATCACTGGACTCCTTCGCTCTCAACACAGATGCCGCCATTGGCCTACTCAAGGGTATTTTGCCACACACACAGTGCTTTCATCAGTGCGGGTTTTTTTTTTTTTGTTTATTTAAACTGTTATTAAATTATAGATTTTAATGCTAGACAGCAATATTTTAAACCTGCCATGTATCTGTCAGTCTGCTTGTAAATCTTTCTATCTCTCTCTGTATGTCAAGCAAATTATGTTTAGGCTGTTTTTTTTTTTTGTAGCTGTTGCCCAGATGGGTTTAGGGAACAGGAAAAATAACGTTGGTTAAAATAACCATGGCAAATTAACTACAGTTAGTTCATGCCGGTGTGTTTTTTTTTTTACTTTTTGGACACTAGACCTAATCCCAATGCTGAAGGGATATTTCATTAATTGGTAAAATCATTAATGCAATGAATTTTGTATTCATGAATATCTTGTAATTTGACAAAATCATTCATATCCTACTTACACTGCCGTCCAAAAAAAGGCACCAAATGGATTTAACTAAGCAAATGGGTAAGAGCCTCCCATTAAATAATTACTGCATGAGTGATTGTTTTAGCTGGCAACAAATTACTTAACCCTAACTGATGCAGTGAGTAGCTTCTCATTTCTTAAACAACCATGTTGGAAGATGCATCCTGTGGTCGTGGAAAAGATTTTAATCTGTTTCAGAAGGGTCAAATTATTGGCGTGCATCAAGCAAAGAAAACATCTAAGCAGATTTCTAAAACTACTAATATTGGGTTAAGATGTCCAATGCATTATTGAAAACTGCAAGGATAGTGGGGAACTACCATCTTCAAGGAAGAAATGTGGTCGTGATCATGAATTATGGGCGATCAGTAGAACTCACGGCTATGTTTAATAGTGAAAGTAAGAGCATTTCCACAAGCACAGTGAGGAGTGAACTCAACGGATTGGGACTAAACAGCTAAACAAAACCACTTATCAGTGAGTCTAATTCAGAAAAAGGGCTTCAATTTGCTAGGGAGCATAAAGATTGGACTCTGGAGCAATGGAAGAAGGACATGTGGTCTAATGAGTCCAGATAACCCTAACCCATCATCAATACATCAATAGATCTTGATGAAAAATTACCACAGCCCTAGACGGGAATGTTGCCATGGCGAATGCTTGCTGTAATCAGAGGCATAGCTATATATATATATATATATATATATATATATATATATATATATATATATATATATATATATATATATATATATTTTATTTCTTTTTAGTAACACTTACTTTTCCAGCCTTTTTTTCCCCCCACGGTATCTGCTTTTAAGTTCAAAATTACAGAGTGGGTCAGCGGCTGATGATATGAAAAATTAGCTTTTGTACACCAAATCATTCACTAAAAGCCACAACAGTGTGCGGCTGTGTTATCTTGCTGCAATGCTAACCCGTAACTTGAGCAGCCCTAGAACAAAGAAAGTGCTAGTTGGCAACAAAGATGGACACTTTTACATTGTCAATGTAAATGTTGCAGTTTAGATATTAAATGTATTAATTGTAAAGCCTTACAATAAGCTTGTGGCATAAATATGCACACCCTATAAAAAACACATTGTTAAACCAGCTTCTGCTTATAATACAGATTGTGACATTTATTCATTGTTTGGATTTCTTCTATGTGTAATTATCATGCTGGAAGGTGCCATCTGAGCTTTAATATGGTTTGAGGTTCTCTGTTCTTCTTTAATAATGCTTTTTAATAGATGCGGATTTCATGGAAACCCAACCGCAAACCAAGAGTACATATTCAGAGCTGTTAATTATTTATACTTGTAAAATTTTGTATTTATTATTGCTTACTTACAGCTGTTAAGATAAAATCTGTTCTCTCGTGTATTTTTTATTTTTTTTTGTGTGTATTCTTAAATATTTAATACATTTTAACTTGAATAATGAAACGATATCTACACATCCTTTTAAAAAGCAATTATTGTGAAAAATATCTGACTATTCAAAATTTCTCTTTTGTTAATTAATTATTTTTGCATTTTGGCGCAAAATTTGAACTATACTTATGCAAAGACATTCTGCTTGCACATTATTTTTTATGCTTGGTATTCATTCTGACTGTCAAACATGCATTTAGGTCTTTAAAATTCCCTGCAAGAGATCTGCACTTTATTCACTCAAAGAATCACTAACTACACTGACTATTCCTGTCACTACCTGTTTAGCGTTGAAAGCTGACAAAGTCCCCTGCCATTCAATAAATTACTCAGGCATATAGCGCAGGCTCTGAGTAGGACTAGATTTAGGATAGTTTTAATATATATATATATATATATATATATATATATATATATATATATATATATATATATATATATATATATATATATATATATATATATTATATATATAGTTAATATAATAAAAACAAAACAAATAGCTTCACAATACTGTGAACAGTAGCTAATATCAGTGTCTTTGGTTTCTCTCAGGAACAGCACTTGTGCTGGCAAGGCTTCCACTGGAGAAGATAGCAGAGTGTCTGAGTGATTTGTGCTCTGTTCAGGTCATGGCTCTAAAGAAGGTTGGTGTATAGGTTTCATGAAAAGTGTTTGGTTTAAATCAGAGTAAAAAGGATGTTTTTAAATTATACGACTTCACTTATTCTTTCAGCAAATGCTTTAGTGTTTTATTTTTATTTTATTATAATTGCTTCTCGTGCTATTGTTCTGCCCTGAAATTATACACCATAACAGCTGTATAGCTGTTTGGTAAAGTAATATATAATTTACACAGAGAAGCAGTTAATTTCAATTCTTATCATGTTACAGATAAGTGTAGAAATTAATTTTTTTTTTTCTTTTTGTCGTGCAGTCCATATTTCTGAAACACATTTCTGCAGCAATTACTCCTCTAACTCAGAGTTTGTACATTGTAGCAACTAGCATCTTCATAATAATTACATCTACAATCTAAAACACACATTATTGGTACCCTTGGTAAATGTCAAAGAAGGCTGTTGCTCTGTTGGTCTTGCTCTTGTCTTTGCAACTTAGCAGACCTGATTAAAAAAAACCACAGGACTCTGTTATTAATGATCGCGGCAGGTATTAAAGCTGCTTACTTTGTCTATTCACAGTTCCATCTTTTTCCCTCTTTGGATGCCTGTAGACTACTGCCCCCTGCTGGTATTGGGTGTTATGTTCTCTCACTCAAGTGCAGATTGTACCTGCCTAAAAAACCTGCCTAAAAACTGTCAGATTTGTTTTTGAGAAGAGAGTAATAATGCAGAGTGAGCACAGAAGGAGTCAGACTTATATTTACACCCTTTGGCACCCTTATACAGTGACCCTAAAGTTTCTTAATAAAACAACTGAGAATTTTATTGCCTTAACTAATGAGGTACCTCTCTCACTCACTTGTGTTGACTGTCTGATTGTGTACTTTGTAATATTCAGTACCACAGACCTTTTTTAGCCTCCCAGTACCACCACAGGTGTCAACTTGCCAGCTTATACCTGTCTTTGTGCACCTTTACTTTTTAGTATGCTCTTTAGAATTTTTTTTAATTCTTCTGACAGTTAGCCTTCACACCGGGTTCCTAAAAAGCCACATCCCAGAATAGACAAGGAGTTTGTCTACAAACAAGGGTTCTCTATAACCAGAATGTTAAATATTAATCATAATATTAATATTGTATTGGAAAACACCAATTTTTATTTATAAAATATGATTTTAGAATCAGTACATTTTATATGTTCATTTTGTATGCCTTTAGCTGCTGTCTCAGGAGTCCAGTAATAGAAAATCTTTAGACCCTACAGTATGGCTGGACAGACTGGCAGTAATCTTCAGGTAAGTCCTAATACATATTAACTTTTCTATATGTATGATGACTTTTCTATTTCTATATTTTCTATATGTACACTTTTTAAAATGGGTTTTAATATATACAGATAACTTTAGCAAACTCACTTGTTGAATTATTTTACATCTTAATTACACTTATTTCTTTTCTTTTCAAATTCTGACTGCTGTTTAGACACACAAATCCTTTTGTAGAGAATGGACAAATCCACCCTTGTCAAAGAGTCATCCAGGAGGTAAAAAAAAACCAACAAACACACTGCTCTTGTTGACATCTAAATCTGTCAAAATAACAAATTAATTCATTTAAAAAGTTAACATTTACTAAAAACTAAAATTAATACTCTAATGGTAAACAACCTGCAACAGACAGAACATAGAAATAGATTAGAAAATAATTTTAGATTTATCTGCCTTTTGTCTTTAGAGATGTTAATAAAAAAGTAATATATTTTAAATATATAATAAAGAAAAATATTTAGAAGCTTTTAAAATATTTGATCTTGTTTTGTCATACCGTATTTTTCGGACTATAAGCCGCTACTTTTTTCCCCACATTTTGAACCCTTACACAAAAACGGCTTACACAAAAAAGCGCCTATTTTATGGATTTTTCCTGGATTTTTCCAGATTTCACAAACTTCAAGCCAAAAAACTGAACCCCATAACATTAGACCAATGAAATTTCTGAACGGAAACGAAAAAACGCACCTCACCTGTGTTCTGAGCTGCACGGCATCGGGAGAAAAACTTCCACCGGTGGCGCACGACGATGACAAAAGATAAACTCTGGAGAGAAATACAGTGGTACCTTGACCTACGAGTTTAATTCCTTCCGTGGACGAGCTCGTACCTCAATTTGCTCGCACATCAAATCAGTTTTCCATATTGAAAATACTTAAAAATGGCATTAATCCGTTCCAACCCTCAAAATGACACCCCGTTTATGTTTCATGTTATTAAATTGGAAAATACATTTCTAAATAACAAATCTTGTATAAAAACATAATAGAAAGAGTATGTAAAGATATAATAAGGTTTTATTCAGTGTATTTTCCTTGGAGATGAGACGACTTGAGCTAACGAAAATGCCGGTTGGGGGTGTGTGTTTGTGTGTGTGTGGAGGGGGGTAGAGGCGATAATCGGGGGAGGAGGGAAAACTCGTTTTTTACTATCACTCCTGTACACTAAGTATCCCTAAACTTTAAAATTTTAACTTTTTTACAATGACTTACTTGGTCGGCTACTGTTTAGATACAAGCCGTTTTAACGCATTGAGTCTGGGTGAAGGGATAGCTCACTAAAACCCCAGTTGCAACAGAAATCGTATAAGCACAGACAGGTTTCGAAACTCGTGCTTTTTTATTTTTCTTGGCAGCAGCATTACGGGTTAGTTAAAGAAACTTAGAAATGAGCATCAGAAAATAAAAAGGACATATTCCTCGGGTCTCCACACACACAGTAATACCGGATGAATGCAGTGGCGGGCTATTCCCAAAATACCGATATGCTCCTAAATAAAGCGCAACATATTGCATTTAGTGTCTTCTGTTAAAGCCTGTGTAAAGTTCATTAGTTTCAGTGTAGACACCTGTGGCTTATAAACGGGTGCGGCTTATTTATGTTAAAAATAAAAAGCTTTATAGGGTTTATAAGGGTGCGCTTTATAGTCCGGAAATTACGGTAATTTTTTTTCGATGTAGACACACAGCAACTAGGGAATAAGGGCTAATTTATTTCTGTCTTCAGATCTGGCCAGTGTTATCAGAAACATTGAACACACACCAGGCAGATAACCGCATTGTGGAGCGCTGTTGCCGCTGCTTGAGGTTTGCTGTGCGCTGTGTGGGAAAGGGATCGGCCGCGCTACTACAGCCACTCGTCACACAGGTCTGTTTTTAAACTGTGGACATTTTTTATTTCAATTCAGTTCAGTTTAATTTCTACAGTGCTTTTAACCATGGACATTCTCTCAAATCAGCTTTACAGGATGCAAGAATTATAGAACAAATTTCCTTTGTCTATTATTATTACCATATTCAATATTTTTTGTTTGTTTGTCAGATTAGTGGCATACTGTTATACCAAACAGCTGTCTAGATGGTAAATAATATTAATTATTGAGGGCTTTGTTAAATTATACTGTAATTCATGGCAGCCCAAAAACTCTTCAGTGCTTATCATATGCGTATGCAAAAAAAAAAAATTGTGCATACACATAAGGGCTGAAACGATTCCTCAATTGATTTGAGTAATTCAAATACATAAAATTATCGAGGTAAATTATCTGCCCATATGCTTTGTTTTGTCCATTTTACTACATGTGGAGCATTGTTTCCCCTTGTATCATTATTACTGATGCACCACCTGCTAAACTCTGGATCACTATGGACAGGTAAACACAAAAGAAGCTGCAGAATGAAAAAAATAGATGATTGGGGAGAAAGCAACGAGGGGCAAGGAGAAGATTCATGAATTAAGCCCATTTCTAATACAATAAAAAGTTTTTTTTTTTTTTTTGGTTTTTTTTTTTTTTTGCACATATTTTTTTTATTTGTAATTATTTTTGCCATTTTCGGGCAGCGAAAGAGTTTGTTTGGCAAAGCTTAATCTGGAATTTCTGTTTTTAAGGTTTAAAGATGGTTTGCACTTTGTGGTGAACCCTCTGTATTTGCTCTTGTCAAGTCTTCTGTCTCTTTTGTAGACTCTGACAATGATAGACCAGGAGAGTGTTTATGTTGTTAAGCTCACCAGTGCATTCATTTTTTTCAAGCAGTGGGCCTTTTTGCCTACATGGCTCCGTTAACCCATGATATGGGTACACAGCAACAACTTTTAAATGTAAATGCCACACTTAGAATCAACAAATTAGTTGATTCTAAGTATCAAGGTAGCCCACACCTGTTCATGAAACAACTTTTGAGTTGATTTTCCAATTACTTTTGTTCTCTTGAGAAAAAAAATCTAAATATATTCGTTTGCTTCTTCCACTTTGCATGTTCTCAAAATAATTCTGAGATTTACATTTTATGCCCATATTAATTGTACAGTTTACAATGTGAATATGTTTTGGTAAACAGCTAAAAACAAAAAATTGTGTGTGTGGTTAAATATATTAATAATCTGTTATATATCTGTAATAATGATGATATGGTGAAACACCATTTTCTGCTCTCACATGCACGTTCTCACATTGTTATGGAAGACATTTATGCAAATCTACAACTAATGTCTGCACATTTACAAATCTACAGCTCAAAGGTATACATCAGCCCTAAGCAATGTATGGGACTGGATAAGGAAATACAGTTGAAACCAGATATTTACATACACTTAAGAAAAAAACACAAACTTTTATTTCATTACAGTCCTACATTAAATCAGAGTAAACTTTTTCTGTTTTAAATCGAAAATATTAACATATTTTTTGCATTTGGTAAATGTCAATCGAGCGAGGGAGAATTTTTATGTAATTTTAATATCACTTTCATCATAGTCAGAAGTATACGTACACTTCCTTAGTATTTTCACTTGGGCCAAACGTTTTGGGTATCCTTCCACAAGCTTTCTACAATAGTTTGCTGGAATTTTGGCCCATTCCTCTTGACAGAACTGGTGTAACTGGGTCAGGTTTGTAGGCCTTCTTGCTCGCACTCGCCTTTTCAGTGCCACCCACAAAATTTTTTATGGGATTGAGATCAGGGCTTTGTGATGGCCACTCCAATACCTTGACTTTGTTGTCCTTAAGCCACTTTGTAACTAATTTGGAGGTATGCTTGGGGTCATTGTCCATTTGGAAGACCCATTTGCGCCCAAGATTTAACTTCCTGGCTGATGTCTTCAGATGTTGCTTTAATATATCCACATAATTTTCTTTTCTCATGATGCCATCTATTTTGTAAATTGCACCAGTCCCTTCTGCAGCAAAGCAGCCCCACAACATTATACTACCACCCCCATACTTGACAGTTGGGATTGTGTTCTGAGGCTTCAAAGCTTCGCCCTTTTTCCTCCAAATATACCGTCATCATTATGGCCGAAAAGTTCAATTTTTGTTTTGTCAGACCACAGAAAATGTCTCCAGAAATTAAGATTTGTTTCCCTCATGTGCAGTTGCAAACTGTTAACGGGCTTTTTATGGTGGTTTTAAAGTAATGGCATTCTCCTCTCAAAGTAACCTTTCATCTCATGGCGGTACAGTATTCGTTTTACTGTGGATAATGACAGTTTCTTCCCAGTTTCAGCCAGCATCTTCACAAGATCTTTTGCTGTTGTGCTGGGGTTGATTTGCACATTTCGCAACAAAAAACGTTCCTCTCTGGGACTCCGAATCCGTCTTTTTCCTGAGCGGTATGATGGTTGTACATTCCCATGTTTTTTATACTTGTGTATTATTGTCTGAACGGATGAACGTGGGACTTTCAGGCATCTGGAAATTGCACCTAAGGATGAGACATACTTGTGGAGGTCAACAATTCTTTTTTGATGTCTTGGTGGATTTCTCTTGATTTTCCCATGATGTCAAAGAAAGAGGCTCTGTGTTTGAGGTGTGCCTTTATATGCATCCACAGGTGTGCCACCAATTAACTCAAATGGAATCAATTAAACTATCAGAGGCTTCTTAAGCTCAGAATGGAATCATCTGGAGGTTTTTTTTGTTTAAAGGCACGATAAACTTAGTGTATGTATACTTTTGACTTTGATGAAAGTGATAATAAAAATACATAAAAAATAATCCCTCGCTCGATTCTGACATTTACCAAATGCAAAAAACGTTAATATTTATTGATTTAAAACAGAAAAAGTTTACTCTGATTTAATGTATGAAAGTAATAAAATAAAAGTTTGTGTGTTTTTTTTTTCTGAAGTGTATGTAAATATCTGGTTTCAACTGTAGGTCCACCATTTTATAGTGTGGTCTTGAAAGGTCTTAACTCTACAAACTTTTCACTTCTGAACATTACTTATTTAGATCTGTCTCTTTATGTTGAGTAAGAATGTTTTTGTGTTTGACACAGCTGTGTGCTGTTTCAGATGGTGAGTGTGTACCAGGTGTACCCACACTCATGCTTCCTGTACTTGGGCAGTATTCTGGTGGATGAATATGGCATGGAGGAGGGCTGTAGACAAGGCCTGCTGGACATGCTACAGGTGATACACATATTTTACACACACAAAATGTAGGGATGCACTGAATTTTCGATTTTTGGCTAAAAGAAAAGAAAGGCTGAAAATACAAATCGAAATATGCAGCCCTGCCCCCCGTGTTTAGCGCTCAGATTACACATGCTCTAGCTGTCATAACAGAGCAACCCATGTAAGGGCAATTATGTCATCTGTATGGATTTATTTTAAAGTAATATTTTAAAGCAGTTGTGTCACCGCTACATCACAACTGGACACGTATCTCGCTAAAACCTGCCACTTTTACTGAAATAGAAAGCGGTCCAATTTGCTATATGCAGTTACATTTAAATTTGTGTAGCCTTAAAAAAAAAACTTTGTTCTCAACATGTGGCTACATCTGTTGTTTACAGTTTGAGGTTGGTTTTTGTTTGTTTTACTGCTATTTTGCACAATAACTGTTACATTTTATGTTTAAATTAACTCTATAGGGAATAATATATTTAAGTTTTTTCCAAAATATTTTGTTTAATACTTGGTTTGATACTTTTGTTTTTTTCCAATTTGTAGTTTCTCAGTTCCACAATTTCACAAAATTATAAACTCTTATATAAATACATTAAATTATGCAAAAAGTATTAAAAAAAAAATCTTTTTAAATTCTTAAAAAGTAAGTTTTGGTTTTCAGATATATAGATCCAAGATTTTCCATTTTGGTGCACCTCTAACACAAAGCTCTCTATTGTCCCGAATATAGACATCAAACAAGTTATGTACTTATATATTTTTTTTGTTTGTGTCAGATTTCAACAGCAACATCACCTCTTATGGCAGTAACACCCTGGATAAACATTTGCGAAGTTTTCCACTATTCATTTATGCAATGATGAAGCTCTAAAAAGTTTCATTTTTATACCACATACTAGATGATTGTGATAATGTGCTTAAAATATATTTTACACAAACACTTAGATGATACATTTCATATGTATTAGGGAGGGTTCCTCTCCATACCAGGATGTTCTTTTCCTGTTCTGTCTCCAGGAAGGTGCAGCTCTACCTCTGCGGTGTTAATCTGTATTCTATGTGACTCTCAGGACATGCCTCAGTTCATATAGCAGCAGTGGTGATGAGAGAACGTTCTTGAGAAACAGTTTAGCAACAACAAAAAAAAAAAATCAATCTACATATTAAAAATTTGTCACAAATTATTAGTCACGTTCTAAATAATAAAAATATTGTGCATCTACTTATAATGATCTGCACGCATGGTGTTATTCGCTAGCTTTATTGTTCTTACCCCGTGCCTGCTTGTGCGGGAGTTGTTTTTGTTTTGCTGATCGGTTTATCACAACTGTAGTTAGGACACCGGCAAGGAGATCACAACACTTGGTTTATTGAACATTAGTTACAGCGAATTAAAAAGTGGACCTCATCTTACAACTCTTGCGCACTGTTCTCGCAGTATTATCTCCAGATCTTACTTAATGTTGGTAGTACATTATTTCTAACCGTAAATTTCACACCCTAATTTAGTGTGTTTCATATGGTGTTTTTTTTATTTATTTATTTTTTTTTTTTATAAAAAATTATACAAATGGTTGAATAAATTACTCACCTTTGTATGCATGTTTTCCTTATATTCCCTGATTGTCTTTTTCTTAATTGAGAATATTTGTTAAGGCTTGCCTGTAATGGATTTAATGTTGACTTTCACAGGCGCTCTGCATGCCCACCTTTCAGCTGCTGGAGCAGCCCAATGGCCTGCGCAACCACCCTGACACTGTTGATGATCTGTTCAGACTTGCTACTAGGTACTTTATTTATTTGTTGTATATTTTTGTATCAGGTATTTTAAAAATAGTGATAAAAACAGTTTGTTTGGCAGTGTTTGGGTTTAAAACGGAAATAACAAAGTCTGTTGTAAAAATGTAATGTAATGAGACATTTCTTTCCTCTCCCATAAAGTTTGTTCCACTTAAGGAGTTTAATTTAACATTTGGACATAAATAGGCTTAAATATTGCTAGCCACATAGATTATTTAATTATTACCACAATTCTAAAACGTTAATAAAAAACAGTGTAATGAGCAATGGTTTGCTAACCTCATATATCATATGTTTTATTTACCATAGAACATAGAAAATGTCTAGTGTTTAAAATGAGGAAATGTTCAATTTTATCAAATAAATAGGGTAATTTTGAATTTGGTGTCAAAACGGTGACCTTAGAGCTGTATCTTCATCTTCTTGAAGAGGGTAAAATCCGCAGGAGCTAAATTTGGCGAGTAGGGTGGGTGTGGAAGTAATGTTTCTGGCAAGAAACTCACAAGTGAGGTTTTCACGACTTAAGATCAGTGTTCCCTGGGACTGTGTCTGCAGCCTTGTACTGCCATCTGTTGAAGTACTACAAAAGGAGTCTTGAAACTTTTTGATACCACCTCATAATATCAAAGATTCAGAGCAGCTGGGGAAATCTCTGTGTGTAAAAGACAAGGACAAAAACATGGCTTTGCTTGGTTCCCACACTATTTTCAAGTAATTGAAAGTACTCGATTTTCAGACACATGAATTCAAGGCCTGGAAAGTACTTGAAAACAAGTATAGGTCCTTGAATAATAATAATTATAATAATCTTTATTATAAATAGCACCTGTAAATGTAGATTTCCAAGCGTAGAAGAAAAAACGTTAAAGATTACATTTAAAAACAAAAATAATTATAAATAATAAAACTAATGGGGAAAAATAAAAAAGGAACTATAACACAAAACTAAAATAATCACATAAAAGCGATTCTGAAAAAGTGAGTTAAGAGCAGATTTAAAGACACTTTAATAATATAAGTTAATAGTCTAATCTCAGTAGGGAGAGAATTCCACAGCTTTGGTGCATGTGAGGGGGAAAAAGCCTGATCACCCATAGAGCGTAAAAAAAAAAAAAGAATCAAGCCTTACAGATGCTACAGGTGTTGTATTGTATACTGGTGAATCTCTGCTGTTAGTTAGTGCACATATGCCTTTTGTTGTTAAATGTTATGCGATGAACGGGAGGCGAAAGCGGAACGTGGGATAAGCAGCAAAAGCATATAATGAACACCGGCAGGATCGGGGGGGGCATCCGCGGTGCGCTTTGGGAAGAAAAGAGCAGCCGTTGAGAGAGTGCCGGTGGGAAGGCACGTACCGGGGTTTTTGGCAACCCCCTAGGACATCGACATAACCGGTGTGTGTGTGTGTGTGTGTGTGTGTGTGTGTGTGTGTGTGTGTGTGTGTGTATATATATATATATATATATATATATATATATATATATATATATATATATATATATATATATATATATATATATACACACAGTGGAACCTCGGGTTACGAACGCCCCGGCATACGTATAATTCAGGTTACGAATCGCAGTTCATCAAAATTTTGCCCCTGGTTACGAACAATATATCGGGATACGAACGTCGCTCACCAAAAATCGCAGGCAAGTTGGTTGTTTTGCTCTATCCACGCAGCTCGTCACATCAGTTAGCGTCCTGTGTCCCTAGCGAGAGCATCGTGTTACTTATCCGCTTGAACTTTTCCGGCAGCAGCGTAACAACTCGTTAGTTGATGCTCGTGGAATGATGAGATGGACAACATTAGCGATGCATAACCACTTTACTTGTTTTTATGAAGATAGATTAGCAGGGTTACAGTCTTTTCCAGTACAATACCCATAATGAATTTCACTCTGGACTTCAATACCAACTGATAGTAGCCTTAAAGAAACAGCTCTCATTTTCCTCTAATGCAACAATTGTCTCAGCGTTAGTGTTAATAACACTGTCTTTAATATTCTATAATATAATATATAATAATATATAAATAATATAATATAATAAGATTCTCCTTCAAACAATAACTCTCCCTCCTCCCCTTCTCTGACGTCGTCTCCTGCAGCGAGTCTTCTCAAAGGAAAGTACCGGTAAAGATGTTTTCCTCTTTTGTATGTTTTTATGTGGTATGATTTTAATATAACATGTTAAAAGTAAATAATATTAGTGAATATTGGCTTTATTTTTATTTAAGTAATATTTTTGGTTGTCCAGAACGAATTACCGAAGTTTCTGTTCATTATTATGGGGAAATTTGTATCGGGATACGAACTTTTCAGGTTACGAATAAAGTACCGAAACACAAATTAAATTCGTAACCCGAGGTTCCACTGTGTGTGTATATATATATGTGTGTGTGTGTGTGTGTGTGTGTGTGTGTGTGTGTGTGTACACACACACACACACACACACACAGTGAGGTAAATAAGTATTTGAACACCCTGCTATTTTGCAAGTTCTCCCACTTAGAAATCATGGAGGGGTCTGAAATTGTCATCGTAGGTACATGTCCACTGTGGGAGACATAATCTAAAAAGAAAAATCCAGAAATCACAATTTCTGGATTTTTTAACTATTTATTTGTATGATACAGCTGCAAATAAGTATTTGAACACCTGAGAAAGTCAATGTTAATATTTGGTACAGTAGCCTTTGTTTGCAATTACAGAGGTCAAACGTTTCCTGTAGTTTTTCACCAGGTTTGCACACACTGCAGGAGGGATTTTGGCCCACTCCTCCACACAGATCTTCTCTAGATCAGTCAGGTTTCTGGCCTGCCGCGGCCTGGGAGCGAGTTTGAGCTTCCTCCAAAGATTCTATATTGGGTTTAGGTCTGGAGACTGGCTAGGCCATGCCAGAACCTTAATATGCTTCTTACAGAGCCACTCCTTGGTTATCCTGGCAGTGTGCTTCGGGTCATTGTCATGTTTCAAGACCCAGCCTCGATCCATCTTTAATGCTCTAACTGAGGGAAGGAGGTTGTTCCCCAAAATCTCGCAATACATGGCCCCGGTCATCCTCTCCTTTATACAGTGTAGTTGCCCTGTTCCATGTGCAGAAAAACACCCCCAAAGCATGATGCTACCACCCCCACGCTTCATAGTAGGGATGGTGTTCTTGGGATGGTACTCATCATTCTTCTTCCTCCAAACACGTTTAGTGGAATTATGACCCAAAAGTTCTATTTTGGTCTCATCTGACCACATGACTTTCTCCCATGACTCCTCTGAATCATCCAAATGGTCATTGGCAAACTTAAGACGTGCCTGGACATGTGCTGGTTTAATCGGGGGAACTTTCCGTGCCATGCATGATTTCAAACCATGACGTCTTAGTGTATTACCAACAGTAAACTTAGAAACGGTGGTCTCAGCTCTTTTCAGGTCATTGACTAGCTCCTCCTGTGTAGTTTTGGGCTGATTTCTCACCTTCCTTAGGATCATTGAGACCCCACGAGGTAAGATCTTGCATGGAGCTCCAGTCCGAGGGAGATTGACAGTCATGTTTAGATTCTTTCATTTTCTAATGATTGCTCCAACAGCGGACCTTTTTTCACCAAGCTGCTCGTCAATTTCCCCGTAGCCCTTTCCAGCCTTGCGGAGGTGTACAATTTTGTCTCTAGTGTCTTTGGACAGCTCTTTGGTCTTGGCCATGTTAGTAGTTGGATTCCTACTGATTGTATGGGGTGGACAGGTGTCTTTATGCAGCTAACGACCTTAAACAGGTGATCTAATTTATAATAATAAATGCAGTGGAGGTGGACATTTTAAAGGCAGACTAACAGGTCTTTGAGGGTCAGAATTCTAGCTGAAAGACAGGTGTTCAAATACTTATTTGCAGCTGTATCATACAAATAAATAGTTTAATAGTTAATAAATAAATAAATATATATATATATATATATATATATATATATATATATATATATATATATATATATATATAGCCTTGTGAATTTGATAGGTGCTTGATAAATGGTGCTTTTAAAAGTCCTTGAAAGTTTTTTAATCTGGTGTTCATGAAAGTGGTACAGTAAAACCCCGTTTGTACGAGCAACCTATAGTACGAGCAAACTCGCTCGCAAAATGTTACCCTGTTTCACGAGCTAATTTCGAAGGCACAAGCAAACCCATGCTGCCAGTTCCCCGTTTTCGGCAGAGGGTCTCATCAGTCGCTTAGTTGATGACGTATCACTCGGTCGTTGTTCAGTGCAGCAAAAACATAACTTTTTTTAGTTTTATATTATTATTTTACTAGAAATCTTGAAAAATGTCTCCCAAGAAAATCAGTGACGATGCTGTGAAAATGAAAGTAAATAGAATTACCATGGAAACCGAGGAGGTTATGAGCGTGTTGCGCGTCTCACACTCGCGAACAACCACTACCACATGAGTAAGTGTTAAATGATGTTTACATTCTGGTAATTTGCGGTGTATTTGTTTGTTAAAATAGGCTACAAATAGTTTTTAGTTTTACTGTACCCTGTTTGTAGTAGAGAAGTCTGGTTGCTGAAATGGTCTGCCCATAGTCCAGATCTTTCAGCAATTTAAAACATTTTGCACATTATGAAACGAAAAGAAGGCAAAGCAGACCCAGGATTGTTGAGCAGCTAGAATCCTAGAATCTATACACGAATTTGAATTTTTTTTCCAGCAAATGGTCTCTCCTTAGTTCTTCTATCAGCTGCTCCCAATAGGAGTCGCCACAGCGGCTCATTCGTCTCCATAGCCTCTGTTCGCTACATCTGCCTCTTTCAAACCAACTACCTGAATGTCTTTCCTCACCACATCCATAAACCTCCTCCTTGGTCTTCTTCTTTTCCTCCTTACTGGTGGCTCCATCCTCAGCATTCTTCTACCGATATGTCCATCCTTTGCATATGTCCAAACCATTTCAATAGTGCCTCCCTCACTTTGTCCCCAAAATGTCCTACATGTGTACTAAACGTACTAATAAACTTGTTTCTAATCCTGTCTATGTTTGTCACTCCCAACGAAAACCCCAACGAAAACATCTTCAGCTCTACTACCTCCAGCTCCACCTCCTGTCTTTTACTCAATGCCACTGTCTCTAAAACAGAAACCAAACCATTTATTAATCCGGCCCGCCAAACGTGACCAAATTATATCAAAATCAGTTTGGGTAAACATTGTTCAATTTACCTTTCCCCTGTAATGTCCACGTTTCCCCAAAAGATGTCGCACTTCAGCTACATTGACCTTGTTCGTGTGTATTGCGCTCTTCTTCTCTTATGAGCCCTTCTGCAAAAATGAGCTCATCAAAGAAAAGTGGATAGTGAGAGCGAGTGTTTAATACGGAGTGGACAACAAAATATTTTTCTGTTGATTAAAGGCTGTATAGCTAATATGCCAAGAAACTGTCACGGTTTTTAAAGAGTACAATATCAGCGGTCACTTTTCAACTGGTGTCCTGTCCTCTGCCACAAGACCCTGAAACCGCACCACAAGAAGTGCAATTGGAACTGATCGATCTTCAATCTGACTTCATCTTAAAGGAGAAGTTCAGCTCTCTTAAACTGAATGACTTTTATGCTTCATTTAACAAAGCCATGTTTCCAAACCTCCGGAAAACGGCACAGAAGTTGCTGACTTTGTTTGGTTCAGATCCAGGTCAACACATCGGATCTATCCTGAGAATTGCCACAACAAAACTTACTCCAGACTTTGATAACCTGGCAAAATAAGGAGATCAACAACACTGTTCCTACTTAAACTGAACTTGAGTTTTCTGCTGTTTATTCAACTGAAATTTAATAAATTAATTATTAATTTAATTAATGCATTTGGAAAACAATTTGTACAATGAGCCTTGCATATTCATGCTTTGCTACATGTTACAGGCCTAATCTCTGATGTAATTTCAGAACCCATTGTGGCCCGTGAGTCAAAAAGTTTGCCCATCCCTGCGCTAAACCATACAACACCGCAGGTCTTACCACAGTCCTATAAACTTTTCCTTTCACTCTTACAGATACTCTTCTATCACAAATCACTCCTGCCGCTCTTCTCCACCGACTCCACCCTGCCTGCACTCTTTTCTTCACTTCTCTAACACACGCTCCATTACTTTGCACTGTTGACCCCAGGTACCTGAACTCCTCCACCTTCTCCACCTCTTCTCCCTGCAGCCGCACCAGTCCACTGTCTCCCCTCTCATTCACACACATGTACTCTCTCTTACTCCTACTGACTTTTATTCCCCTTTTCTCCAGCATGTACCTTCACCTTTCCAGGCTCTTCTCCACCTGCTCCCTTCTCTCACCACAAATCACAATATTATCCGCAATCATAGTTTATCTAGACCTCCTGTCTGACCTCGTCCGTCACCCTGTCCTTCACCACTGCAAACAAGAAAGGGCTCAGAGCCGATCATTGATGCAGTCCAACCTCCACCTTGAACCAGTTTGTCGTTCCTACTGCACACTTTTACTGCTGTCACACTGTCCTCATACATGTCCTGCACCACCCTCACATACTTCTGACAAACCTGATTTCCTCATACAATACTAAATGGTCTCTTCTTAGTTCAGATAAGGATAACCAGATAACAATAATTTTTGGGATGTGATGAGGCCATCAGATTGGAAATTGCTTTATATTTTCTTTAACATGATTGTACTGTATCAGTATTTGATGCGTTTTCTATGTTTATTGTGAATAAAATAGGTCTGAGATTTGCAAATCATTTCATTCTGTTTTTATTTGTTTTAAACTTAGTTGTACAGTTTAGTTAATAAAAAACATTTTTGTAACTCTTCCAATGAGAGTTTATAATTTAATTCAGTACTTGCTTAAAATTACTTTTGTTTAGCAGTGAAAAAAAAATAGACAATTGAGTTTTTGTCTATTATTTCGTGTTCCATTTAGGTTTATTCAGCGCAGCCCTGTCACATTGCTAAGCAGCAGTATCATTGTCCACATCATCCAGTGTGCCATTGCAGCCACGACGCTTGACCACCGAGACGCTAACTGCAGTGTTATGAAGTTTGTCAGAGACCTCATTCACACTGGGGTTTCCAATGATGTAAGTAAAACAGAGTACAGCTGCATTTAAATGAAAATTACTGCTGGTGCTGAATCTAAAATAGTGCATAATTTGGCTAGCAGTTTTAAAACATGCTCATTGTGTTATTGAAGAAAATGAAAAATTGTAGTCTTGAATATTCTCTCTCTCCTCTATTCTTAGCATGAGGATGACTTTGAGGTGCGGAAACGTCTGATTGCTCAGGCAATGCAGCAGCATGGGCAGCAACTAGTAACACAGCTAATACACACCTGCTGTTTCTGCCTGCCTTCATACACACTGCCAGATGTGGCTGAAGTGCTTTGGGAGATCATGGTATTTGATCGACCGGTAAGGCTTTTTAAAAGTTGCATGGGTGTAAAATAGTGTCCAATATTACTTTTGTAAAATGTGTCTGTGTATTAAATAACAGGAATATAATTTTTTTTTCTTCCCTTGGCAGATTTAAACTCTTGTTTATTTTTTTTGAATTGCGCATATATATATATATATATATATATATATATATATATATATATATATATATATATATATATATGACATTTTATGACATATTGCAGTCAGATATATTTTGTGTTCAGGTCCAACATTTTTATAATCAAGCATGTGTATTTTACATTTATGACATTTGGCAGGCAGCCTTATCTGAGTGACTTACAGTTACCTTATCTAAACAGGACTTGCTTAATTGCACAGGAGTGGCAGCTTGGTGGTGTTGAGATTTTAACTCTCAACCTTTTAAGCCAAAGTCCAAAAACCGCTGAGCTCCTGCTTTCCAGTGGTACGGCCCAATGGATAGGGCCAAATTGTATTAAGAATAAGTAACAAATACAATCAACATTATTTAGTGTATAGAATTATGGTAATCCTTTTTTTTTTGTTTGTTTGTTTTTTTTTTTTACTTTTACCATTTACTTGCTTATCTGTATTGTGCATTATTAATTAGCTGACAATTTTTAGGGCTCTTTAGAGTTCACACCTTGGAAGGCATAGTTTTCAGTGATTCTGGCCATGTCCTCAAACACTACAGTACAGGCATGTTGTGCTTGGCATTATAGAACAAACTCTATATACAGTAATTATCTGCTTATTTGATTGTAATAAGCTTCAACCTGTGGTTTTTTTTGTATTTTTTTTATTACATATATTGTTTGTTTAATTGTGGAACATGTTTATCTTAAAAAAAAAAAAAAAAAATAGGACAGCATGAGGGACATTGTACAGCATACAAATATTCTAGACTATATTTCCTTTTACTTGTGGCAACAGTTTCAAAAGATCCCTGTATGGGTTTAATAATCAGGTGTTTTGGTCATATAGTATTGTATTTTTCGGACTATAAGCCGCTACTTTTTTCCCACATTTTGAACCCCGCGGCTTATTTATGTATTTTTCCTGGGTTTTTCCAGGTTTCACAACTCAAGCCAAAAAGCTGAACCCCATAACATTTAGACCAATGAAATTTCCGAACGGAAACGAAAAAACGCACCTCACCTGTGTTCTGAGCTGCACAGCATCGGGAGGAAAAAAAAATGTTTTTTTTAAACGCACAACGATGCCAAAAGACAAACTCCCGAGAGAAATAGTTGTGAAAGGAAGGAGGAAGACAGTGAACAATGACTTTCGTGGTCGGCTACTGTTTAGATACAAGCCGTTGTAACACGTTGAGTCTGGGTTAAGGGAGAGCTCGCTAACTCCATTTGCAACAGAAATCATATAAGCACAGACAGGTTACCAAATCTCGTGCTTTTTTATTTTTCTTGGCAACAGCATTATGGGTTAGTCAAAGAAACTTAGAAATGAGCATCAGAAAATAATAAGGACATAATCATTGTCTTGCACACACGCAGTAATAGCGGAAAAATGCAGTGGCATGCTATTCCCAAAATACCGCTATGCTCCTAAAGGAAGCGCAACATATTTCACCCGTTACACCGTGTGTAACGTGTCTTTCGTTAAAGCCTGTGTAAAGTTCATTAGTTTCACTGTAGACAGGAGCGGCTTATTTATGTTCAAAATAAAAATATTCAGTGGAATTCAGGAAAATTCAGTGGGTGCGGCTTATATATGGGTACGCTTTGGAGTCCGGAAATTATGGTATATAATATGCCTTATTCTACTGAGCAGGGCAATGGAATCATTTTATTTCACACACACAGATTTTTTTTCCTCTAGACCCCTGAGCAAGTCTAAACTGACTCACCGAGTTTTTGTCTGTCCTTGTACAGATATTTTGCCGCTGGCTTGAAGTGGCTCTAAAAAGCCTTCCCAAGGAGATGTCAGGAGGAGCTGTAACAGTCACTCACAAACAGCTAACAGACTTCCATAAGCAGATCACAAGGTGAGTTTAGTCTTTAGCCTTCTGTTTCTGTGCATGCTTACAGGGAGATATGCTGACAGCCACAAAAATCTGTTTTATCCAATGCTGATTATCAGCTACTTTGTACTTTGTTTTTAATAATTATAGCTGACAATACATTTGTTTTCAATAAATAATTTTTTTTTATATTCTATAAATAAACTAAATTATAATATTCAAATGTAATTTTGTAAATAATAATATACTTAAAATTATTCAAATTAAAAAAAAAAAATTCTACATAATATTATGGCTGCACAACTTCTTAACACCACCAGCATAAGAATAGTTTCCACTTGTGCCACCAAACATCTGGCACCCAGATGTTAGCAGCGGATCCTTTATGTCCTGCAAGTGAGGTGGAGCCTTAAATCATTCAGAATCATGTTTATTGGCCAAGTGTGTTAACACACGCGTGCGCACACACACACACACACAAGGAATTTGTTTACTTTTGTACCTCTCAAAAGTACAGACATTCTTGAAGTGTATTGCAGTGTGGTTGTACAGGGAGTTTTATCCTACTGAAAGTGGCCACTGTAATGCTGAAGGGGTGTTACTGGGTCTGCAATTATATTTACATAGGTGGTACATGTCAAAGATACCCACATTAATGTTAGGATCCAAACTACCCAGCAGAACATCACCTAGAGGTTCACACTGCTGTCCACCTGATGTAAAAGAATGCTTGATATATCAGATCAGGACTCCATGGTCTAATTCTGATGTTACAGTGTTCATTGTAGATGAGTTTTGGTAGGGCTCTCGGGCCACTCTGCAGTTATGCAACTTCATTTACAGCAATCTGTGATGCATTGTGTTCTGACACCTTCCTATTAGACTTTTCTTACCATTTTGTGCAGCATATTTTTTTCTGTTTCCAAAATGTCCACTTAATTAGTTGACTGTTCACTTGCTGACATATATATCCCAAACTCTTTACATCTGTTATTCATACAAATTAGGCATGACACTTTGACAGAACATAGAATTCTTCAGATTTAATGGTGCTTATGATGTCATTTTTCAGTGCCATTTTCTCATATGAAGGTCTTACAAGACCTAAACAAATCGTAAAAAAACTTGTTTGCAACGTAGTTGTGGTCGATATGAGAAACAGAGAAAGCACAATGAAGGCATACCTGATGGGTGTTTTATCTGTTTGTGTGATTGTTTACTTTACTTATGGTCATCTTTATCATTCTTTACATTTCTTCAGTCTTAGAAAACGTATCGTGAGCTACTTTGTTCAAAAA
This sequence comes from Silurus meridionalis, assembly GCF_014805685.1. Taxonomy (NCBI): domain Eukaryota; kingdom Metazoa; phylum Chordata; class Actinopteri; order Siluriformes; family Siluridae; genus Silurus; species Silurus meridionalis. Next base: position 16,422,259 of record NC_060901.1, on the reverse strand, counting down.
GACAAGTTTGTAAGACATCTTCATAGGTTGCATATGACTTGACATAGTTTGAAATGATTAGTCTACAAGTAAAGGTGGTGCTCCTAAATATATTTTATCCTAATAGTATAAACAGTATTCATGTGTGTTAAGTCAGGTTTGCATTGGGCTTTTAATTGATTTTATATTTATTGCTATGCATATACAAACAGCAGGTACAATAATCTAGCATCAGTGTTTCATATGGAAAAATAGGGCAGCAGATATTCAGTTGTCACCTTTATATTGGGATTGTATGAATGAGACCATAATAGAAACAAAAAACGTGTGGCATTTTAGGTTTGGTCATAATATCAGAATTTTCTGATTTTGATAATTTAACAATTCAACAGTGTGGTATACACCGAACAGGCATGACATCATGACCAGTGAAGTTAATAAAACTGATTATCTATTAATCATAGCACCTTTTATTGGGTGGGATATATTAGACAGCAAGTGAACATTTTGTCCTCAAAGTTGGTTTGTTGGAAGCCGGATAAATGGGCAAGCGGCTGAATTTGAGCATGTTTGACAAGGGCCACATTGTGATGTCAGTGCACAGTGCACACTCCACATGTATGCTATAATATTGTCAAATCACTTAGTTTTCCTCTTCAATCTTCAGATCAAACCTAGATATCACATTCAGAGTAAAAGGTGTTTACTTATGAAATTTGTTGTTTAATGTTCTTCCATAATTCTGCGGTTATTTGATGGGTAATAAGTAAGAGTAAACACAGCACAATGCTCTAATTCTGCTTTTTAATTAAGCCATTTAGATTCTAGGACCAAATGGAGATAGAGCTATGTAAAAATCCATTACAGCACAGTCTGGTCCCTTTCCTTTTAAATGGCTCAGTATTTGGTTCATGCCTATTTCTTTGTTCAAAATTATCATTATATCAATATATCAAAAATATCTACTTCATAAACTTTCACTACTATTTCTCAAATGTGTTACTACCGATTCCTGCTTGCTGTGTAATATGCTCAGTTAATGTGGTTTTATTTACTTATCTTCTCGCTTGCTTGTGTTCAGTGCAGAGGAATGTAAGCAGGTATGTTGGGCAGTGAGAGAATTCACCAGGCTTTATCGATAGCTGGATTTGCACACTCATGCTTCAGTGTCAGAGTGTCAGGTAAGAGAAAGTTGAAACATGTTATAACAGCCTGTGTGCTGGTTTTGTTCCACATATCTTCACATTGAAATTCTCATTTTCCCCTTTTTTTAGGTAAAATCTTGTGTTTGTAAACATCAAAATGACAACAGAGAGGCTCTGAATTGGATGCTTTTTGAAAAATTAAAACGATTTTTGGGACTAAGCACCATGGAGAGCCGGTGAGACAGTGCAGCTTCGGGGTGAAAGGAAATGCTTTCAGGGAGAGAAGAAAAGTCCATTCCCTTCCTTTGCTCGCTTGCTAAGCACACTGCTGCTATAGCCACAAGAAGTAATCTTGTTAAAGAGTGCAAGAAAGTGTACACCCATATTCAGCCAAAACAAAAAATTAAACAAGAATGTGCCTGGTTGCAGCTCATAACTCATTGTAGAAAAAATAGACTTTAGACATTTTTTTAAACAGAAATGGAGAGATTTATTTTCATGGACGTGTCTTTATGAATCAGCTTGTTGCTGTCACTATTATAAAATGATGCTCAAGGACTTGGCAGTGGAAGGGAAATACTGGGTGTTTTGAATCTTTTTATCATTGACGGACTTTTACCATCATGAATGAGTAACAGATTGGATTAACCGAAATGTATACATTTTGTTCTTCCACTTTTTTGGCATAGCGAGAAGCACAACCCATCGGCAATGTGTAGCCATCTCATGAACAATAAAATCAAATTGGCCGTGAGGAAAGATCTTGTATGAGCATCATTTCAACATTTGTACAAGAATTCTTGACTTTCCTTTTCTCTCTGTCTAAACATGTTTGAACCTATTTCATTTTATCAGAGCAACTTGTTCTGTCACAAATACATGCACACAATTTTAAGTAACTGCTCGTTTCAAGTATTTCATTCTAAGTGGGTATTTAAGCTCTATACCAAATCTGGCAGCAGTACAAACCTGTGTCTTGGTTGTTTTCACTGATATGGAAAAAATGGCCCTTATATGTGTAAAGTTTACATTTATTCAATGTTTACTCTTTAAAAGGGGAGATTAAAAATGTATAAAAGTTATAGTCATCTTTCTGGTTTTCAGTTTTTCAAACAAATCAACATTAGGAATGCATATATTTTATGGGAAACCTAAAATCTTGACTGATTTATTAAGGAAGATCGTTTATTTGATTTTTCATCTTTGCTCCAATTCCAATCTATTATAATCGTAAAGGTGGTTTTGTCACAAAGCTCCTTAATCCCTAATGAACAAGTTAACATTAGCAAAGAAAACAACATGAAGATCTCATCAGTAGTGATGACATCACTATTATTACTCTTAGATTATTACTAGAGGCACTGCAAATAGTGCAAAACCAAAATTGTGATATTTGGTATACCATAAACAGATCAAAGATGCCTCACGGTAAGAAGGGTCATGTATCAGAAATATTTTTTCTTCAATCACTACAAAGATGTTACTCAAACATTACTGTTTTGTCAGGCTACTTTCAAGCTATCAATAATTTTTGCCAATTCTCCTGTCCATTTATCAGTCTATTTGTCCTTTTGTGGCAATTGTTAGCCCAATATTTTCAAAAAGAAGAGGATAAATGTTTGTAGAATTTGTGGTATTCTTAATGTGATCTAAAAACATTCGACCTTGCTGTTGCGAAATCAAATATATTTATTTACTGAGGTTTACCTATTAATTCTGACAGTGTTACAGGCATAACAAAAATAATTTGTCATGTTAGCCTTTGGTGTTAAATTCTGTGTGTGTGTGTTTTCTGTTTCACCTACACCTCTTATGCATTTCTTTTGTCTCTCAATTTAAATTACTTTGTTCTAAGGTATGGTATAAACATGTCATTTGAATCATTTTCAATAGAACTCTATGTATTTTATTATTCTTTATCATTCACCATTCTTTATTTTATTTAAGGGAAATTGTTATGGTATAGTATAGGGTTGTTCTATACAACTGTGTGCTTCTGACTTTGTGTCATCAGTTTGAGGAAAAAGCACCTATGGGTTTGATGGTCTATAATAGTGTCTTATTAGATGTCTACTGATGCCAGTTATAAACAGCAGCCCCTTTACATTTGCAGGGAACCACATTATGGCTTGCAGCTTGTATCACATTAGATACAATATGAAAAATATGTAATGCAGAACAGTCTACAGGACGTCTTGTTCAGGAGTTGAAAATGTCAAAGTAATGTACTGCAAATTTCTATATTTTGTATGTTATTTGGTTTTTAAAATATATGAAATATTTTTTCCCCAGCAGCACTGTTTATTTTTTAGTGTTTTCCAATGTTTGTAGGGTCCACAAATTTTGTGGTCTATTTGCAATCATTTACTGGCAAGATTGGGTAACTCTGTGTTCATGATCATTTCAGCTTCCTGGGTTTTTTTGTTTGTTTTTTGCTGACAGGGTGGAACCAGATGTGGTCTTCTACTGTTGTAATGCATCTGTCTCAAGATTCAACTTGATTTGAAATTCTTTTCCACTCACCAAAAATGTACAGATTGATTATTCAACCTACTGTAGCCACATACATGAGTTCATTGATTCCCGCAATCAGTTAGCATTACTTTGATTAGGAGGGTGAGGGAGTACGTCTAGTTTTGCATCTGATTATCCTAGTTTACTTCAAAACAACCTAATTTGTGGTGTTAGTTTTACTAACTTAGTAAAACTTTAAAATTGTAGGATGCTTTGATAAATAATCAGCTCCAGCAGTTCTGCTACATGCTCCGTCATCCACCTAAATAACTTGAGCTCGTTTTAGAAGCTTTAAATGCCAACCTAACTCAATTTAATCGTCGCGGGTGATGGTTTCTCTTTCTGTTCCACCTGGAGTGCAGATTCAGTACTGAGCCTATAGAGGGCAGTCATTAATCTAGTGTGTGTGTGTGTGTGTTTGTATGTATGTATGTATGTATGTATGTGCGTATATATATATATATATATATATATATATATATATATATATATATATATATATATATATATATATATATATATATATACACATACATACATATATGTATGTGCATATACACACACACACACACACATATATGTGTGTGTGTGTGTGTGTGTATGCACATACATATGTGTGTGTGTGTGTATGCACATACATATGTGTGTGTGTGTGTATATGTGTATATATATATATATATATATATATATATATATATATATATATATGTATATGTGTGTGTGTGTGTGTGTGTGTGTGTGTGTGTGTGTGTGTAAAGATGTGTGTGTGTGTGTGTAAAGATGTGTGTGTGTGTGTGTGTGTGTGTGTGTGTATATATATATATATATATATATATATATATATATATATATATATATACATATATATAAAAGAATAATGTATATGTGTATATACATACAAAGTGTGTATAGCACTTTTGCAAATAAATTTATTTTTATCTGTATTCATTGTTGTTGTATAATTGTAATTCTTGTATGTGTATTTCTTACACATTAAGATGTTTAATTTCCAGTTATGAATCAATATACAGACCTCTGTTTAAGTGGTTTTTAATGTCTTGTTAAAATGTCTTGTTTCCCTGTATAGTCTATATTAAAGAGCATTTGTTCCTAGACGCTAAAATGTTGTGGGCTCAGAAAACTCTATATTCGGATAGACTTGTAGAGTAATTTAAAACACTTCATGGCCCAAAGCATATTTTATGATTTAAATGGCCATGTTGTATTGAAATGTATATATGGGTCATTACTCAGCACATTTTTTTTTATTAATTCTCAGAATTATTCTCATGTTTTAAGGTTTGCAGTGCTGAAAACTATTTGTGCTATTACAACCCCAAATCCAGGTTAGGATGCTGTGTACAAATTAAAATAACATAATGCAAAGATTTGCAAATCTTTTAAACCCATAGTTTGTACTTACACTAGAACATAGAAAACAAATAAATCGTTTAAACTAAAGGAAAAAAATCCCACTTTAAGGAAAGAAAATTTAAATGTTTAATTTGATGGCGACAACATGTCTTAAAAGTTGTGACAGGGGCAACAAAAGGCTGGAAATGTATGTGCTACTAAAATAATTTTTTTCCCAACAATTTAGTTTACTGGCAACAGGTCAGTAACATGATTGGGTATAAATAGTCCAAAAAGTGTCGACAAATTGTTGAACAATTTAAGAATAATGTTCCTCATCGTTAAATTGTGATGGAACAATTACAAACTGATAATAAGTCAAATAAAACCTGAGCAAGGCGAGGACTTCCATCAACATTTTTAGTCTATGAAAGAGAACAGGATCAAGTCAAGAAGCTTTTGTCATTTCTACCATATATAGCTGATGCAGTACACAGTAAATTGTAACAACATTCCACCAGAACCCTGGTGCTACATTAAACAACATAGAGCAACATAACAGAACACAGACTGAAGTGTCCTCGCCACATAAATTGTGTGCAACCGAGCGCAAACAGTGCAGACAGACAACACGACACAGAATACAAAATAGCGCCGACCAGTAAACATATTGTATACTATGATTATACAGTAATGTGCAAAAGAGTCAATATTATAGTATATAGACTGTTGTGCAAATAAAGCAGTAGCAGCAGTTGAGAGGTGCAAAACAGCATGTAACAGTATAATATGGATGGTGGAGTGGATTTAACGAGTAATGAGTGTGTTTGAGTTCAGGTTGTAAAGTTCAGTAGCACACAGTTAAGTGTGTGTGTTTTGTACAGTTCTGTGTGTCGAGGATCCTGATGGCTTAAGGAAAAAAACTTTTGCACAATCTGGATGTGAGGCCTGGATACTTCAGAATCTTTTTCCTGATGGTAGGCGTGTGTGTGTGAGGGGTGTGTGAGGTCCTCCACAATGCTGTTGGCATGCAGATGCAGCATGTGGTGTAAATGTCCGTGATGGAGGGGAGAGAGACTCCAATGATGATCTCAGCTGTCCTCACGATCTTCTGTGGGGTCTGGCGATCCGAGACTGTGCATTTCTCAAACCAATTCAATTCATTTTTATTTGTATAGCGCTTTTAACAATGAACATTCTCAAAGCAGCTTTACACAGATAATGTGGTGATTAAAAGTAAATATGTTCTTTATAAGTAAGTTTGTCCCTGATGAGCAAGCCGGTGGCGATTGTGGCAAGGAAAAACTCCCCGAGATGGCATAAGGAAAAAACCTTGAGAGGAACCAGACTCAAGAGGGAACCCATCCTCATCTCGGTTACACCGAATGTCCATTTGAAGCAGATATACGATGTTGCGGGGTACAGTAAAAAGTAGTCCTGAGTCAGTGTAGGAGACTGTTGACATTAACTACAGTCCAATCCATCCTCAAAGTGCCCGTTCTTACTACGGAATTTCATGGAACCACCCAAGGTGTTGATGAAAAACCGTCCCAAGCTGCACAGAGTGGCCTCCAGTCGAAGAGAACAAGAGGGTGACAAGAAGAGAAGGATATGGATTATTAAGTGTCCTTATTGTTGTATGAAAGTTTATATCACTGTGCAGTTTGAACTCCGGCAAGATTCGCTATGACAGCATAACTACAAGGGAGAACCAGAAGGTAGCAAAGACATGAGGAATCTCTGGGATAAGAAACGACCCACCACACCACCGTCAACGAACCTTAGTGAGCGTGAGCGTGTGAATGTGAGGGGACGACAGCATACAAATATCCCAGTTCACCAAACACTCTATATCCATGTTCCCTCCAGATCTGCGCCTTTACCTAAGAAAAAAAATCTACTGATCAAAGGCTTGACTAAATAAATGTGTTTTCAACCTCGACTTGAACACTGAGACTGTGTCTGAGTCCCAAACACTGATTGGAAGGCTGTTCCATAACTGTGGGGCTTTATAAGAGAAAGATCTGCCCCCTGCTGTAGTCTTTGTTATTTGAGGAACCAACAGCCTGCACCTTTTGATCTAAGTAGTTCACTCAGATACTGCGGTGCGAGACCGTTAAATGCTTTATACATCAGTAGTAGTATTTTATAATCAATGCGAATTTTGATTGGGAGCCAGTGTAGACTGATTAAAACAGGAGTGATGTTATCATATTTCCTAGATCTAGTGAGGACTCTTGCTGCTGCATTATGAACTAACTGAAGTTATTTATGCACTTGCACACCCAGACAGTAAAGCAGTAGTCCTAAGCTGACCTGCTATGTCCGGCCCCTAAAGGTCGAGCTAATTTCACGTGCCTCAGAATGGAGTCTCCTAAAACCAGAGCTCTTTCAGGTTTCTCAGTGGGTGCTTCACTGAGGAGAGCAAACCTGTTGGACACGTGAAGTGGAGAGGAAGCGGATAGGAAACCAGGCAGTGATGCGGCTGCTGAAAATGCTCTCGATGGTCCCTCTGTAGATCATAGTCAGGATGGGGTTGGGAGGTGGGCTTTCCTCATCCATCTCTGGAAGTAGACACTGCTGGGCCATCGTGGTGATGGAGCTGGTGTTGAGTGACCAGGTGAAGTTCTCAGGCAGATGTACATCAAGGAATTTGATGCATTTGATGATCTCCACAGAGGATCGATTATCAGTGGAGAATGGCTGCTCTATGCTTTCCTAAATTCAACAACCATCTTTTTGGTTTTGTCAAAATTCAGAGCAAGGTTTTGGCTCTACACTGTATGTCAACTCGTCGTTCTTGATGAGACCAACCATGGTTGGGTCATTTGGGAACTTGATGTGGTTCGAGCTGCGGATTGCTAAACAGTATTGAGTCAGCAGAGTGAACAGCATTGGGCTGAGCACACAGCCCTGAGGGGCCCCAGTGCTCAGTGTGGTGGTGCTGGAGATGCTATTCCCAATCTGGAGTGACTGAGGTCTCCCAGTCAGGAAGTCTAGGATCCAGTTGCAAAGGGAGGTGTTGAGGGGCAGTAAGCACAGTTTCTCGATCAGTGTGTCCTCATTGTCCAAGTGGGTGAGGGCCAGATGGAGGGTTGTGGAGATGGCATATTCCATGGAATGGTTTGGACAATTTGCAATCTGCATGGGTCCAGTGGGGGTGGAAGCTGGGAGACTGGGTCTTGATGTGCCTCATGACTAGTCTCTCGAAGCAATTCATTGTGATGGGTGTGAGTGTGACAATACTATAGTCATTGAGGCAGAAGACTGTAGACTTCTTTGGCACTGAGATGATGGTCATTATTTTGAGGTACAAAGGAACAACGGTGCTGCTCAGGGTGATGTTGAAAATTTCAGTAAGGACATCTGCTAACTGTTCTGCACATTTCCTGAGCACTCTGCCAGGAACATTGTCTGGTCAAGCAGACTTCTGTGGGTTAACTCTGCATAGATTTTTCCTCACTTGGAGGAGTGGTCTTCCTTGACTCCACGTTGTTCTGCACCTCAAACTGGGAATGGAATTTGTTTAGCGCATCTGGGAGCGAGGTGTCACAGTCACAAGCGGGTGAAAAGTTGAGGGCTGAGGTCAGGTTTTTTAATGTCTTTGGGTTTACTAACAGTTAGCTTAAAGCTTTAGGTTGGAGAAATATGTTGATTTAGCAGCAGCAAGAGAATTTCTAAAGCTCAGAAGTTGCTATAGCAGAAATTCCTGAGCGTTACATAAACCTTAAGACATTTAACAGGCTTATGTATACCAGCTTGAAAATATCTACTTTTTAATTTAACACAATTTGTATGCAATATAATTTGTCTTGTTTTTAAATTAATGGCTCACCATTTAATGAAATCGGTGTCGTTGATGTGACTTGCATAAATCTATAATGTTCTGTGTTTCAGCCTCTCATCCCTGTCATTGAGTTCATTGTAGACGTTTATCTATTTCAATTTTACCAGCTAATTTTGCTTTGTTCATTTTGTTAATGAATGTTTTCACTGCACATTTTAGGGTAACTATTAATGCATAGATCTATGTTAGATCCATGACATGCAATGCATGTCATGGATCTAACATAGATCTATGCATTAATAGTTTTGCATTTACTCACCCATTACTACACACCTTAACAATAGAACTTCAACGAATTTACAATCTGTGCCACCCAGATGAGGATAAGTTCCCTTTTTTGTCTGGATCCTCTCAAGGTTTCTTCCCCATACCATCTTTTTCCTTGCCACAGTCGTAACTTGCTTGCTTATCAGGGATAAACAATTACAAGTAACTAATTTATAGGCAATAAACTTACACCATTTATATACACATTCTTTATTACCGCTTTATCGGTGTAAAGCTGCTTTGAGACAATGTCCATTGTAAAAAAAAAAAAATGCTATACAAATAAAATTGTATTTAATCAAATTTTATTTTCATACCATTTTACTGACTATACACTAATATAAACACGTTTATATTTTGCTTGTGAGAAATATGTTTGGTTTGAAAGTTACGAGTGCGGTATAATTAAATTAAAAGGTGCATTTCAAAATTTTCTTCCCATACACATCATTATATAAACTTCAAAAGAGTATGCATACCTAAGTTTGGTACCCACTGCATAACACTACTGATCAATAATAGACACCTTTTACAATATGTAATTTAGATTTAATAGAGATTTAACAGTCCAATTGCTAACTGTGCATACATCTGTAATTTAATTTTAATGTTTATTAGATGAGATTAGATTTAATGTATATAAATAAATACAGTGGAACCCGCTTATCTCGCCCTCGGTTATCTCGACAACCCTATTAAGTTGACGTTTTTGAAGTGAAACCACCAAATTCTCGCTTTTTCTAAGCATTTTTTATCGGTTATGTCGACTTTTTTTATGTCGCCGAACCCTGATATCTCGAGCACAAGGGGGGAAAAATTTGCCATATAACGTCGGTTATCTCGGTGCAGCCGCAGAAGAACTTTCGGAAGTGGCGGAAAAATAAAGGCTTACAGCTGCTACAGGTGTTGTATTGTATACTGGTGAATCTCTGCTGTTAGTTAGTGCACATATGCCTTTTGTTGTTAAATGTTATGCGATGAACGGGAGGCGAAAGTAGAAGCGTGGTGCTGAACAGCACACGGGAGAACGTGGGATGAGCAAAAGCATAGAATGAACACCGGCAGGATCGGGGGGAATCCGCGGTGCGCTTTGGGAGGAAAAGTGCAGCCGTTGAGAGAGTGCCGGTGGGAAGACACGTACCAGGATACACATGAGCGATAACAACGACCGCCGTGAACCAACATATACCATATACCATATACCGGACAGTGAGAGTGTGGAAGTTTAAATAGGAGCTGGTGATGATGCTAAACGAGCACCATATGTGCATGATTAAAGCCGAGCGCTTCAGAGAAAGCGCCCGAGAAAGCACCTGACACGCTGAAGGGGGCCGAAGGGGGCGTGGCAGGTGGATTCCTGACAGATAAACATGTACTATATGTATTTTTATAGCATGCCTTCATCAAACAAATCGCGGCAACGCTGTTGTGTAAAAAAACCCTTCAAAAACACGTGCATGCACATTCTCATTTATTAACGCACATCATGTACATAAAGAAATTTCAAGCACGTTAATATATTGCCGCCATTTTTATTTTCGTTTATCTCGATCATCGGTTACCTCGATGCTTTTTGGCGACCCCCTAGGACATCGACATAACCGGGTTCCACTGTATAACAATAATAGTAATATATATAATTAAATCTAATACACATCTATATATTTATATTAGATTTATTTATATACTAAGCATCTAACCAGAAGTGCAAATAGCAAACTGCATTCCATTGGCAATGTACTTGCACAATAAAGTGTTTAATCTAATTTTATCTAAATAATATAAATTAGGAAATAGAATTAATTTTCTGAGTATTTCTACATTTTCCTCAGTTTAGGAAGCAGAACCTGAGATTGTCAGCCGTTAACTAGGCCTGTTCAGAACCTGTGATACAATTGAAACCAGATATTTACATACACTTAAGAAAAAAACACAAAAACTTTTATTTCATTACAGTCCTACATTAAATCAGAGTAAACTTTTTCTGTTTTAAATCAATAAATATTAACATATTTTTTGCATTTGGTAAATGTCAGAATCGAGCGAGGGAGAATTTTCTATGTCTTTTTATTATCACTTTCATCATAGTCAGAAGTATACATACACTTCCTTAGTATTTTCACTTGGGCCAAACGTTTTGGGTATCCTTCCACAAGCTTTCTACAATAGTTTGCTGGAATTTTGGCCCACTCCTCTTGACAGAACTGGTGTAACTGGGTCAGGTTTGTAGGCCTTCTTGCTCGCACTCGCCTTTTCAGTGCCACCCACAAAGTTTTTTATGGGATTGAGATCAGGGCTTTGTGATGGCCACTCCAATACCTTGACTTTGTTGTCCTTAAGCCACTTTGTAATTAATTTGGAGGTATGCTTGGGGTCATTGTCCATTTGGAAGACCCACGGATGAACGTGGGACTTTCAGGCATCTGGAAATTGCACCTAAGGATGAGACATACTTGTGGAGGTCAACAATTCTTTTTTTGATGTCTTGGTGGATTTCTCTTGATTTTCCCATGATGTCAAAGAAAGAGGCTCTGTGTTTGATGTCTGCCTTTATATGCATCCACAGGTGTGCCACCAATTAACTCAAATGGAATCAATTAAACTATCAGAGGCTTCTTAAGCTCAGAATGGAATCATCTGGAGGGTTTTTTTGTGTGTTTAAAGGCACGATAAACTTAGTGTATGTATACTTCTGACTTTGATGAAAGTGATAATAAAAATACATAAAAATTCTCCCTTGCTCGATTCTGACATTTACCAAATGCAAAAAATATGTTAATATTTATTATTTACCCTAACCCTGAAAGTAATGAAATAAAAGTTTTTGTGTTTTTTCTGAAGTGTATGTAAATATCTGGTTTCAACTGTATACTGCAAAAAAAATATAGTGGTACGTTCCAATTAACTATAAAGCCCACATTGTTTTCCGGGCACCATTTGGACATTCAGCAGTTCAGCAGCCACAACCTGCTTTAAGCTACCAGAGCTTTTTTGCTATTACTTATTATATATTACCTATTATAGCATTGGGCTATTATCTTTGAAGACCTGCTTATGACTAAGCAAGTCTTTGAACACCTGATTACTTGCTATGATCAGCATAATGGTTCCTTGTATACACATAGCTGCTGGTGCACTAAATTGATTTCATGCTCCTTAAAATTTAGAATTCTATAATCAGAGCAGACATCATGCAAGGGTAACAAATCTCATTTAATAACTAAAATTCCATAGTCATTAAGAGAGTAATTTAAAGCCAGTTTTACTAATATAATGCACAAGATTACTTATTTATCAAATAGTGAAACTACATCTATTGACAGCTTGGTTATCTAAGCAAATTTTCAATTCAAGCTCCACTTATTTTATTTAATTAGATCTTGAGGCCTGTAAATCTTAGAAAATCACAAAAATAAAGTGGACAATTATGGCTTTCATGAACAGTTGCTTCTGCCAAAAAAGTTTTCTTTTCAAGGTTTCTTCCTCTCGCCATCTCGGGGAGTTTATCCTTGCCACAGTCGCCACCGGCTTGCTCATCAGGGACAAACTTAATTATAAAGAACATATCCCCTTCTAATCACCACATTATCTGTGTAAAGCTGTTTTGAGACAATGTTCATTGTTGAAAGCGTTATACAAATAAAAATTGATTGAATTGAATTGAATTTTCATGCTTAGCACCATAATCGTTAAAAAACACACTCTGTATATCACTGCAAATACGTAATAAATGTCAAATATTATTAAAAATGTTATCAAGAGTTTCACCTCCTTCCTTCTGGCATGCACTATTGAACACCTAATAGTAAAACAAATTCATAAAACATTCATTTATCCGCTTGGCTAAAAGTTTATTAAGACAAATATTTGCAGAAATTGTGTGCTTGAATTATGTTTGAGTTGTCTTTTGTCTTGTGATATTCTTGTATGCTGCAACTAAATTGTCTTCCGGAAACAAGTAAAGATGAACTAAACTCAATTGATTATTTGAGTTTGTTTTACAGCTACGAGACCTGGGAAACTTGAAATCATTAAAAGGAACTCCACTTTTCATCAGAAGATTCTTGGAACAAATGAGAGGTCATCTGTCCAGCAGGTTAAGCTAAAATAAATTGGATAAAGCAACAAAACATGGATGCCAAATACAGCAGCAAATTAACAACTGATTAGCTAAAGGAGAAAAGCACAAGGTGTTGAAATTACCACATCCGGATCTAAATCCTGTGTAAAGATAGACAAAGTTCCAGAAGGACAAAGTTCAAGCACGACAACTTGATAGTTGTCTACAGACCTCCACCGATCTAGGCTTTATGGCAGATTGGCTAGACGATAACCTGTGAGGGTGTTTTTCTGCAGCAGGGACTGGTCAACTGGTTAGGGTTGAGAGCAAAGCAAAGTACAGAGATATCCTCGATAAAAAAACCTGTTCCACAGTACTCAGGAGCTGTCTGTCTGGGCCGAAGGTTCACCTTCCTAAATACCTCTTTAAAAAGTCTGAATACTTATGTGCATTTGATATTTCAGTTTTTTTTTATTATTTAAAAAATTGCTGTTGCTAGAATTCTGTTTTCACTTTGTCATAATGGGGAGTGTAGTTTAATAAGGAAAAAATACCAAATAAAAAAAATAAATAAAAAGGAGTTTGAATACCTTCCAAATGCACTGTATGTTGCCAGAGAATAATCACCACTGGGTAAAAGCTCTTACCAATCTCCATCAGCTGCAGTACCAGGTCCTCCCTCAGGTATGCCCTGAGGCAGGCGGAGGGCTGAAAAGTGTTCCTGAGTGCCTTGGAAAAAAGAACATCTCTAGCCACCTTAGCAGCCACAGCCCACTCAACTATATGGGGCTTGATAAGAATGTGGAGGCCTTTCTTGAATTATGTGAGCATAATGTTGAGATGATAGCTAAAATATGGGGCGGCTTGGGACTAACTATTATTGAGGGGAATATGTATGGATGGGTCACGCTTAAAATTTCAGCAATATGGCATGTGTGCAGTTTTGGGGAGGTGTTGCCATGGTGGTCAACATTAGCTTTACGTCAGAACACCATTGAGCCATGGAGGGTTTTACCTTCCCTCCCCTCCAGAGAATTCCTTATGGGGTTTTGCCCATGGAGCAGATGCACAACAAAACTCTCTTTTTCGATAATAAAAGTTAAGCTATATGAAGTGAGGATGTCAAACAAAACAAGTGGCTCAGCATTATCTGTTGGCCAGGTAACTTGGGAGAAGAGAAAACACTAAACCATCTAATGACTCATGTCTATTGGCTGGGCATTCATGGCAATGTGCACAGGTGATGTGCAGCATGTCGTAAATGTCAGCTGAGAAATCCGCCAGCCACCCCAAAAGTGAAATTGAGCCCTTTACCCTTAAGGTCCCCTTTTAAAATAGTTCAATAGAACATTTCAGGCAATTGGAAAAGGACAACACTGAGGTCATGACTTTGTCTTAGTTTTAGTGGTTTAGTTAGTTTAATATTAAACAGCCAACTCAAACTACACAGATGACTTGTGGAGACTGCCAAATCCAGGGTGCTTATAATGCTTATACCACTGCCTACTTAGGTAAAAAATTATTTATATTATAGTAACGATTAGCAGCAGTATTTACAGCACCTGAATTCTGAGAACCTTCAGGTGTGTGGGACTGTCAACCATAAAATTTGTTCAATTGGGTGGGTGGAAGCTTCAACTTAGGTCATTGGCAAATGCGTCCCCAAATTGATTAAACAGCAGCAATTGCAACCTGCCTAAGACCAAAGACCAAAAGTAGATTAGACAGTTCCTTGGGAAGATCTCACTAAAAAGTGGATAAAATTATGACAACAGGTAAAAGTTACATTGTCTTGTGGGCAACTGTAACTTGACTTTTCCTGACTTTTCTTTCTCTTTAATTTTACATTTAACTTTGTATAAGGTTATATATGAAGTTAAAGGTTTAATGCATAAACAACCTCCAAAAACAGCATTACCAGCATCACTTCAACACCAAGCTGTTGCTATGGAGTAACTTTGCTATTGTTATGGTACTTCGGTTAGTGTTTTGAATATTGTTCTCATGCTGCTGGATGCTACAGTCTATCTTTATGGTTGCAAGGTATTCAAGGTACAAAATATCCTGTAAAAATGTATATGGTTCAACTGGTACATTACAAAAAATTTTTAAAATTGTCTTGTAAAGTAACAGTAAAACACTGTCAGCTTGAGTTAACTTATTGCATTTGTAGAAACTCACTGTAGAAACTCACTTAAATTGGCATATGGCCATTTGTTTATAAACTAATATTTATATTGTTTAAGTAATGTGAGCATATTAAAGTTAATCAATCACACATTAAAGTTATGGGAAAGAGTAGTGGAAGCCAGGCTGAGAAAATAGGTGACCATCTGTGAGCAACTGTATGGTTTCATTTTGCAAAAGAGCACCACATTATTTGCTTTAAGAATGTTGATGGAGAAGTATAGAGAAGGTCTCTGTTTGTGTTTTTTGGATTTAGAGAAAGCGTACGACAGTGTGCTGAGAGAGAAGTTGTGGTACTGTATGAGGAAGTCAGGTGTGTCAGAGAAGTATGTGAGGGTGGTGCAGGACATGTATGAGGACAGTGTGACAGCAGTAAAGTGTGCAGTAGGAACGACAGACCTTGGTTCAAGGTGGAGGTTGGACTGCATCAAGGATCGGTTTTGTGCACTTTCCTGTTTGCAGTGGTAATGGACAGGTTGACAGACAAGGTCAGACAGGAGTCTCTGTGGACTATGATGTTTGCGGAGGATATGATGTGATTTGTGGTGAGAGTAGGGAGCAGGTTGAGAAGAGCCTGAAATGGTGGGGGTACGCGCTGGAGAGAAGGAGAATGAAAGTCAGTAGGAGTAAAACAGAATAAATGTGTGTGAATGAGAGAGAGTGCAGTAGAGTGGTGTGGTTGCAGGGAGAATATGTGGAGAAGGTGGAGGAGTTCAGGTACCTGGGGTCAACAGTGCAAAGTAATGGATAGTGTGTTAAAGAAGTGAAGAAAAGAGTGCAGGCAGGGTGGAGTGGGTGGAGAAGAGTGATAGCAGGAGGGATTTGTGATAGAAGGATATCTGCAGGAGTGAAAGGGAAAGTTTATAGGCCTGTGGTGAGACCTGCGATGTTGCATGGTTTAGTGACAGTGGCATTGAGTAAAAGACATGAGGTTGAGCTGGAGGTAGCAGAGCTGAAGATGTTGATGTTTTCGTTGGGAGTGACGAGGATGAACAGGATTAGAAATGAGTTTATTAGAGGGACAGCGCATGTAGGACGTTTTGGAAAAAAGGTGAGGGAGGCGAGATTGAGATGGTTTGGATATGTGCAGAGAAGGGACATGGGGTATATCAGTAGGAGAATGCTGAGGATGGAATCACCAAGATGGAGGAAAAAACGAAGACCAAAGAGAAGGTTCATGTATGTGGTAAGGGAAGACATGCAGGCAGTTGGTTTTAAAGAGGCTATGATGTAGAGGACAGGGGGTATAGAAACGGAAAATCCACTGTGGCAAACCCTAATGAGAGCAGCTGAAAGAAGAGGATGAATAAGAAGAAGAAGAAGCAGAAGCAGAAGAAGAAGAAGAGGAAGAAGTAATGTGAGCATATTAGTATTCAGAATGTATTTCATTTAAGTCCATGACAGAAAATTGCAGAATTATGTAAAATCATTAAAAGTATCAATTACAGTCAAATCTCTTTCAGATAATAGCAGCACACATCCATGTGCAATTGAAATTAGTTAACAAATTCTCACTGCATCGGTACTTACACAGTTACTGACTTTATATAAAGCAAAATATATCATAACAGCAATATATCTCTGTCAGTCCTTGACTTAAATACAGTCCTTGACCCTCCTACACAACTGTAACCCACAAACAGGAATTTGACTGTTAGGTTTTACAGTCTTTTGCTGTTTCTTAATTTTACGGTGACAGGTTGCTTTCGTAAATTAAACTTACAGTGTATTACTGTTAAAACACATTTTATAGTGTAATTTTTTTACACATTTTAACCCCTTAATCCCACAGCAAAATCATCAGTTAAGAAAAAGAGCACTTATGTGTGTCCACACAACAGAGTGTTGAATAACATTGAAGCAGTGATGAATTTTATAAAATACTGAAGTGACTAATTAAATTAGGGGGGCCTAAGTGATGAACACCTGAGAACAAGCAGAATCACTGAAGGAAACAGAAACAAGAGCAGAGAAACACGACTTACAACCAAAGCCAAAGATGTAATCAGCTGAAAATAAAATACATTAAATCTCTCATGATCTCAGCAGAGAATGATTAAGCAACCCCCAAAAACAGCATTACCCGCATCACTTATTACTAACCGGTGTGACTTTATTTTTGTAATATGTGTACAAAAGCTCTAATTGAGATTTTAGGTGTTGTGCATTCATTTGAAGTTACCATAATGGAAATCAGTGTTTGCGTTCGTTGGGCTCTTAAACCTTGACTTTTTTTTTTTTTTGGGAAAAGATTGTTGCCTAACACCATAAAACAGTCTAGTGAAATGTCACAACAAACCAAACAACACTAAAAAAAAAACAATTAAAGAAAATAGTAAGATATTTAGCTGGAGAATTGATTCATACTGCAGTGCATGTTGGGAGTTTTGTACTATTCTGATACCCAGAATGCATTGCAGCATGAACGTTTGTTAATAGTCACCAATTTTTGTTTCATGTGCTGATTCTTGATGTCTGTGTGTCTAAATAGTACTGTAGCTCTAAAGGTTTTGTGTAGAAATTTTTTTTAAAATCCTTAATGATAGTTTTCAAGTTTTCATGGAGAGTCCTATTACTATCATAACCAATATATTATTAATAATAAATGACCCACAAAGTCTAAAATAATGTCATAAGGTGATGTTTTATCACCATGAAAAGTTAACCAAAACCACTACATTGCAATTTCTCATGAATTTTCTTGTCAAAACAAATGTGCTTTACAAATACAGTTACAACATCCAGAAAAAAAGAAAAACTAATGTTCAAGAGTCAAGGTTCAAGAGCTCAACCACTGATCTCCAAAATGGTGAGGTCAAACTAAACATTTTTAACAAAATACAAACCCTTATTAAGTCTCAAAATATAGTTTGTAGATATATGTCAGAAATAAATTCAAACTGTAATAAGTGAAGCTGGTAATGCTGTTGTGGAGTTGTTTAATCCTCTGTTTTAATTTGGTTGATTTCATCAAAGGCTGTGGCTGTGTGGCAGTAGTTAAACATTTTATACATTGTAGATATTATGGTGCAGTAGATGGTTGTGATGTGATGTTAGGTAGATGTTATTTTATCTCAGGTAGTTGCTAGCATGTTGCTAGGCGGTTGTTATAGTATTCCAAGTTAATAGTATGATGATGATCCCAGTTCAAAAATGTAGTGGTTCATCCCAGTCATTCCATGTTGTTGCTATGGTGTTGCCAGTGACTTGATATTGCACTTCAAGCAATTGCTACAGTGTTCATTTAGAGCGTATGAAAAAGGGAAGGGGTGCTCTACAGTGTGCAGTTGTGTTATAAAACTATCAAACATCCAATTTTAGAATTTTTACCATTCCATAATTTAGATCAAATTAGCTATTTTAGTACAATATTATTAGTATTTTTGCTTTGTTGTCCAAGTAAAATGTAGTCTGGTAAAACAGAAATGTTCTTGTCATCGCTATCTGCTGTATTTGCTAAACGTTTGCGAGGTGGATGCCAGGGTGTTGCCTAAATGTTCCATGTCATTGATAAAGTTTTGATAGGTTGTTTTTTATACTATCTCAAGCATGTATAGGGCAATTGCTGAGTTGCTGATTAGATTGTTGAGTTAAGTTAGAATGTTGGAAAGTGAGTGCTGTAGTCAGACTGCAAGCAGTCTGCAGGATGATTGCTCCAGTATCCCAGTTGGATGTTTTGGAGTTGCATATAATTAGTAGGGTGCTGCAAGGTGGTGCTGCATAGAAGTTACTGTGTTTTGCCAGGTGGTTGCTGTGGTTCTATATGTGATTATGTATGTCTTAGATGTTAAAATTGATTAGCATTAGATGCTATTTATAACTTGTCAGATCTATTTAATTTCATTTGGTTGACCATTTTATAAAAATACAAAAAATAGTATGTCTTATTAAGTGTTTACAGTGCTTTACTTTTTCCACATTTTGTGACCAAGATCCTGATGGTCACTCTGAAAGAGCTCCAGCATTTCTCAGAGATGACTCTGTGAATGTCCTTGAGTGGCCCAGCCAGAGCTCAAACTTGAACATGATTGAACATCTCTGGAGAAATCTGAAAAATGCTTCACATCCAATTCAATGGAGATTGAGAGGTTCTGCAAATAAGAATGGAAGAAACTGCCCAAAAATAGGTGTAGCATCAAACTCAAAAAGACTTGAGGCTGTAATTGGTGGCTGTGAATACATATGTACATGTGATTTTTTTTTTTGGTTTTTAGTTTTAATAAATTTGCGAGGTTCTAGTGGTTAGGATGCGGTGCTCTCACCTCTCACCCAGGTTCGATCCCCAGTCAGGGAACCAACCCCAGCCATTAGGGTTGCACAAGCCTTAGTGCCGGTCCCAAGCCCGGATAAATGGGGAGGGTTGCATTAGGAAGGGTATCCAGCATAAAAACATGTGCCAAATCAAACATGCGGATGATCCGCTGTGGAGACCCGGGAGAAGCCGAAAGAAAGTTTTTTTAGTTTTAATAAATTTGCTAAGATGTCAAACACATTTCTTTCACATTGTCATTGTGGGGTATTGTTTGTAGAATTTTGAGGAAAATAATGGATTTAATTTATTTTGGAATAAGGCTGTAACATAAAAAATTTGAAAAAGATTAAGTGCTGTGAATACTTTCAAAGGGCCTCTACCAAATGCCTGTAGAAGAGCTGCTACTGGGTTAAAAAATCTCTATAGATATGACACTATCATTTATTATGCATTTTGCCCTTTAAGAGTCACTTTCCAAAGTTACATATGCTGTAATTTTGCATTGGTGCGTATAAAATGGTCAGCTTGCACATCAGAAAAGGCACAATCATTGCTGAGGGTATATACAGGTTTTAGACTAGAATATTCTTCCATCCAGGTGACGGATCCCATCCTTTTTAGGGAAGGCCTTGCAGAATTCGGCAAGACAATGCTTAATCGTAAATAAATAAATGCATTATCACCAAGAGGGGGTGCTGTCTCACAACACAAAAAAGTTCAAATCACATATAATGATGATTGGCTGAATGTAACAAACCATCACTGAAACGTTGTTATGCAGAGGTCTTCACAGTGACCATTTGAGGTCGTTGCGACGTCGCTGAGATGTAAATTGTGCAAGTCTAATAGACTCACGCGCTACCTTAGATGATGCTATATCTAGAGAGTGTCTTTTGCTTCATTTGATCCAGGAGCCATTAAAAAAGAAATGAATACCAACGTTAGTAAAGGCTAAGAGATTCTACTTCATTCCAAAATGTCCTTTTAATGTGCAATAGACCGGACACATCTGGTACCTTTCCCATCCTCCCCACATTCTAATGATTTTTTTTTACATCGCACTTTTATCAGCGGATAATATCACGACAATTATATGCAAATATATGTCAGACAAGTTGTTTTTACATGACATTATTGTTAATTATCTGTTTTATTTATATTTCATATAAATATATAATATACATTAGTACCGTACAGTATGTGTCAAATGTAAAATAATAATAAATGGTAAATAATTTACTAAATTATTTCTTCTTTTGCCTAAATGAACTGTTAAAACCTAATATTTAGATGTGTGCAGATATTATCTATTACTGACACCAATAATAAACAAACAAAAACAAAACAAAAACGAATAAATAAATTAAATTTATTGCACGGATTAATATTAGATTGGTATTTTCTTATTTCCCACATGGACGTGACCCATTTACTTTAGTCAAGTGCCAATCCTAGAGTGACATGTGATCGCAGGGGCTGGTGATGCTGAAGGGCAGCAGCTCTCAGGTTGCCGGGTTGGTTACAGGGGCACCGAACCGACCTGCTGCCAGAACAACCAGAAAACGTTTGATTAATAAATTAACATTTATTGCGCATCTAAAGCGCTTCTAAAATAAGCAATAATTCCGCTGACGTTTTACTGAAATCATTTTTTTAAATATTGTCTGTTTCATGTCAGGAATAAATGGAATATATCGATACCAGGGATGGAAACGCAATGACCATGATTAAATATGTAGTAGGTTTACAGTTACGGCACTCGACTCAAAATTCAAAGAGTACAGCATCCATTCTCTATATTATTAATAATTGAGTTTTCAAGCACACAGGCAGTGATGATTGTGTTTGGATTAATACAATTTATTCACCAACACTTTAATATAATGAGGCCAAAAGATACAACACGAACTATTGAGAGTGTGCCGTTAATTTTCATACATAAAAGAATGGCAATATTTATTAGCTTTTTTTTTTTGTTTACAGGTGTGTTTTTACTGATTTTGTGTGTGACTGCACTTAGTAAGAAGAAAAGCCTGGGGATGGTTTTTATATTTAAACAACGCTTTTTTATTTATAATTGTTACATGTCTAAAATATATAATATATAAATGTAAAATGAAGAGAATTGTATTTGCATGGTAAATTTTAACATGACTACGGATCATTTTGATTTTAGTTTATTAAACATTTTCTCTTGGTGTATTATATAAATACTGCAGTGTATAAAAAATATATAAAAACCCAATTGAATGTGATTAAATAAAAATGAACAAAAAGTTGCTTTATAATAAATGTATAATACATTTAAGTAGACTTTTCCTTTTTTTAATTATTGTAAAAAAATATTTATTCCTTTATTATTATGTGAACGATAAAAAATTAAAATACAATTATATATATTTTTTATTTTCTTATAGAACACGCGTCTGTGTGTAATTTCTTGTTGGTCCCTATTATTTATCACCGATTGTTAAACTATTTATTACGAAAAAGCTTTTTGGTGCTTTTTTGGTGCTATGATCAGTTCAACAGCACAAACACACCTTGTGGACTGCAGAATGTGGACCCTGTGTACTCGTTACACTGCAAGAAACTGAAATGCTTCCTGTCACTCAAATCCAATCTGTTTTTTGTTTAGTTGTTTTTTTACATAATTATGCCAGTCCACTTGGTTGATATGTAAATCCTGCATATGAAGTATAGAATATAACGTAAAAAATGATTTTCAGTCTGTTCAATTAAGACCTTAATGGCTCAATGGTGAACAGTGTCAGAAGGTATCCTTTGTATCTGCCTGCTTGCAGTGTAGAATCTGTCGGATCTCTTTGTTCAGAGCTCCATATCATGTAACATCCGATCTCCTCAGCAGGTGGTGAAGGTAAACATCGAGCGATGGAACTGGACCCGATAAAGTTAACGAAATTAATGTTTAAAAATGCATAGACTTTACTCATCTCCTTGCGTCTATACTTTCACAGGTGATCCGAAGGTTGTGTTTCAATTTCCAGAAGTTAATACCTCCTCGACAATTTCGACAAAGACCCAAACAGGCTCATTTTCGTCGTCAATGAAACGACAATGAGCCCCTGGGATTGATTTCACCGTCGCTGTTGCGTTTGTAAAGATGTAACCAGAGCCACCAGTAACCGCAGTCGAATAATTTGGCATTATTGTTTCGTTTTCTTTCCACGATGGGGTGAGTCTCATTATCGACAGCAGGTAAGTGGAATCGGTTCGTCCAACAGAGAGGACTGTGGGTAATTTTAACCAGCATATATAACGAAGCAAAGTGCAAGGAATATGTGTGAGTTTAGGTGAACAGTTTAATCTGAACTGCACGTCGCCGAAAGATCAGTGAAAGTGTGTGATGTCGCTGCCTGAGAGAATGTGGAGATGTTCCACAGGAGGAGGTCGTCGACTGAAGCGCAATACGGTGACGTGTTAATATGTTAATATAACCGTAACACTCATTAATCTGCGTGTGTTTTTTATACATTTACTGTATAACCTCTGATATCTGCTTTTAGCGACGGATAGACGGAAAAGTCGTAGGGTGAGCACTTAGACTACACAACTGCATCTTACAATATAAAACTAATCTACTTGTGTGTGTGTGTGTGTGTGTGTGTGTGTGTGTGTGTGTGTGTGTGTGTGCAGTCTGTGACTACTGTAATGTTATTTTTGAACCCCACATTAATGTAAGAGCACTAAGTAGAATCTAGATGATATGTGACGCACTGAAAGACTGAATTGATGTAATAACTGTGTCTGGATTCTCGGTTTTTTAAGTGTAATCTGTATTTAAGGTCATAACAACATGCAGAAATACTCGCTCGAAACGCAACGTCACACTCGTTATTAATACTTTAAAAACGATTCCGGTTTAATGCTCATTGTAATAACAGGGTATGTGCGATAGAACAAAATGTACCGAACTGTTAAAAACTGTTATGAACCGTAATGAACGCGAAAACTATTGATTTAGTAGAAATTTCACTAATGAAATAATTCAATGTGAAGTCCAGCAATCAGTTGACACTTAGTTATTAACCTGCTATTTTCCCACATTTAACCGCGAGCGTTAATCAGGGTATTTAGTGTTTGTCCCGAGTGAGGTCCACCTTAAAACCATGAGAGAGGTGGAGGAACCTGCTGTAAAGTGACACAGCAAAATGCAAGCCATGGGAAGGCTGAGTTATTTCTTTACATTTATTCTTTACTACTGATGATCACATCTACTGGAAAACAGTCTCAATCCAAACAAACGGTATGTTTTATTTGTTAATGCCGCGCGTGCGAATATAAAGAGTCTGGAGATCTGTGACCTGAAACACAAGGACCCCCAGACCGTCGCCTAGGTGCGCGCACAAACACACACACACACACACACACACACACACAGACACACACACACACACACACACACACACAGAGACACACACACACACACACACAGACACACACGCACGCACACACACACACACACACAGGAGAAAATGAAGGCTGAGAGAAGGGGACATGGAGAATATGAGCGGGGAATCAGTGCAGGTGTTATCTGATACTCAGGAAGTCAGTGACGACGCTTTGACTTCTTTGTTCATATAAAATCCACAATTGCGCCTGTGCGAACTCGGTAATAGTGTGTTCCAGTTCAGGTAAGAACCTTCGTGTTTTCTAAAAGACTGGATTTCTTGTCGTAGCGTCACTGCAACTTTGCTTTATCCTTGTGTTCTAAAGTAAAACAGCTTAGATTCGTAAACCTAAATAAAGGACTGGGTTATACCCAGGTAGTGTTTTTTACCGTTATCCTGGAAAGATTAAGCTCTTTGCGAATATAAATAATAAACCACTGATTGCTATATAAAAAGCTGATGTCATCAGTAACATTTCCTGCGTATTTCTGTGTTGCGTGTTGGACACGGAGTTGCCTGTTTGTGCACTTAACTGTGAACGCTTTTACACAAACTGAAAGTAATAGTAGGTTCAATAAACCGCTTAAAAGTGCTTTAATTTTATTTCAGCACATAAATGACATTTGGTCATTGATGTGAACTAATTCAACAGAATAATTGTTTATTTGTAGTTTATATGAAGCATCCTGTATTATTTCATAGATTTTATTTATATAACGTTGTAAAGTGTTAAAACACAAATAAATATTTCATGGTTTGCATGGGGATTATAGAGCATTAGGATTAATATTTATTTAAGTATTGTCAGAATATTTAGATATCTAATTAAATATACACTTTAGATCTTAGTTGATATTTAGGAAAATATATTATGGTGTTTTCAAACCATTTTCAAGTACATTTTGGGAACTATTAGACTAAATTAGACAGTTATATCCAATCAGATCAATGCAATTAACTGTGGTGATTTCCAACAGCCATTTAGGATAACAAAAGTTGATCAGTGAATGTCTGCGTATTATAGGCGCAATCCTTAATATGTCTCTATATTAAGGTTTTTATTGTTCTTTGTCTATCTGTTATTTTAGTTTTTTGTTTAAATAAACGGGAATAAAATAAAATAGGGTTATTAACACCTTTACTTTTTAATATAATACTTTTTGCTACAATGCTTAATGAAGCATTGTAGCAAAAAGTACTATATTAAAAGTAAAGGTGTTAATAACCCTATTTTATTTTATTCCCGTTTATTTAAGTCCTGTTTAGTATAGAATTAACTATACTAAACAGGACTTAAATAAACAGGAATAAAATCAAATAGAACAGTTTGACTTATAATAAATATGAAACAGTAAACGTTGTTCATAAGTGATACATTTTCTATTATTATGTACCTTCTGTGTAATAAATCTACATCATAATACAGCTCAATCAGTTTATTTGCTAGTACAATAAAGCTACAAGCAGCCTTCTACATTCAGCAGCTTTAATCATAGGTTATAAAGATTTTTTAAAAGCAGTATAAATAGTCTTTAATCATGTAAAAGTAGAATTCTCAAAATGAGTAAGACCATTTAGCTCTTTCCAGCTTTTCAAATAAGCATTTTAGTGGTATTGATTATTCCCGGAAATGGTTCGAGGAGTCATGTTCAGGGAGCCATTTGGTAATGTAAAAAAAATCACTTAGAACATCAGTTTGAGACAGAATCAATTGGGGTTCCATCTCCTGCAGGAGAAGTGGTAGCAGGAATTAATGGCTGCCATTGAGTCCTTCAGGGTGTGGCTGGCTGGGGGGTATATCATAGATATGTTTTTTTGCAATTCATATACAACTATTTATTTAGTGTTTATTTACATGTGTATTAACAGAGGAAAAATAAGATAAACCAGACTGATTGCATGTATTGTAGTATGGTGGCTTTTTTAGTGGGGAATTACTGCTCAGTATTTAGGTCATGATTCCAGGACATATCCCAGGGATGTAGGGAGAGATCTTAAGAAGGAAGAAGCTTTACTCAGGCCTAAGACTGCATTTTGAAAGTAACCTAAAGTCCATTGTGTTACATAAACCATATTCTTTTAATTTCGTTAATATAGTTTAATTCTATTTTATTATGAATTATACATGTAAACATTGTTACAAGAAAAGTAAATATATATGAATATAATTTTAGCTCAATCAGCTTAACAGCTTAATCAGCTAATTAAGAATTTCTAGTTGAGTAAATCGTCTAGATAATGTCAGCAATGCCCTTATGCCTATGTTTATTTATGTGAGAAGGTTTTTTTATGTGACTTCTTTAGTTGTTCAAATGCTTGATGGTATGAAGTTAAGATGATAAGTATTACAAGGCCAGATTTATTTAGCTTCTTGTTTGTGGTTTCTTTATTTGTTCATGTTCAAGCCATTTTGGCCTAAAGATTAGCAATATGAATATATGGTTTGGATAAATATTGTTTAATGTAACACATTAAAAAAAGTAATCTTCTATATACACTTATATATATATATATATATATATATATATATATATATATATATATATATATATATATATATATATAGGCCTACAATTGTTATAGAAATAGAGTAACATCCTGTTTCTGTTTCTGTATTTTGAAAGAAAAGAAAAAAAAGGAACATTTTTTAAAAAATGACAGTGGGACATGCTGTGGGATATATACCAGGAGGTGAACATAATATTTGACTTGAACATTAAATTGCTTTCTCTTTATCAGAGATCTTCTCATGCTTCCTTCGGAACCTTATTTAATTATTTTTATTGACATTACAGATTGTCTGGATGATAGACTTTACGATCTACATTCCTAATGTTGTGCTCTGAGGTAATGCTGACTCCTGTTCTGTGTATGGCACTGGTAGAATTCACTGTAAAGGCACACTATCAGTGAATTACCATAGGGCCATAAACAGAGCAGAGAAAGAACCACTGGATGATGCCTGGGCAAACTTTTCCTCCACTGGAAACATATATCTCTTCTCAAATAAGCTTAATGCCTTTATATAACTATCTTATCCTGGCCCATTTTGGCACTAGCACATTTTTGCTTCTTTATATATCCACTGAGCAATTATGTGTAGTGCCAATATTGGAAAAGATAAAATGCAGCATTTTTGTCATCTGAACCCAGTGTATTTAAAGAGAAGACAAGAGAACATGACATGTCTCTGTTGAGTGTAACATAAGATGATCAAATGGCTCATTCTACTTATGTGAAGGGCATATAATTTTCAAAGACATTATGTACAAAATATAAGAATTTTCAGTGATTAATAAACAATGTTTTATAAAGTTTCTATGGTAATTATATATGATGAACCCATTAATGTTACTCTATTGACATCTAACAAGTATATCTAAAGTTCTGTCCCTCTTAAGGCACAATATTCTTTCTGCATTTAAATCAAAATGGCTGCATAAAAATCACCAGGTCTGTGTTTGTAGAACAGTTTCGTAAATTTTCTTCAACTGATTTGTCCTAAATTGATCTTCTTTTCAAAATTAATATGTTATTTAGTATGGATGTCATATGTTTCTCAGCTTCAAGGTTTTAGGAAGACACAGGTAGCTCTTTGGTGGTATTTGGCAATAGTAGAACTCACACTGGTAATGTAAAAAAAGGATCCGGTGGTTCTAGACTTGCCAACTACTTCTTTAGTGCTCCAGCAGACTCCCCGGTGTTACTATAGTACTCCAGCTAAATCTGTACTACTGGGTTGTGAAAAGTTCTTTTTAATGTACTGTGTTTTCTGATTGTACAAGTAGATGTCTGAAAAATCTAAAGGGTGTAGCAGTGTGGCCTTTAAACCTTTCCACTGCACCACTCAGTAAAAAAACTCCCCATGGCTCCCTAAGTGTTTTAATGGTTTCAAATATTTATTGTTTTAATAATATTATATATTAATTTGAATCTTCTTAAATCATGAATAAAGTTATTTTTATTTCCATTACCATATGTAAAATATATGTATCATTACATAATTATGAATAGTTATTTTGGACTGAACAGGTAAAAATTGTAATGTCTTGCTTGCAATTTATTTTACATTAATGCTGTAATTCTTACATTGTAATATTACTTGATCATAATTTATTAAAGAAATCTTAATCAGCTGATGCTTACATAAAAAAAGTTATTTTTTGTGTTTCACCTGAATAAATTCAACTTTTATCATTCTAAATAATTCAAATTATCCATACAGATTTATGGGTGAATGTGACAGGTTCTTATATATTTATATATAATGCCAAGTAATTAATGAAATATTTATTTAAATATTTCATTTATTTTGTTATTATTATTATTATTATTATTATTATTATTATTATTATTATTATTATTATTATTATATATTAGCTATACAAGCTTTTGGCTTGAATTTGAATGTGGTATAAATGTGCTTAAAGATACATTCCACAAGATAGAAATCACATTTATTTTACTCTGCCATCTTTATTCTGTGATTTTATATCTATGAAACCAGAATAAAATACATTTTAAAATAAAAATAAACTGTATCTTGCTTAATATAAACATATGTTACTGACATGTAGAGAAATATTGACTCACAGCTCTTTTTTTATCTAAACAAATAAAAAGTAATATATGTGCAACAGAATGAACAGCTTTGCCTGTGTCAGTTTGTTAAAAGAAATCCACACCACAGTAGCTGACACTGCTAATACCAATAAGCCATCTGGTGTTAATGTGCTGGCAAATTAAATCGGGTGCTATCTATTGGCCAGATCCACATTCATTATTTTTAAAGATGTCCTACTTCAGTTTGGTTAGGTCAAACTCAAATGAGTAAAATACAGGATAAATGGATAAAATGTTCTCCAAAAAACAACTAAGTGAGCATTATTAACAATTAACAACAATCTACTTTAAATAAAACTGATTATAGTAAATAATAAGGGTATTTAAGCAGAGTCATTGGGCAGCTTGAAAATACACAATTATGTATCATGTATGTACAATCCTAAAGTATATGCTCTGTTCTAAAATAAAGCCAAATAGTTGATTATGCAATATTCAGTAACAGTAAATGACAGATGTAAAAATGTCATAAAGATGGAACTCGACAAAGTACAATGATACTTTTGGCAACACCGACATGCTGGATTCAAAGCAAGGCATCCAGTAATGCACACTGTTTTTTTTTTTAACTATTCTGAGCACTGACGTCACCTCTATTTGGCCAATCCCCAGGCCAGATCTGTTTCTCTCCTGGGAAATCCTAAATGCGCAGACACAGAGGGAGGATCAGAGAGTATACACACACTCGTGCATGAAGAGAAAAAGACAAGTATGTGCGCAGTATAACATTATGTAACTACTAATATATATATATTATGTTCCACACGTAAAAAATATTTAATTTTATACAGTGGAACCAGTGATACTCATGACCTTGACACTCGCGACCTCGATAGTTCGCAAAAAATCTGATAGTTCTGATAGATGGCTCAAAAGATTTTAAAACAGAGTTTGTACTAATAAATTACATAAAAATGTTTTAGAATTATTACTTGCATTATTCATTTAAAGTAGTAAATAAAACATTTATGACAAGTAATTTACAATTTTTGTTGAGTTTCCCCTGGAAAACGGAACCATTAAAAGAGTCAAAACCTTGTGATTTTTTGTTAAAACGTAACATATCAAGCGAGTATCAAGGTTGCACTGTACTTTAGTTAGCGCAGTGTCACTGTGGCTGCTCACTCCATACCAAAAATAAGATTTGTTTTGCACATGCGTGAAAACGCTAAAGAATATATTGCGCTAGCATTACCACTAACCAGGAAGTGTCTAGCGGCTAATGTTAGCGCTTTGGATTCTTTAGCATTTTATGTCCATCTTAAAAGAAGAAAATCCTGAAAATTCCACATATCGAGGAAGTGAATGCATGAAGAATGATAGGAATGAAGACATTTGTTAAAATATGATGAAATAAAAAAAGTATACATCTTTAGAAAATTTAATATTAAATGTAAAACACATATATACACACTTACATACACATCTGTGGGGATGAGATCTAACAAATGTAGACTATTTAATTAAAATTTCCCTTTTATTTCATTTTATTTAATCATTTTATTTTTTATTGATTACTCAATTTAATTAGTATAATAAAAAGTGTATGGTTATATATTATTTAACCATGCAGGCATTTTATTTCATAAAAAAAATTTTTATTTTAATAAAAATTGACCAGCAATTTTATGTTTTGCATTTCTTTCCCCTAATCATACCGAAATTGAAGTTGAAGATTTTAACTGATACATTTAACTGATATACATATATATCAGATTATTTGGAAGGATTTCTAATCAAATGTTTACCTGTAATAATTCGACAATTTAAAATCTGTAAAGATAAAATTAACTTGCAAAAAAAGGAATATTGCAAAAAAATTGCATTTACTTTGCATTGAATGATGCCTTTATGAAGCAGCTGTTTTCTCTGTATGAGAAAACATGAGAGATAAAACTATATGTGGGTCATTGCTAATGTAGGTGAATGAAGGATCTAGAGATTAAAGTCTTTTTATCTGCTTTTTCCCCAAATCCAAGCTATACACTTGTCACATGATTTGAACTGTGAAACATTCCAGTTTTTTTTTACATATCTGCACACAAGATTATTTTAACTTTGAAAACAGAATATTTTTAAGAATTTAGAGCTAAATACAGTTTTTTTGCACGATTGCTACTTCTGGTAGATCTATCTATCTATCTATCTATCTATCTATCTATCTATCTATCTATCTATCTATCTATCTATCTATCTATCTATCTATCTATCTATCTATCTATCTATTTCAACATTTTTATGGCTAGTTGCATACAAGCTTTTTTTTCTTGAGTCTTGATCTGGCAGGTAAAAAATACTTATGTAAAATAAAAGTTATGGCAGATGCCAATTTAATCTTCATCTGCTGTAATTGGTTTGTGAGAAATCTATGTTGAAGTGGCCTTCTCCAAATGGGCTACAAAGCTCAAATTACTCCCCTCCCCCAACCCCACCCAATTCCACCATCTCTGACTGTAGAGATTCATGGATCAGAGTGTGAGAAAGAGTATGAGGCAATAAAGGAAGGAACATTGATATAGCCAAAGAGATATAAACAACACGCATGCTTCTTTGTTTATTAAATGTTACTTGTATGGTAACTCTGTGACTACAACAATGGGATTAGGTCAGCTGTTTCACTTATCTCCTAAAGCACACATTTCCTTGTCAGCTTGTTGCCTAATGCTATGCAAGAGTGACTGAAAACCGAAAAAAGCATAGATTTTTTAATATGTATTATCTTAAACTTTCACTTGTAAAAAAAAAAAACACACAAAAAAAACATTACGTATACCCAGATTCCCTGCTGCTGGGTTTTTCACTCCTATGATCATTTACAAATATAGAGCAAAAAAAATGTGTTAATTAGGAATGCAATCATATGTTACTATGTTACTATATGTTACTATATGTTGTCTTACTGCATCATAACGTCACTGTGGATTGTATTAGTTTATTAAGTGCAAATAAAGTTGTCTTGATTAATCAGATAAGTTTCAATTAGCTTTAAACAGCCCTTGAAATAGTAACTGACTTTCCAAACAAGTTTTTCTAATGATGAATGCAATTGCTGTAATTGTTACTATTATAATTTATTATATTTGCAATATATATTTAATACATATAAACATGTGGATTTTAAACTGTTATTAATAAAGGATTCATACATGTTCATGCTTGTAACCTAAAGATGGCTTCAGTAAGTGGGATTTATTGTGTAA
This sequence comes from Silurus meridionalis, assembly GCF_014805685.1. Taxonomy (NCBI): domain Eukaryota; kingdom Metazoa; phylum Chordata; class Actinopteri; order Siluriformes; family Siluridae; genus Silurus; species Silurus meridionalis. The sequence goes on along the minus strand of NC_060901.1, from coordinate 16,390,420 downwards.
ATGCAGAAACAAAAGGATTAGAGAGCATCATTGCTATGTGGAGGGAGGGGCATCTCTTACAGAAGCAATAGGGAATATGTAGATCATACATGACCTTGAGTACTTAAATACAATCTAACAAATTTATTACATACATCCAGGATATAACTGGGGTGGTGTGAATATTCTGTCAGCTCAAAACCTCTTCACCTTGCCCATAAGATTGTAATTGCCTGGAGAATATGCTTGGAGGGTGTACGGTTTTAAAAGTGTAAGATTTTGGTAATCTATAAGCTAAAAGTATTAGCCTCTGGTGACAAAATTTAATGCAGAACAAACTCCTGCTTGTGCTTTGTCTACATAGGACAGATGTGTGTGCACTTTAGTAAATGAACAAAAATAATTTAAAATATGCAATATAGTCATTAAGCAAACAGCCATAATCTCCAAATATACTTTTGGTGTAGCTCATAATTTTGAAAACACTAAGGACCTGAGGTAAAATAAAAAAACCTTATTCATAAAAAACATAAAAAGCATGGACACAATAAAACAGAAAATCCTAGCAGTAAAGTCAAGTGAGTCAAAGCCAAAGTGTGAGTTTTATAAGCCCAAGATTTTACTGACAACATGAAACTATAATGTGAATGTAGGGAAGAGAAAACGTGCTTCTTGAATGGATATTGGAGTGACAAATGTTGTAAATGAGGACACAAAGCTTGCATTGAGCTGCTACTAAATCTATCCATGCAGTTTGATTCACAAAATATGCTCCATAGCATCAAACTCATCCAGTGGTTTCTGCATTCAGGAAGAGACAAAGGAAAATGTGCCCTGTTATATTGATTTATACAGTTAGTGACTCTGAATATCTACTCTTAGTTTGAGTTCTGAGTGTCAAATGTGAAGAATACAATTGATGTTAAAAGCATAAACAACAGGAAAAACAGCTGTATGTGGGAGAAAAGCACGTCCCTACTTTTTTCAGACCATCAACTAGTAAATTACCTTATTTTTTTTCTTTAAAATGGTAAATTCCCTGTTTGAACTTGGGTTATAAATGTTATGTAATTAAATTAACAGATAGACAGCTGTTTTACTTAAAAAATATCTGCTTAGGGCAGGTGAGTGTATTATGTAAACAATCAACCAGGACAATCTTCTCTATGGGGTTATTCCTCCATAGTATGATGGGGATTTAAACCTGTGCTCTTAGGCAACAACACAAGCAGCCCCTATCATATAGGAACATGTAAAATACAGCTGTGTAATGAACTAAAACTCTCTTTTATTAGAATAATCATGATTGCAGCATGTTAAAAGTATAAGTGAGGTCTGACTACTGTCTTTGGGGCTCCACATCATGCCTATAGCATTGCCTATATAGCATATAGCACAATATAGCACAATATTTTGTAGGTTCTTCTGCATGTTTATTCTGCTTTATGTATCAGTATTTTGTTTGTTACACCCTTCCAGTTACTGTACAGACCTCATTATTATTATTATAGTTCACTATTAAAAATATTTAAAGAATCACAAACATATGACTGCTTTAAAGATACCATAAAGCAAAAGGATTAGTCAAACAAGCAACCACAAGGCCAAAGGTAGATATGAAACCTCATTTTAGAATCATCAAATACATTGAAAAAGGTTTTCTGAGCTGCAAAGACCAAAAATTTGCTTCTGATCTTTGCACAAAGAAAAAACCTGAAACCTACTCATCATGCTGAGATCATCTTCTCTACTGAGAAGAATATTGTTGGTAACATCATGCTGTGTGGGTCCTTTTCATCAACAAAGACAGGGAAACCGGTAAGGGGATTAGGGTAAGATGGATGCAGTCAAATACAGGGTAATCCTAAAATAAAATCTGCTCTAGTCTGTCTGGGACTTGAGCAGAAGAGAAGGCCTAACTCTGATCAAGACTTTGTATTACAGCAAAGCTACCAGAGCTATATGCAATTGTGACGAGACTTCAGAAATATGCTGCTCACTAACAGTCTCATAGTTTAACCAGTTGAACTTGGACTTCAGCGGGCAAAATGGGTAAAAATAAATATCAGCATACACAATTGTGTTAAGATAACCAAAACATGTCACAGATGTTTTACAGCTATAATTCTTGAAGTTCTATTGAGCATTGGTTAAACAAATTAAACACTTGTTAAAATACATTTATTTTGTTTGATTATGTTAGAATTTCATGTCACAATATAAATGAGAAACTATATGGTAACATTTTAATTAACTGCTTTCAATTCCAGGTTGTAATACTACAAATTGAGTTTAAGGACATAAATTCTAATTTAAGGCTTAAAATAATCTTTTTTAAATATTAGTTGATTCAATGTCACAAACATTGGACAGAGTACAGAACTATACTATATGGAGAAGAATTGCAACACATAGCAGCTATAACAGTTTACGTTCTTCTATGAAGTCATTTCTCAACATTTTGAAGTTTTTCTGTGGAAATTATACCTGGCTCGATCTCCGCTCCAGTTCATCCCAAAAGTGTTGGATGGGGTTGAGGTCAGGGCTCTTTTGTGGACGAGCCAATATCTTCCACACCAAACTCATCCAACCTCATGTTTATTGTCTTTGCTTTGTGCACTGGGGCAGAACCTAGTTAAATTCAATTCAACTCAACCCAGTTAAATTAAATTCAATTCACACTCATGTCAGAAGAGAAAAGGACATTCTCCCAAACCTTTCCTACAAAGTTGAAAGCATAGTATTGTGCAAAATGTCTTGGTATGCTGAAGCATTAAGATTTCCATTGCTTGTAAATAAGTGGCCTAGTCCAACCCCTTGAAAAAAAAAATCGTTACCATTATTCCTTCTTCACCAAACTTTACAGTCAGGCTGGTAGCATTCTCCTGGCATCCACCAAATTCAGACCTGTCTATCAAACAGGTTCTTCACTTACAGAACACGTTTCCACTTTTCGTCACGGCATGCTTTATGCAATATCTGACGCTTGCCATTATGCTTGGTGATGTGAGGCTCGCGTACAAGTGCTGGAACCCCTTTCCATGAAGCCAGTGGAGGTTTGGAACTGTTCATTTGTGGAATCAACAAAGCATTTGCATCTAACACACCATGTGCCACAGCACTCTGTGAACCTGTTTGGTGAATTACATGGTCTTTTCACTTTATGACTGAGTTGAATGTAGAGTATCTAATAGGGATGATATTTTATGAACTGATTTTTTGTGATGTTATTATATCACTGTACCATGCTTGAATTTATTGACCTCTTTAAAAAATTTTTTTTTTCTTTTCATAACGAATGCTAGGTTATTGAAGTTATACATTTGTATGCAGGTAAGATTATCCACTAAAACAACACTTGAGGCATAACCTGTTTGTAGCCCAAATTTTTTTTTAGGTGTGAAAATCAATGAACCGTCTTTAAAATATGTAGTAACTGGTATGCTGTAATTTGGCATTTTTTAAGCCTAAAAGGGTAAAAATCTCCTGATGATCTAAAAACTGTTTTTTGGCTTAATAATGAATGTTTGCAATAAAACCTTCTAACCAGATTACTTTTAATTAAATGTAAATCATATATATATATTTCTGTCTTGTGTTATTAACAGTACTTGTTGAACTACTAACATTTTCTTCTGATTCTTTTACAAGTAATTGTAATTCTGAAAGTCCTGTTTAATGACTGATGCTGGGTCTATTCTGATATACAGAATATACAGTTTCCTCTGTTCTAAAATTTGGGGTTTTCACAAGAATATTTAGACATTCTGTCTCAGGTTTCCATAAGAATGATTTGCATACAGCTTTTCCACAAGAGTATATTAACATTCAGATTCAGATTTTGCACAAGTATTTATGGGAATTCCGCATTCGGTTTATTTCAGACAGTTATGTGTTTTGCCATTTAGTCTCATGTTTTCATGAGACTGGCCTCATATTCAGATTCAGACTATGCACAAGGCTTTCCTAATATTCAGGCTCCAGTTTCCACAAGCGTGTCCTGACATTCAGTCTCAGGTTTCCACATCAGTGGCCTGATATCCGATCTTAAGATTTCCACAAGAATGTTTTGATGTTCAGTTTCTGCTTTCTACAGCATGACCTTGCATCTTTGATTTTGCTTTATTTACATTTTTTTTCCAGCTGAATTACGTTATCTCAGATTCTTCATGAATATGTTTTATTTCTAATATTATATATTTGCACTGTATGTTTTCACAGCATGTAAAAGGGTATATCAGGTGCAATAGCACGTGGTGCATCACTAGCGATTGATGGTTATGAGTGAGTCTGTATGCTATAAGAAAAAAAGTGGTTGTAAACGTCTCTGTTATCCTGTAAAACTTCAATTATTATCCACTAGGTGTCACTCTTTCTTTCACTGGTTTACTAGGTTGCGTTCTCTAACCCAGATGTAAGCATTTTAGGGACATTAATGCATTAAGACGTTTTGTTATTAGAATTATGACAGTCTTATTTGGAGCAATAATACACTTCAATAAATGCACTAAATGAGCCATTTACAAGTTCATCTGGCTAACTCAGATTAACATAATTCTGACTGACAGATATGACCTTAACATGATATCCAATGAACTATCACAACACCTTAAACCATTATTCTTTGTCTGTATGTGTATTTAGCTTCAGCATTGTTGTGACAATGATTATTTTTACTTTCCAATCCTCTCTTCTCCCATGTGTTGTGCTGTGCCACCTGTTAAGTCCCTGCTCAGTAAAGGGCTAGTGTGGGTGCAGGCTTTCAGTTAACAGTGCAGAAGTCACACCTGAGTTTACTGAAAGCCAAGAGCAACTTATTGAACAGATTAAATCAGGTGTGTGTCCTGCTTGATTGAAATGGAAACCTGCACCCAGACTGGCCCATTCCAAATAAGATTGGACACTCTCTGCTTTATACCTTGAAGTTTCTCTGTCTTGTTGAGTGTTGCTTGTATTTAGGCACTTCACCAAGCCTGTTTCTCACTTTTAATAATTCCCCAGATTTGTAATTATAGTTTGCTCTAAATAAGCATAATTATAGTGTTTTTGCACTCTGTTGCTTCTTTACACCTTTTACAGAAGACATTGGCCCACCAAGGACATCACTCTGTGCCTTGCCAACATCTTGGTCTCTCCTCATTCCTGGCTTTGACAATGATGTTGTGTCCCTTTGTACAGGCTCCATTAAAACATGATTCCACCTCCTTGGCCTGGCAGTGCATTGCTCATGGTGGGTCTGACAAAATCTTACCTGATGAGTGGCTTCCAAAGATGAACCATGCTTGTAATGACCTTTTGGGCCATGTAAGAAATGTAGGTGCAGGTCAGTTTGTAGGTGGTAGTTCAAATTAGAAGGTTTTGCACAAGTATTTAAGTTGGATAAGTTAATGGATAAGTTAATAACAGCCATTATTGGCTGGCTTTTCCTATAGATCAGAGAAACAGGAGTTGCCTAGTATGAATCAGACAATTATGTATCAGTGAATTCTGTTAAAAAAGATCAAAAGAAACTTGCCAGACTCCCGACTGAGGCATACAGTTTGGTCATTGCATTGGGGTAAAAGTTCATCTGAGTTTCAGCTTTGCCCACATCAGCTACTCTAGTAGCCAAAATGCCAATACATGCTTGTCACTTTTTTTTCTGACTCAGGAGAGGAAGCAATTGTTGATGACCTGCCTCCATGTGGGCCCTGACGAGCAGTCCACTGTTCATTCTGTTTGGTTCACATGTTGCCTTGAAGCGCAAAACAAAATAGAACAAGTTCCAAAGAAGGGAAGGTTCACCTTCACTAAAGGGTGTAAGGTCAGTTGATGGGATTGAAAGTATTTCATGTGAACTGTAAGCAGGAAGCCTGGACTTGGCCACTGGGTTACTCCTTCATATTATGGGCACCAGTATATGCAAGGCTAACTTATAGGCAAGAAATCCAGTTAATTGGTTTATAAAGGTAACAGCCATTAAGAAAACCAGTTGTCAAAACATACAGAGAGAGAATATTAAAAAATCCATAAACAAAGCATTAAAGAAAGGTTATAAATTGATTTGGATTTGATTGAGTGAAATAAGTATTTGATCCCCTACCAACCAGCAAGAATTCTGACTCCCACACACCCAAATTAGTCCTGTCCCTTTAAGAATGTGTTACTAATATAAACTTGATGTTAATGTGTTCAGACTGTTCTTGCGGTGGTGGAGAGGTTTGAATGGAAGAGGGTGATTCTTTGACAGGTGTCTTTTATACACATAATAAGTTGCTATTAGGAGTTATTTTCGAAAGGCACAGGACTAATTTTGGTGTGTGGTGGTCAGGATTCTTACTGGTTTTGCATGGGATCAAATTTTTATTTCACTTGATCAAATTGAAATTAATGTATATATAATAATTTTTTTTTTTTTATATTTTATATGCTTTCTCTCTCTGTTAAAATAAACAAACAATATATATATATATATATATATATATATATATATATATATATATATATATATATATATATATATATGCATGCTTGCCCCAGATTAAAAAAAAAAAACAGGAACTAATAAACTTCTGAATATCAATTCTAAAAATTAATTTTCAAATGAATAAATGACAGTGTAGAATATACAATCTACTACCCATTTTCATCATTTCCTAACATCCGATAGATACTATAAGTAAATACATTATACATTCATCAGTCACTTTATTAAGGACACCAGTATACCTGCTCGTGCATGAATTTGTCCAGTCAGCCAATTATGGTTTGAGTTTTTCAGAAACTGCTGATCCACTGGGATTTTCTCCCAGTCGCTCCCAGTTGAGCTACAACAGCAGGTCATCACATAACTTTCCACTTCTAATAGACAAGAACACGCAACATGAACCAAGACTGGAACCATGGGCACATATTTACTCCTGAGTGAGTGAGTCAGTGCCCACAATCCTACTCACAGCTGAAAGATGTGGAACCTGATGTGATCTTCTGCTGTTGCAGTCACCTTTAGCAGATTCTTAAAACTGGAACCAACCTATTTGCCAATAAATTATTAATGTATTTTTCTTTATTCTTATATTTAAGCATTGACTTAAGCTATTGTACATTTGTGTACAATTACTAATTATTAATATCTGTGCACATATTAGAACATCAGAGATGTCTCGTGTTAAAGTAGTCTTTGCTACCTGACAGTACAATCTGTGGAAAAAATGAGTGACTACGAGTGAGCCTGCTAATGAGGGCGTTCCATTCTGAAGGCAAAAATGCAAATGAGTTATTGCAGTTTTTATTTGGTTGGCAATAACGTGGTGGAATGAGGAAGTGCAGGAGTAAGAGGTTGGCAAAACAGAATTGGGATCAGCTGAGATGAAAAAAGTAGGCAGGAGTACAAGGAGATGTGGCAGCAGGTAAAGAGGGATGTGGGGAAAGCCAAGGAAAAGGCATATGAGGAGCTGTTTGAGAGGTTGAACACTAAGTGAGGAGAAAAGGATTTGTACCGATTGAGGAGAGTGTGTTGAGAAGGTGGAGGGAGTATTTTGAGTAGCTGATGAATGAGGAAAATGAGAGAGAGAGAGAAGGTTGGATGGTGTGGAGATGGTGAAGCAGGAAGTGAATAGTATTAGTGAGAGCAGGAAGTGGGAGGAAGTGAGAGCAGCGATTAAAAGGATGAAGAGTGGAAAGTTGGTTGGACCAGATAACACTGATTGAAGCATGGAGATGTTTAGGAGAGATGGCAGTGGAGTTTTAACAAGATTGTTTAACAGGATTTTGGAAGGTGAGAGGATGCCTAAAGGAATGGACAAGGAGTGTGCTGGTACCGATCTTTAAGAATAAGGAAGATGTGCAGACTTGCAATAACTACAGGAGAATAAAGTTCATCAGTCACACCATGAAATTATTGGAAAGAGTAGTGGAAGCCAGGCTGAGAGAAGAGGTGACCATCTGTAAGCAACAGTATGGTTTTATGCCAGGGAAGAGCACCACAGATACATCATTTGCTTTAAGAATGTTGATGGAGAAGTATTGAGAAGGTCAGAAGGAGTTGCATCGTGTGTTTGTGGATTTAGAGAAAGCGTACGACAGGGTGCCAAGAGAGGAGTTTTGTTATTGTATTGTAAGTCAGGTGTGTCAAAGAAGTATGTGAGGGTGGTGCAGGACATGTATGAGGACTGTGTGACAGCAGTGAAGTGTGCAGTAGGAACGACAGACTGGTTCAGGGTGAGGGTTGGACTACATCAAGGATCGGCTCTGAGCCTTATCCTGTTTGCAGTGGTGATGGACAGGTTGACGGACGAGGTCAGACAGGAGTCTCCATAGACTATGATGTTTGCGGATGATATTATTTGTGGTGAGAGTAGGGAGCAGGTTGAGAAGAGCCTGGAGAGGTGGAAGGAAATGCAGGAGAGAAGGGGAATGAAAGTCAGTAGGAATAAGAGAAAGTACATGTGTGTAAATGAGAGGGAGGGCAGTGGAGGGGTGCGGTTGCAGGGAGAAGAGCTGGAAAAGGTGGAGGAGTTCAGGTAACCTGTGGTCAACAGTGCAAAGTAATGGAGAGTGTGTTAGAGAAGTGAAGAAAAGAGTGCAGGCAGGGTGGAGTGGGTGGAGAAGAATGACAGGAGTGATTTGTGATAGAAGGGTATCTGCAAGAGTGAAAGAGAAAGTTTATAGGACTGTGGTGAGACCGGCGATGTTGTATAGTTTAGAGACAGTGACATTGAGTAAAAGACAAAAGGTGGAGCTGGAGGTAGCAGAGCTGAAGATGTTGAGGTTTTCGTTGGGAGTGACGAGGATGGATTATTAGAGGGACATGTACTGCATGTAGGACGCTTTGTAGACAAAGTGAAAGAGGCCCAAATGAGATGGGTTGGACATGTACAGAGGAGGGACATGGGGTATATTAGTAGAAGAATGATGAGGATGGAGGCACCAGGAAGGAGGAAAAGAGGAAGACCAAGGAAAGAGGCAGATGTAGAGGACAGAGGGAAATAGAGATGGATGATCTGCTGTGGCGCCCCCACAGCAGCTGAAAGTAAAAGAAAACTGTCTGCTTGGCTAAGAACCTCTTTAAATTGGTCTTGTAAGAGAATTGGAAGGACATGGTATGCATTCAAATGTTATTACATTCAGGAGAAAATAATTTTTATACTGATCCGGTGCTGTTAATACTTTGGATGCAGAATGGGCTGCTGGTAGGGGAAAATAGAAACTGAATCACAGTTTATAGTTATGGAATGAGAAGGTTATATGGTTAAGCTCTGGTAATGTTATAGATGCTGTATCTGCCTTCATTGCAGGAAGGAAAACATGTAATAATATGCATTGTCATTATAGAGATGCATTAAGTGGAAAAAAGTTAGCATAACAGCCACACATACGAGATAAATCTTTGCATCTTCAACACTGTTATAAAAAAGTACGTTTATAGAGTCACATAATAAGCTTCATCTTTATACACAATAAAACACAAGTGTTGAGTTATTTCTGTCATTGGAATAGTGATGAAAGTGTACTTAAGGAAAATACTATTTATCAAATAAGGCAATGAGCAGTTGAGGAGGAACACTTAATTTAAATTGAGCTGATTTGTAATCTACACGATGCAAATATGAAATGTGACAGAATACACCTATATTAACTCACAATCATAGTGAGCATTTATAATTGTTTTAAAAACAGAGCAAAGAATATTAGGTTCAATAGGAGTTGTGAAATACTTTTGAAAGGGGTGAAAATTCATTTTAGTGATATTCCAGTTGGATGATAAAATTTTAAACATTTGGTGGGACAAGAATACCTCAGTAAATGTAGAGGCACATTTGTATTCTGTAGAGTAATTTGTGACATGCAAAAAAACAACACAAAGTACATTTTTTTTCCTGCTGGCCTACATCAGTTCTATCACAATGCAAGCAAACTAGCACAATGTATGACTTTTTATGACAACAAAAGTGTAAGTAAAATGGCACAAACACATTGTTAAGAAAACAACATGTAGATGAAATAAATTCGATTATTAAAAAAAATATTTTTGGCTAGGACAAAACAAATGTAAGAGAGATTTATTCAGGGGCTACTGCTGCTGCCACACTGAATTTGGTCCATTTATTTGGTCTATTTATATCCTATGACTAATAACACAAGAGGACAAAAAAAAAAAAAAAAAAATCCCAAACATTACTTGAAACACAACAATTACGCTACTAAAAAAACCATGAATCCTTGATAAATTTTAATTCCCTGTTAAAAATATCCATTTAGGGAAGGGCACAGATTTTTACCCTGCATACTTGCAAGAGTGTCACTGTTCTAAAGTTACAACCTCCACAGCTTGTCCATCCAGTGTTACAGTGTTGTCGATGCGTGTGGCAACAGGAGCCATGGCAACTTGAACAGGCCGATTTCCCTGTGCCAAACTGGTAACTACAGTCTGATACATACTCACTGGGATCTGGACTAAACCTGGAAAAAGCAGAGTGAAAGAATATGGTAAAAAAAAAATTATACTGAATCTCACTACTGATTATGTTTATGATTGATATAGGTAAAAACAGTAATAAAAATATTTTTGCCCACATTATCCTACAAGTGTCACAGAAACATTCTTCTTAGTTTCAACAGAATTCTTCTCTTTTTTTAAAGTGATTTTCTAGCAAGTATATATGCATGACAATTGTGCAGAGACTCGCATATTTGTGCATACTTGGGATGCAAGTAAATATAAATGCATTATTGGGATTGAATAGACAGCATGTTCTAAATGGGTAGAAACACAGGAAAAAGGGAGTGCACAATATCTTTTCACCATTTTTTTATCCACAGGTTGACTTTGTAGATACATGCCACAATTCTGATGCCATTGTTTTGAGTGGCTCTTTCTTTGCTTGATGCAGGCCAATAATTTGACCCTTCTAAAACACATTTACATCTTTTTTCTTTCATCATATCATTTTGTTTTTTAACCACAGGACATTTTCTCCAGCATGGTTGCTACTCACTACATCAACTAGTGGTTATATAACTTGTTGCCAGTTGAAACTTTAAATTACTGCAGTAATTATTACATTGAGCTTTACCTTTTTGTTTAGTAAATCCAGGTGGTAACTTTTTTGGCCAGGCAGTATATTAAAATTACGCATGATATGTTTGTGTAGGTAGAAAGGGTGCAATTTCAGTCAAATTTTGACAAAGTGAGGAAGATATCATGATGAGGATGGGGAAGGCAGGTCTTATAAGTACACAGTGTTTGTTGTGCAAGCCAAGTTTCAAAATAATCAGTTAAAAGCTACTTTCATAATAAGATGTTTGAAAGCAGTGTTAAACAAAAGTCCTTGCTGCAATTAGCTCATTAAACATAGAAAGTGAATTTCACCACATGTACATTACAGTTGTAATTGATTGAGGTGACCAAAACAAAAACTTTATCATGCATACTCTCAGCATTTTTAGCAACAGAAAATCAACTGACCTCCTCACTATAATATGGTGGTGGTTTACTGGTGCTTTGGAGCTATTTTGTGGCAGATGCTTCAGGGGTTCTTAAGAACATTGATGGAATCATAAATTATGTCAAGTACTAAAACCTGACTGCCTCTACCAAATCAAACATCACTTTCAAGAAGATGAGGAGCCAAACATATTTCTAATTAACACAACAAATGTTTAAAGACAATTATTATTTTGTAATCACCATTTCAGTCTTGATTTGATCCTAATGATGGAAGTCATTCAAATTACAGCATCACTTCTCAGCACCTTTATACTTTGTGAAGACTGTTTTGTAGATGCTTGATCTGTTTGCAATTTGTGAGATAGCTATTCAATATCCCTGTATTTCTAAGTTTAAAGTCTCTGAGTTTTACTTCCGGAGGGGAAGTGATCAAATACCCCTGCACACCTAATGCACATTGCTATCACACTCAACTACTCATGTTACTTTCTTTTTCAATTCTTTATTTGTCCCATTACAGTGCACTCTTCAACCCACAATGAGTACAGAGCAAAGCTACATTAAGAATTGGAAAGCGTATGGTACCATCAACACAGACCGAGCCAGGAGGACATTGACCACAGAAGAATCCTAGAGGCCAAAAACAACTTTGAAGAAATTACAAGCCTTTATGGCTTGGACTGGTCAGTCTATCTTGCAAGCTTTATACAAAGCTGGCATGTATGGCAGGCTGGCAAGAAAGAAACGGTTCTTGAAAAAAGTGACACATTCAGTCTCTTTAATGCTATACAAAAACGGACCTGGAAATATCTGATGCCATCTGGTATGATATGGTCTGATGAGACCAAAATGTACCTTTTTTGACCGAACGTGAAGTGCTATGTTTGGTAAAAAGCTTCCAAGGCATACCACCCAAAACACACCAAACCTACTGTCAAGCATTTGGTATTAGCTTTATGTAGTGGGGATGTTTCTCTTCAGCAGGGACTGGGCAATTGGCCAAGACTGAAGAAAAAATGGATGTTGCCAAGTACATCCAAATACTTGAGGAAAACCTGCATCCCTCTGCTAAACAGCTGAAGCAGGTCATTTACCTTCCAACAAAACAATGATCCTAAACATTCTGCCAAAAAAAAACACAATGGCTTATGGACTTACGCAAGGACATTCATCTTTCTAGAAAATCTGTGGATTTACTTAAAAAGAAGAAGTCCATTGCCTCTTATCATAGAATTTGTCTGAACTTGGGCAAGTTTACAAAGAAAGAATATGCAAAAATCCCCCATTGTATTTGTGCAAAGCTAGTACAGACATATCCAAAAATATATATCTGTAATCGAAGCAAAAGGTGGCACTATGAAGTATTAAATCAGGGGGCTGATGATTTCAACAATCCTGTTATTCTAGTTTTTCATTTTTTTTTCTTAATTTTCAGAGCTGTTGCCTTTTTGTATTCATTTGATTTATAAGGCAAACCTTGAAATTAAGCTGGAGATTTTTTTTAAATTGGTTTTAATGTCAGACTATAATTTAACAACAAATAAAGCAACTATTTTAAAGGGGTATGATGATTTCCTATTGGCACTAAATTCTAAAGATAAACAGCCAAGAGCACAGTTGCTGTTTGGAGCAATTATGAACTCCAGTAAGATTGAGTCAGAAATCACAGAGCAGGGTTTGTTTCCAGTTTTCCAGTCACAATACAGATTAGATTAAAAAATATAGTGGCATTACATGACATGCCTACTGTATACCAATGATGTCACTAAAATGCAGCCCTAAATACTCCTTTAATATTGTCTTGCTACTCCCATTGGGATGCAAGCACAGCAATAGCAATCATATTAAATGTATTTTGGCATGTTCATTGGTACCAAGCAAAGCGAATAGTAATTCCTTCAAAGCTGAAAATATTCCCACGTGGGATAAAAATATTTATTTCTGTAAAACTGCTTTGGGACAAAGTCCATTGTCAAAGTCACTATACAAATAAAATTGAATTGAAACAGAACAAAAACTATTTAAAAGTGAGCCTGAATAAACCAGATGAAAGAAAACTTTAGAGATTAAATAACACAATACATGGAGAAAACACAAAGAAAGCAACCAGATACTGACCAGACTTTAGCTAGACAGCTCTGAAACCTTTTTCTTAGACTTTTCAAAGAATTGCAGAAGGACTTAGCTCAACATAGGGAATCAAAGCATAGCTACCATTTCTTCATCACTAAAGAGCCTGTCTTTTAGCTGGATAGTTAAGCGCAATCAGCGCTTAGGTTGAAATATTTTTACTGTACTTTTACATTTATTTAGTTTATTGTAGAATTTAAAGCTTTTTAAAATAACATGATTTATTCTTTCATGTTAAACATATTTTCCTTCACATCATATCCGTAACTGTTGTGAATAGAAGCTAAGTGCAGCACAGCTCCAGTAATCAGACAAATGGCCTTTAGTTAGCCAGTCATCTGAGAACATTAGAGAAAAGGCAGGCTGTGTATGTGTGCTGTGCGTCTAAGTGGTCATGTTGCACTTCAATTTGGGAGTCAGTGCAGTAAAGAGGGCAGAGAGAAGAGTAGAGGGAACTGATGCAAGAGAGTGTAGTGGGCAGGGCTACACTGCTGCAGTGCAGTGACAAACAATAGGGCAATTTAGTCGTCCACAGCCTGCCTCCTGAAAAAGCCTGTTCTTCTTATGCTGTTTCTCTACTTATGCTGCCCTCTGTACATACACAACTTGGGCAATGTATGCTACAAAATGGCATTTAAAAAATATCAGTATATAAAAGAATATACAACATATAACCATCATTGTTTTGTCACTGTGTGACCATGTGCTTGGCTCTTGAGGATTAGTAATGTTTATTTACATGCAGCATTTCGCTAAATATTTGTGTTGTAGTAACTAAAAAAAAAAATTGTAGAATGCGCAAAGAGCAGCCAGGGAAGGGAACCCTGTTCCTACAGTTATCCAAACAAACAGCAGTCAAATCAGGAAGAGCGACCCAGCTAAACCGATTTTTCCTTAATTACATTGGGTATGATTGTAGTGGTTTACATGAAGCATCATTATAGGCTGGAGTACTGCCATAACTCTCCCCCACCTTGAATCCATCGTGGACTGTTAAGTGGCAGAATGAAAGGCGCTAAGTAAAGCAAATCAGTCACAGCCACCTCAAATAGGCCACTTCAAAGCTGCTCACGCTTGGCTTTTTATTGATTAAATAAATAAGGTCAAATAATTGCTATTGAAGCATCTGCTGTTGACTGGGCATTTACACTTTCCATGTTATGGGTACAATGTAATGAAAAATTATTCATTATGATAACAGGATTAGTTTATTTACTATTTATATAGTAACAGTATATGATTAACATTAACAACTCTATAAATTATATAAAGACACAGCTACTGAATCTTTCACTGTTTTCCCAGTCTGATTGTTTTGCATGTTTTTCCACATCGAAAACCTGTCATGTCATAGTCTATTTAGACTTTTCACTTAATTTACATGGTCTAATGAGATAATGTTTTGCATTTCATATACAAACCCCCCCCCCCAAGAAAGAGTACACAGAAAAGTGGTAACTCAGTCATTTTACAATCTGTCATGACAGTTACAGCAGTAACTTTATTTCATTTATTAAAATTCTTGTTATTATAAGAACCCGTCTTTATGGATCGAAACCTGACTTCTCTTGAGGTTTAGAAGTTATCCAGTCATTGAAATATGTTTCATTATAAAGTCACTGCCTTGTTTTAGCAGCTAAGACCAATGTTGACGTTGAAAAGAATAAATAAAAAGACATGAACCTTCAATTAATATTACATACAGTATTAAACTAAAATAAGACTAAGCAGTTGTCATTCTCATGCAGAAGCATCAATGACATCTTTTAACTGCACATAAAATAAAAATGTTAAATATGTTACTGATTTCTACAAGTTAGCTTAATCCACCTACTGTTTAAAAAAAATAAAATAAAAAAAAAACAAAAAAGACCGAAAAGGTCCTTAAAATATAGCTAGGGTTTTTGTTTTGTTAATTAGCATGTGCAGTGGCCACATTCAGTCTGATCCTTTAAATCAGCAGTGTGAGGAGACTTTAAGCACCAGTCTTATTAGAGTGCCATCACAAATCAGGTAAGGATTTGTCTAACACAGGATTAAGACAAATCCTCATTTCTGTGAAGGGTATGTAAAGTCTATAAGCAAGGACAGCACAGAAACACTGGCCATAAAGTTATCTGTAAAGGGAGCTTATTATTTTAAGATGAAGAAACTGTCAACAGCAAAAACATACATACATCCGCTCACATACACACACACACAAGCAATTTCACAGCAGGTCCACCAATGTGCATGTTTTTTACTGTTTGAGGAAACCTGAAAACCCAGAACATGGAGAAAGAATATGAACCTCCAAGCTGCACCACCTGTTGTAAGGCAACTACGGTACCCACTTCACCAAAATGTTGCCAAACACATTGATTAAATATGCAATGACTAAGCATATTTACTTATTTTAAAAAGAAATAAGGAACAAAAAGAAAGGCCAGCAATATCATCAGCTATATAATAAGAGTCAATTTAACAAAATCAGCATTTAATTTTTGAAAAAAAAAAGGGAGCTCCCAACAATAGGCAGTATTTTTTTTCTTCATTCATACATAGTTGCCTAACATATTGTTCAGAATTTTTTCAGATTTAATTTACAAAGTGCAGAAACCACTACAGAACCCAACCATCTGAAGGGCTACTCTTCTGGTTTCCCTGAAAGTTTATCTCGAATGACCACTGAGGAGGTATGTGAGCAGTTTCACTTCATCCGTGTTAACTGTTATATTAAAAACAAAGTCACATTGACTCAATATCTAAATCAGATATAAGAATTAAAGCAACATTTGAATATAGATAATTAATACACAATTTCCAAGACCCAAAAGGTCTAAATGTAGTTTTATGTTGGGTTTAACATTAAACAAAGATCATCTTAATTTTAGTTTAGTCTCCTCATATTGTGCATGTATGAGATTGTTTCTGCCTTGAGCAAGCTAGCCGACAGCTGGCCATGTGATTAGCCTATGCACTTATAATGGAGAGGATCAAAGCCCTTTAAGAGGCCTCTCTCCATAGGGACTCGCCTGTGGTTACAATGGATTGGGGGATTCACTAAGACACCAGCAGGACAGCTACTACTAATGGTGACCAGGCTAAATGCGTGTAGATGCGCTAAGCTAATGCTGTAGTTAGAAATATGAACATTTTTATTAACATGGCTGGTTTTTAAATGGTGTATTATATGTGTGTGTTTGTGTGTGTACCAGTACACGGTATACACACAGTACATTTATGATCATATGTAGAGTATACATAGATGCTTAGTCATTGCTGTAAATCAGGGATTAATTAGAATTGTGGCGGGTAGAGTGGGTGACATGGATCTTACATGCACACACATGTGCACACACGCACACACACACACACACACACACCATCTGTTCCAGAAAGACCCAAAGGATTATTATAGACCAGCTTGCCTTGTCTGTAGATCTCTCTCTCTCTCTCTCTCTCATCTCTTGTGTCACCTTATAATATGTAGACTACCAACATAATCACTGAGCTTAATAACGGACAGGACTAAGGGTCAGAATAAACCACACAGTCACATAGACACACTTGGACTGAACATTATATTGTGTTAGCATTGGCATCAGTAAATCAGTAATGTTACACTAATGTTTACTGTTTTATAGACACTTTAGCAAGGTTTGTGTCCTACAAAATGATAGATAAATGTGTTGCTTATTTAAAGCTGAATAGTTTTTAATCTATATGCAAAACATGTGCCTACAGAGGGGTTTTGTTCATCCTTACATGACAGAAGGATTTCTTTTAAGAATTACTTGCAGAAGCATAATAAAAGATTTAATTTGGTTTACAGGAGAATTATGCAATTTTGAGAAAAAACTCGTATATGAATATTTACATTTGTAAATTTATACATAAAAAAAGATTGTAAGCACTTCTATAATTTTACAGTTCATTCAGTTACAAAATGCCTTCAGATGAAAAGAAGACATGCTTATAAGTCAGATCCTTTTGCCATGGCATCTCCTTTTAATGCATAGAAACAGCACTAAGTAAGTAGGGAAGTCACCTGTGTAACAGTAGATTATATTTTTCTCTGATTCTAGGTCCAACCATTCCTGTTTCACTTATTAATAC
The DNA here is from genome assembly GCF_014805685.1 of Silurus meridionalis. Lineage (NCBI taxonomy): Eukaryota > Metazoa > Chordata > Actinopteri > Siluriformes > Siluridae > Silurus > Silurus meridionalis. The sequence goes on along the minus strand of NC_060901.1, from coordinate 16,372,785 downwards.
TGGCAGCAAGGAACTGCCATTAGAGAAGACATCAAACAAAACTTATGCAAAAAAAAAAAAAAAAGGAGAAGAGAAACAAAATTGGTACAAGATCTTTCAGGGTGACTGGAGTGTTCTAAACAATAAATAAATACATAGTTAAAAAAAAAAAAAAATTCATAAGCAACATAACCTCAAATTTCATGAATTATTTTGGACATCACAGGTGCTATTTATCCTAACCAGAGACCTAACAATTACAGCTATGACACATACATTTCTTTGTGGATTTAAAAAAATGCACATTGATTTATTAGTTATTTGTTAAATCGTGCATATAGGTTCTGAAATAATACAAATCGGCTGCACACTTTATATCTGCACTGGAATGTTTTCCCTATGAAAATATGAAAATTTTAACGTGGAAAACCAGTTTGTGTGTTAAATAAAGTGCAGTGCTAAATATATTCATGGTGACAGACTTCAGCTCAGAGACTTGAGGCTGAATTCAGCCTTAAGTCTCTTTGAGAGTTTAAATTCAATTTATACTTTAAAAGTATACATTGTAAAGAGTGAGGCGTGTGGGTATACCATTGGCATCTTGCACTCCAGTGAGAGCTCCTACTGCAGCTGCTGTCTCCCCTGCCAACACAATCTGTCCTCCTCCTTGAAGAGTTGCCTCTGCCAGCGTCGCCACAGCATGGGCCGCTGCCTCGCTACAAAATACACAATAAGGACAATATTGTTTATTCAATTTATCTTCTGAAAGCAATCATTTTTCAGTGTTTGAATCTGGAAGTCATTCTGCAAAAACAAATGTTTTTAGTACAGACACTTTGTAACTAGCATAGGCTCCATCAAACAATAATATTACCACCATCCCGGAGGTCTGACATACATTGTAGTGCATACTGCCCCCTCGTGGACAATATTTTATTTATTTGTAATTAATATTTAAATACAAATTTTATTGGTACATGGTCTCATTTTAATGGAGTACCACACTTTGAGCCAGAAATAATTCAGATGAAAAATATTTTTTTCTGTGCAGGTCAGTATTTGCGACTGGATGTCGTACAAATGGAACATTTCAGAGTAACCGATCTGCTCAACTGCAATATACAATAAGTCATATTGTCCCAAGTACACTAAGTGCCATCAGCCATATACATCATGGCAAATTCATTGTCCAGCCCTAAACACAAACCCTAGGAAGGATGTGGTACACAGCCATCGGGATCAATTGAAGGATTCGACGCATCATTTGTTTAAATTAAGCGTCACTGCTAAATAATATATACACTACTGTGCAAAAGTTTTAGGCAAGTGTGAAGAAATGCTATAGAGTAAGAAAGCTTTCAAAAAGAAATATATTTTTATTGCTAATTCTTTTCAATGTATAAAACGCAAAGTGAACAAAAGAAAATCTAAATCAAATTAATATTCGGTGTGACCACCCTCTGGATTTTAATTTTTACACTTTCACACTTTGTCCTGCTGCAGAAATTCAGAAGTTTTGTGGGCTCAGATTCTGGTATATGATTAACCAAAGATACCAAGCAGTTGTTGCTGATCATCAATTTCATATGTAGGTTGAAACACAGTGATTAACTGAAACAGAAACAGCTGTATAGGAGGTTTTGAACCGGATGAGAAACAAAACACTGCTACTAAGGTGAGAGTTTCATGTCACAAATCATACACCATGGAAAGATTGAGCACAGCACTAATACACAAGGGTATACTGCTTTAGCAAGGTCTCTCCCAGGGAAAAAAAAAAAAAAAAAAAAGGTTTAGAGATGTTTAAAGGGTTTAAAGACGGGATGTTCAAGCTATTTTGTATACATGCACATCCTTCCCTTCGACATAGGAAGATGTCCAGCATTTCCATCAGCAAAGAAATGGTAGAAACCAGTAGGACCCAGGCACATCCATCTACTTTTCAGAGAAGTCGAGCCAGAAGTGCCTTTTATAGAACAACTGTGGCCAAAAAGCCACGAAAACAAAGATAAGCGACTCAACACATTGCAAAAAAAAAAGCAGCAGGTGCTCTGAACTAACGAGTCAACAATTAAAATATCTGGCTGTAGCATGAGGCAAGCTGTTTGCCAAAAGGCAGGTGAGCAGTACAATATTGACTGTCTGCAGGCAACAGTAAAGCATGATGGAGGTTCCTTGCATGTTTGGGGCTGCATTTCTGCAATTATTTGTGTCATCAATGCTGAGAAATACAGACTTTAAATTATCCATCAGGGAGGCGTCTGATTGGTCTCAGATTTATTCTGAAGCAGGACAACAAACCCAAAACATACAGCCATGTCATTAGGAACCATCTTCAGTATAGAGAAGAACAAGGGCTTCTGGAAGTGATAGTTCTGGCCCTCACAGATCTATCCTGACCCTGATCTGACCCTGATCCAGTCTGACTGGGTAGAGACAAAAGGGCCACCTACATCCATAGATGATCTGTGGTTAGTTCTCCAAGATGCACTATATGAAGAATTTATGCTTTATTTGAATTTTGAAAGAATGAATACTTATTTTATTTGGATTTTTCTTCTGTTTATTTACTTTGTTAATAGATACAAATAAATGATTACTTCTATTTTTGAAAGCATTCTTATTTTACTGTGTTTTCCCCACACCTTAAAACTTTCTTTCCTGTAGTACAGTACTGTATACATCTTTCTGACTACTTGCACCTTCTGCTCTGTGAGTGACAGATGATTGCTATCTATGGATATTCCAATACCATTAAGAAGAAAATCAGACACCTTTAGTGTCTTCAGTATGTGGTGTGAACAGAGAATAGAGAATAGTGCATCATAGTAAAGGTGAAGGAAATAATGGTAATAGGAACAGAATGTTCCATCAGTAATCCTGCTGTCTGCTATTTCTGGTTTTCTTACCTGTGATAAACAAGATGTAGATGGGCTCAGGTGAGCCGTTATAACAGGTCTCTAAGGGCATATAACTGAGGTGGAGACTTGGCTAGGGACTAATGGTGCTTCAATGGTTACACACAACTCCTGCTCCCTTACCCATTCTTTCCCTCTTTCAAACAGTCCCTCCCTTGTGTACCTGTTGAGTGCCATGGTAACTGTTGCTCCTGGCTGCATTTCCTGGGAAGCAGCAACAGCAGCCTCTGCTAAAGAAGCTACTGCCTGTGTAGCCTCAGATGCTTGTGTGGTCTGAATGGTCATCTCACCACCCTGCAATGCCCAATTCTGCTCAACCTAAAAGAACATCATAGTAAAAGACAAAAAATTAAAACATTAAATGTAACTAAATTGTAATTACCTACCCAAACACATTTTAAAATACATTTATTTATTTACTTATTCTAACAAGCATATTACAGCAAATATTATACAGAATAAAAATGGGGTTTATTTTCTTACCTCCCCGTCTGTCACTGTAGAGTAGTTGACCTGGGCAACAGTAACAGTGCCTGGCAAATCTGAAGCATCAGTAAGTGTGGCTACAGTCGCCCCAGTGCCCACCTGTCAGGGCAGTCATCACATAGAGATGTGAATGAGGATATTATTACATATCATTGTTACTTTACTTTTAATTAGCCATTTATTACAACTTTTTAATACACCATGTTGGCGATGTTGGAAAATGTTACATGACAGGGGCATAATAGAGTTGTCCTCACTGAGGAAAATAAATTTTTATTTAATATAGAAGTTGTTTATTTTCATCCTTTCAGCACTTATTAAAAAACATTTCGCTACCTGCAATACAACATTACTAACATTTATCTGATAGTCTGTAAGCAGGAGATTATCATCAAGTGCTTTTCTCATTATAGTGACTGCCTTACAGGTAGTTTTCTGCTGGTCCTGACTTTCTGCATCTACAGTGCTGTCAATTTGTTGCTTTACTCTGATACATTTGATTATTTGTTAGAATAGCAATGTTACCTCAATAATGCAGAAGTAAAATAAACATCTGTAATTATGTCTATTTAAAAGGGTGCTTAGGATTTTTTGAAGCCTCGATATGACCAGACATTCAGTATAAAGGAAATAAAAACATTTCCGATGAAACGATGAAACATTTCATTTATGGAATCAATGCTAAACCTGCAGGACTGACTGCTGACCCAATCAGTGAGATTACACAGTGACTTTCTCAGCATTCTTTTCATTAGAGTACAAACAACTGAGAATTTTAACGTAATGTAAAACATATTAGTAACGCCCACTCTGTTTATGTTTTCTGAGACTGGAATCTACATCATAAACTTTTTAGTGGTTTCTCCAGGTTTCACAAAGTCAAAATTTAAGACCTTTTTAAAGACTTATAACCATTAAAGACCACTAAGGATGAAATAAAAAACAAGATCACAACATCAAAAACACATAATTACATTGTTAGCAATTGGCTGTAACCAAGACCTAAATAGATTTTTTTAAGCCAAGTATTGTTAAACATGCACTTCCCTATAGCTGAAAAATACATCTGTAGTACAATCCAAAAAAAGATTTGCGGCAATAACAGAAAGCTGATTAGCTGTTGGTCTGATTTACAGTCATAATCTTTGGACAAGCGAAAGAAAGACCACGGAAACTAACAAACAAAAAAAGTTTAAAAGTTTCTAAAGTTCTGCGGGAGCATTTCAATGATCATTAGAGGTAACGTTCAATGGACAATTTCAAAATTAAGACCTGCTTGAAATAATTTAGCGCCTAGAACAGCGAATTTAAGACTTTTAAACTAAATGTTTACATGAATAGTTTCAGCCTTTAGATGTGCAGATCTTGCACATTTTGCAGCCACACAATCTAACAGTTTGCAGTTTTCCACCTTACACATGCAACTCAAACACAAACTAGAAGGTTGAACTGCAAACATTTCAATCAATATTTTAAAATGATTAGTAATGAGATAAAAAAAAAACCTTCAAAACTTCTTTATAGCTTAATGTGACATAAAGGCTATAATGCAAGACATTCATACAAAACCTTCATCAACCTAAAAGCATGCACATGTTGCTTAAACATCCCTGTGCTGTGAGTTTGATGCTTTCACTCATTCATCATAAGTAAGTCCTTCATACCGGTCAGGGTAACTTTGGTTTAAATGACTAATGCCTGCAGGTTTGGGGTTGGGCATGGTGGGGTTGAGGCTGATCAGATTAAACACGGTCCAGCCTTCACCTCTAATGGAAGCCTTCTAACCAAAGAGTAGCCAACGTGGCTTCAGCAAAACCTGGTCACATAGGAACCAGTTCTTGTAGATCTGCTTCAGAGCATTCTCTGGCCAGCTACAGCTGCTTGTGCATGTGCTTAGATTAGATATCTACTCTTGGCAAAATTACTTTTGGGTTTCACTTGAGGCTTATAATCTTTTTTTTTTTTTAAACGTGTAATACTGCTGAAACATTTTTTTCTTCAAAGTGGGAGATAAAAGTTATATGAACAGGATCAAAATGCATGTGAAGAAAACATTAATTAAAATGCAAGTAAATTAAATAAAGGATTACATTTAGTTTTCATTAATTACATTTTTTCTTGCTAATTCAATTCATTTTTATTTGTATAGCGTTTAACAATGGACATTATCTCAAAGCAGCTTTACACAGATAATGCGCTGATAAAGAATTCATTAGGCCAGTGTAGTAATTGCAGTTAAAATTATGTATATTTTTTGTTGATTGTATTATTTCACATTAAAATGACCAATATGTCCAAATTTCTAATGGTTTGAAATGACTGTACTTCACAGCAGGATGAGCCTGTGTGATCTGAAAGCAGAGCTCACCTGTATAAGCGAGACGGTTCCATCAGGGTTACTGATTGTCTGAACAACTGTTTGTGAAGGCACCAGGTGTGCAATGCTGTGTGCGGCTGCTGCAACCTGCTGAGGAGTGACTTGCAGGTCTTCAAATGCATAGAGGAGGTCCTCTCTTCCATGTTGCTTGTAGCAGTTTTTAACAATTGTCCTCAGGGCCTGCGTCCATGACACCTGTTGCCAAAGAACAACACTCAATCCCAAACTAAAAAGCTTTTTCTTAACAACACTGGGATACTTCCTTTTTATAGAACAAAATCAAATCTTTCATTGGAAAGCTCAAAATATCATTAAGTAAATTATTAACTATTTATTTAAAATGATAATTTTCATGATCATACTCGCTGTTTCTGGTCCTCTGTACGCACGTCACTTCGCACATTGGCCCAGGGAATGTCATCTGGCCACCATACAGGTTTGCAACTCTCTTTACCCCAACCAGGTTTCCCGCGACCTGTAGAATATTTCAGCATCTCAGGAATAAAAGCTCGGAGCTGAGCCTAAAAAGGGAAATTGAAAAACATAACGGTCGGTGTGACCGCAAAAATGCTTGTGTGGAAAAATACAAATATTTTTAATGTAAATTTTTTTGAACTAATAAAATAATGTGCTTTCATCAAAAAACCTTGATTTGATTACCAGCTTTAATATTGAATGACTGCTACAGGTTCTAATTTCATACTGTTGTGTTTTATCTAAAGCTGTACAGATGGCCTAATTAAATGTCCTGAATACTCCACTCAGCTGCTTCCTTCATCCTCCTGCTCCTAATCCACCTGGGAGTCAATCAGAAGCTTTGGAGCTTTTCTAGATGAACTGCATAATTGCACGTATACACACACCCACAGATCTGAACTCTTACATGCTGATTCCTGCAAAGACCTGCCTCTGAAATCTGCAACCCCACAGGGTGTGTCTATTCTCTGGGGGCTTCCTTTTCTTCAGGTTATGTTTACACTGCAGTTAAACTGAACACAAACACAGATTTTTACCTCAGACTTCATTTTCATGTGACAAGTACTGAAAGAAATTTTACAATTAGTCATGATTAAATATGTTATACTACTGTAAATCTGTAGTATTAATTCGAGGACAGGACATAACAGCTGTATAAATAGCGATTTTAATCATCTTTTTGCAATATTACACTGCCTGTGCCAATATATAGTGATTTTTACTCTTATTATTTTATATTACCAGACCGGCTGGCACTTTCAGGTCTAACCATAACCCTATAGGAATGCTGCAATTTAACAGAACGCTACTTCAAAAATGCCTTGAAGCAAAACCTCCCAACAAAATAAGAGATGAGCCAATCAGTCTCCACCTGAAGCTCTGCCTCTGCAAATCTCAAGTGCAGAACAGTAAAAATGCCTTACATCAGAAAAGTGTTTTCAATTTTACTACTCCAGGTACTGTAAGAAATGAAAGTCTACCCTGCAGTGCCACCTGCTGGTTTGCACTCACCTGTGTCATTTTATCCACAGACACTGGGATGCCATCAATGGTAAGTGGTGGTAGTTCAGAGCTCAGGTCTCCACCACCGGGTGGTGCGTGTTCAGCTAAGGCATTTTCCAGATCCTCCAAAATCATACTCTTATACTTTCTGACCTGACATAGAGCCGGAAACACCACACAATTTAAAACAAGTATTCAATCTAAAGACTAGAAAGTAAAGACATTTACTTACCACGTTCTCGAGTGGAGCAGCACCAAACACCTTAAACACAGCATTAGGCTTAGAAGGAGAAATGCAGAGAACAATGGCCTGCTGACCAACTCGAGTTGTGTATTCATCCAGTGTTGCTCTCAACTTCCTAGACATAAACAGATTTAGGATTTTAACATTTTTTACTTGTTTGTATTTAAGGGGGTTTAGTTTTAATATAAAGCACTTTACCCACCTAAGCAGACGAGTCTGCTGTCTTTTGCGTATTGATGGGTTTGACTCAAAAATGTGGGGTCTTTTGCGTTTTTTCCCTGTAGCCACAGCAGCAGCAGCAGCCATGCCGACTGGACCTGGATGTTAGTTTGCATATACAGTTACAGTCTATTTAGAACTGACCTCCAGAATAAAGAATTCCAAGAATAGGAAGACATATTTAAAAAGATGACACATTCGACAACATTTAAACAAATGTTTAAATGTTAAGCACCTGCATACATCACTTTAACTTTAAACAATAAGGCTAATTATTTCGTTTGCTATACACTGAAGTTGAGTTGGAGATTAGACAATAAAAATAAAAAACTAATTCTTGATAATGGCACATTTGGCAACATTTTTTCAGATAAAAGTATTGGAATGTGTAATCTTAAACTACGATTAAGTATATATATATATAGTGGTATATTTCTGGCTTGTAATAACGGCATCAAACCAATAGCCCTCTAACATCACCAAACTGTGACATTCTTCTTTCGTGATTTTTCAGTCTTGTAGGTGTTTCTCGTAGTAGTTTCCTCTTCAGAAAGTGAAATGCTGCTCAGTTGCGTTAAAGTCTGCTGATTAACTAGAACCCAGCTATTAAGGTTGCACAAGCTAGTGCACTTTTAGTGCCGGTCCCAAGCCCAGCTAAACGGGGAGGGTTGCGCTAGGAAGGGCATCCAGCGTAAAAACATGCCAAATCGAACATGCCGATCACGAATACAGATGATCCGCTGTGGCGACCCCTAATGGGAGAAGCCGAAAGAAAGATATTTACCTGATGAAGTTTACATTTATAAAAATTTGGCAGAAGCTCTTATCCAGAGCAACTTACAACTGAGCAGTTAAGGGTTAAGAGCCCATCAGTGATAGCTTGGTAATGCTGGGACTTGAACTCATGACCTTCTGAGCCAAAGTCCAATGCCTTAACCACTGAGCTACCACTTTCCGAGTTCTTCCTTTACTCCTCATAAGCGGTTTTGCACTCATAATATTTCTGTAATCAACTGCCTCTGATGTTTTTTTGTATGGGTGTCAATACATCAGCGGTTTCTTTCTTTTTTTTTAGGACATTCTAAATTGTTTTAGCTATGTACAATGGCTTATAAAGATTTGCAATAACTCTGATTCTGCTTCATTAGGACTTCTTTCACAGACAGCTTTCTGTACTACCTGTTTATCCTTCACATTTGAAACACAGGGCTCAAATCAACAATAGGCAATCATGACTATTAAATCAATTATTTAATTATCAATTGTTTAATGAATCTAACATAATATCAGATAAGTGTTCCCATATTTTTAACACTTAAAGAATGGGTGGAATTAAAGAGATGCTTGTTTAACACATCTAAAAGTAAATATCAGGTATTGGCCTTGTTGTTCATACAGACAGTGTTGAATTAAAAGAAAACTCTATATTAATTGTTCTAGTAAGGTCTCAGTTTATTAAAACCACTTTATAGTGTCTTGGTCCTGTCTCTGGAACTGTACAGGAAAAAAAACTTCCAAAATGTATTCCTGTAATTAATGTTGTGTAGATGATGATGATGTACAGCACTGTGTAACACATCAGTTGAAACCCGCCCACTATATTCATCCTATTCATCCTGAACGATCCATTCAGTGAGAATGAATGGAGAACAACACTCCTATTTGTACTGATTTGTAATGATCGTTCACTGCGAGGAGAAAAGTGGGCTAAAAACAAACAAACAAACAAAAAAACATAACTTTTTTATTAAGACTTTATACTGAGCCATGTTACCAGAGGTGGAAATATTCACATTCATTAAGGAATCCAGTGTTTTGTTTTTGTTTTCTGTGTGTGACTTTAAAAAGTCCATCCTACAACAGAGTGTAAGTGATTATAAGTGATAATCAGAATGTGCGGGAGGTATAAAAAGTTTGCTTTCTTTCCTCACACCATGTGAAATTATTTCTGTTTTCTGGAGTGTGCTGTACCTGCAGCTGCCAAATGTGCTGTAACCTCGTCTGTTCCTGCTGAGTTTAGGATGTCAGAGTCATCATAAGTGTCATCATCGGGGGAAGAAGGCGAGTCCTCGTCAGCGCTTAGCATGCTGTGCTCTGTGTAAGTAGACACGTGAACCTGTTGAGAAACAGCATGGGCTTCGATGGTCGTCATGTGATCCTGATGTACTGTGTGGTCGTCCATCACTTCATGCAGCTTTCTTTACACTAATGCACAAACACAGCACCCACATACACACATTCACAAAGAACAAATGTATTATTTAAAACAAATATCTGATAGATTGTATATTAAAAGACACTAAAAAATAATTATAATCACAATAAAAGATCAGTTAAACTGTAGACCCAGTGTTACATGCATTTATATTCATGGCATTTGACAATATCCAGAGCGACTTATAATTATCTTATATAATCAAGCAGTTATGATCCTTGCTCAAGGGCTCAGCAGTAGCAGCTTGCAGGTGCTGAGATTTAAACACCTGGCCTTTCAATCAGAAGTCCAACATCTTAACCACCAACCTCCCATGGGTCTACATTTAGCTCTTTCATTACCTCCTGCATGTTGCCTTGTGCGTGTATCAAGATTTGCACATTATTACTGTTAAACGAATTCATTATGATCACTTGACCAACTCTCCCATTTCAACAGGCTTGTAGAAAAGCGAGTCTGACTCAAAATGTTAATAACTGGACGTAGATGTGGTTTACATTGTACTCTAATGGTGGTGCAAAACACAAACAATTACACATTTAGACTTATTTAAACACATCATGAAGCCTTGAAGCAAAACTGTACACCTGAATATTAGTTTTTGGGCTTTTAAGACCTTTATATTTTCTATGATAATGCAAATATTTTATATATTATTAACTTCATGTTTAACGCAATATCCTTATGAATTTTACTTTGAGTCAAATCTTATTACTGCATTACCATTTAAAGATATTCATTTCCATAGGAGAATTATCTCAGGAGAAGCAAAGTTCTTAGAGAAATGTTCTTTTTCACCTTTTTCTAATTTCTGCACACAGCTCTCTTTATTTACAGCTACTGAGAAACCTAATTTCACAAATCAGGTAATTATCAGGTTATTATCAGGTGCAGGTTTAGTAGACCATCGAAAAACTCTCAAATCCTGTCAGTGACAAAATGGGTGAGGTTTTATCGCTCATCAGAAAGACCAATTAGCCACTGATTATACTTTACTTTACTATTAACTGCTTTACAGTTACACAGTTAGTCTTTTATTGGTCTTTCTGAACTGTGTTCTCCAGAAGAGAGTAAACAATCCAGCAGTGATGAGCGATAAAACCTCATCCATCCTGTCAATCAGAGGATTTGTGTGTTTTTCCCCCCACATAAGAATGATTTTTTTTCTTTTCATAATATTTACAAAACAATGGACAAAATGTTACCGGCGTCATGTTTTGCTCTTGTTGAGGACTGCAGAAATGTCCCTAGAACAGAAGTGTCGTTTTTACATTTTACATCATTATTAATTCCACAATGTCCGGTTTTCTTTCCGATCTCCCCGTGATATACAATCTGTGATTCCTAAGATGAAATTTATTTTAACTATTTATAATGCTTAAAATATTGTATATTTTTAGTTTCAAAATAAAAAAAATATATATTTTTACTGAATATAATTTCTGGGTGTGTGTTTTCATGACAGGTTTCTGTTTGGTACTGTTTACTGTGTACAGAAAGGTCATTATACTCAACACACTTCACTGTGCTGATTTACAGGAAAAACTGTACCTGAATAGAGGAAATTGTTAAACGGTAAACTGGAAAATAATCTGCAGCTAACCAGCTGCAATTACATAAAAAAGAAAATTACTAAATACAATGAAAAGGTTTTTTAATGATTACACAATAATAAAGAACACATTATTACACTTTTTTATACAAACAAGGTAACATCAGTGATCCAGGCGAAAATCAACTGTGCATTTTTATAAATCTGCCATTTCAGATTATTGCAAGATTCATTTTAGATTATTCTTGTAAAACAAACAAAATCCACCTCCTGATATGTTTTGGAAACAAGAGAAGTGTGAGGAAAGCTGTAGAGATGCTGTGCACACAGACACATAAAGTAATGATATGCTGGAGCTGTGAGAGGACATTAACACAAAACACAACTTTCTGCAGCTGGTCAGTGTTTCCTGACATCAACAAAATTATTTACAAAACCTTGCATCTACAAGTGGGCTGTATATGGAGAAGCGGTGGCTCTGTGATTAAGGATTTAGGTTCAACACTGTTAAACAGTTACATTCGGGCCCTTGAGCAAGGCCCTTAATTCTTTCTGCTCCAGAGTTGCTGCATCATTGCAGATGATTCTGAACAAGCTGTGATAATTTAATGAAACAGCTGTAATGTACATGTGAAAAATAAAAGCCTTTTTAACACTTAACTGTTCATCTTGTCATTTCGACATTAGAAGTTCATTTCCTACTCCAAATCCTCTTTTTAAACAAAACTCAGATACTGTTTCTCTGTGTTCAGAGTAACTGCTGACACCAAAACCACGACCAGGACCTGAGTGATGATGCAGACTCAAGTCCAGATTGATGTCTGCACAAAACCTCATCAATAAAACACCATTATCACTGAAACAGCAGTCGAGCACCACAGCCGCCATGCTATTTATTAGGAGTTTTTCCCTCCTCAAGATGTTCATTCACATTTCCTACATCACAGTTTGGTGACTGCTGCAGTAGCGATCAGGCTAAACCCACTGCACCGCGGCGTCCAACACAACTAACCCGCGCTACAACTCTCAGATCTCCCCGTTCCCTTTATACACAGCAGCTACGCTTTTATACGTTTATTGCAATAAAAAGTCTAATACGTGAGGGTTAAAACTGCTCCGAGAAAGCTGAGCAGTCCGAGGTAAAGTTATCCAGTTCGGTTAGCCTTTAGCTTGATTGCTAACTGGCTAGTTAGCCGGTGACTGCAGATGTCATGTTATTCCGCTGAATTAAGTCCACGTTAAAAAGGCAAAACGTGTAATCAATATTTCTTATTATAAAGATGAAGCGGTTTTCTGTATGTGCAGAATCTACGCAACAGCAATTAGCAGAACCGCGTCTAAAACAAACAGAGACTTAGCATTAGCCATGTCGAACCCGCCAACACACACACACACACACACACACACACACACACACACACACACACACACACACAGAGAGAGAGAGCGAGCGCGCACTATCGCAGGGTTTAATCACAGGCCCGGGCCTGCACACACACAACCACGTCTTATTTCTACTCTCTTCTTGTTGAAACGAACGCGACTCTGTGAGAAAAAGCGCGACAAATCCGCGAAGTTCAGCGCCGTACTGCACTAACGCCAGCTCTCCACATCTGCTGAGGGGCTGAGCGCTGCCGGGTTGGTGGTGCGGCTGCGCCGGGGCTGAAATAGCTGGAGATTGCGCGGTAGGGTACTAACCTCAGAGCGGCTGCGCTACTCCGGGCCTGCGCGGTACAGCGGAGCTCAACACTGACCTGCAATGGAGGACAAAGAACAGAGGACGCGCGCGCGCGCTCCCGCGGTCTCACTCACTCACGCACACACATACGCACACACAAACACACTTAGACTCACACACACTAAAGCTTTGTGGCAAACACAGTTTTATAGTTTGCGCTTATATATATATATATATATATATATATATATATATATATATATATATATATATATATTTTTTTTTTTTTTTCTTTTTTTATTATTATTATTTATTTATTTATTTTTTTTAAACAGTTTTATTTATTTATTTTTTGCTTATGCAGACACACAAACATCCAGCAAATCCCAAAGATCTGAAAATATTAAGCAGAAGTGTCCCCTACTTAAGTCTCATTCAATGTTTTTTTTTTAAATGCATGAATAAAAACAAGGTTAATATCATTATCAACAATAGTAATAATAATATATTTATGGTGCAATTATGCCCATTATGGGGTACTGGGTGTAGATTTATGAGAAAAAAAAATTATTTGAACGACTGTAGTATATACTACAGTCGTTCAAATTATTTTTTTCTCATTAATCTACACCCAGTACCCCATAATGATAGTGATAGAATGATAGTAAAATCTAAAATATCACATGTACATAAGTATTCGGACTCTTTATTCAGTAATTAGTTGAAGCACTTTTGGCAACAATTACAGCCTCAAGTCTTTTTGGGTGTGACGCAACAAACGTTTTACACCTAAATTGGGAAATTTTCTGCCATTCTCCTTTGCAAGTCCTGTCACTTTCAGGTCTCTCCAGAGATGTTCAGTAGGGTTCAAATCAGGGCTCTGGCTGGGCCACTCTAGGACATTAACTTTATTCCTTAGCTGGTTGTTCTTAAGCCACTCCTGTGTTGGCTTGGTTGTGTTCTTAGGGTCGTTGTCATGTAGGAAGGTGAACCAGACTGGGGTCCTGATCGCCGTAGGACAGGTTTTCCTCCATTCTGCTTTCCCTTTCTCAATCCTGACCAGTCTCTCAGTCCCTGCTGAAGAAAAACACACACACAGCATTATGCTGCCACTATTATGCTTCACTGTTTGGATGGTTTTGGGCAGGTGATGAGCAGTGCCTGATTTCCTCCAAATATAATGATTAGAATTGAGGCCAAACAGTTCAATCTTGGTTTCATCATACCAAAGAATCTTGTTCCACACAGTCTGAGAGTCCTTCAGGTGCCTTTTGGCAAACTCCAAGCAGACTTCCTTGGGTCCACACTGCCATAAAGCCCAGATCGGTGGAGGGCTGTAGTGATGGTTGTCCTTCTCCACAGAGGATCTCAGTCAGAGTGACCATCAGGTTCTTAGTCACTTCTCATACTAAGGCCCTTCTCCCCTGATTGCTCAGTTTTGTCAGACAACCAGATCTTGGAAGAGTCCCAATTGTGCTGCACTTCTTCCATTTGATTTTTCCATTTTTATTTCAGGGCTTTTTTTTTTAATAAAATAAATTACAGACAATTCTTATTTCACTTTGTCATTATGGTTCTAAGTGAAGATTAAGGAGGAGAAAAATCAATCTGAATGATTATAGTATCAGGCTGCAACATAACTAAAAAAACAAACAAACAAAAAAAACAAAAAACAAAGGTGAATAGGGTCTAAATAGATTTTGAATGCACTTACACTCTGATCAGTACAGGACTTTCAAAAGTGATGTCCTTTCTGTGTTCTAATGATATACATTGTGAAGAAAACAGGAACCTTCACAACCTTTTTGCATGCACTTCCTCTGGAAACAAAACACAAATGGCCAGTACACCTAGCAGAGGTGGTGCATGCATAGAATATGACTCACATTCATCCACAGGTTACATAGCACACTATCTTCCTTTCAGTATCCAGCCATACCTCCCAATCCTGCTCTAGGACAAGAACAATAGAGAACATTTAACAAACCAGACAAGTTAGTGGTGGATATGAAATGACTTGAAGAGGCACATCTTCAAGTTAAGGTGTTTGCTAAGAGAAATACCACATAAATGGTCATCCAGCATAAAGAGAAATTATACTTTCCATCAAAAGAGTTGGGACAAAGTGTAAACTTATTTTTACCTACCTACACTTATCTACAGAATATAAGGTGGTAGAGGTCCAGAGATTTGCACATGACATAAAGCTAATTAATTGATTAGTAAAGTAGTAGGAAAAGTGTTTTATTAACATTGGTGCAATATTTTCAGCATTCAAACCTCTTAGCCCAAGTGTGACTTTGTCAGGTTTGTCAGGAATGCTAAGGCCACTATGGTTTACATCACAGTATTTTCTGAAAGCATCCTAAATGGCTTTGGGTTTGTTGTGCAGTACACCAGTGGTGGATGAAATACACAAACCATGTACTTGAGTTAATGACTTGAGTTATACACTCTATGAAATATGACTCCAGTAAAAGTAAAAGTGCTCCATTTAAACTTTTACTTGAGTAAAAAATACAAAAGTTTTTGCCATCAATTGGACTTAAGTAGCCAAAGTACTATGATTTATTATGGCTATAATGTTCCTATTATCATTTTTGTGACAAAAGACTCTTTGCTTAATCAACTCAGTTTATGTGAAAAGACTCGAATGTTATTAGCACATCAATCTATTAAAACAATTATATTAATTAAACACTGATTTATATCTATTAAAATTATCATGAGCCCAAAACCTTCAATTTAACTACTTATAAAAAATTGTTGAAATAAGGTCACGGGTGTTGTGCCAGAAGTCAGAAGTTTCTTCTATCATTTGTTCCTCTCAATATGTTCTGCTCGCTGTTGAACTGACGCTGAACTGTATGCTGGTGATAAGTACATACCAACAAGCGGCAATCCATACAAGTGTAAAACAGAGCATGTGCTTGACCCTGATTGGTGGATTGCTGCATGTTTGACAAGTTACGTTTTTATTCACTTATAAATAAAAAGGAACGACTGATGTCGCAAAATGTAGTTAGGTAAAAAGTAAGATATTTGACTTTGAAATGTAGTGAAGTTAAAATAAAAGTGTGCTGAAATGGAAATACTTCAGTAAAGTAAAAATACGTGAAAAAGCTACTTAAGTACAGTAACGAATTACATTTACTTTGTTACTGTCCTCCACTGAGTACAACCCAGATTTTCTAAACAATATTTTTTATATCCATGCATGAATGAGTGATTCTGCAATCACCTTTGGGTGACATGCACAAAGAAAGAAATATCTCTTGTTTCATATCTGCTCATTAGTTGGTCACAAATCATGGCCTGGTCACTCGATGCTCACCTGCACATGCTCCATCAATGGAACAGCTCAGGTTGTAGTGTGGGCATGTTGTGATACTCATGTTTTGCCCAACATGTGAAAACAAAGTTAACACAAATATACCAAAGGTTTTTTTTTACTGAATCACCATCTCATATCGTGTTTTAGGTGAATGTTTTTATTAAATCAATTAAATACAGCTGTGAGATTATTATAGTTGAGGTGTTTTTTGGTTGAGGTGTACAGTTTGATTTATATTTTAGGAAATAAAACATCACAAATCAACTGTTTTTGTCTTTTCACAAACGTGTCTTGGTGTTGGGGAATAGTGCATCTTTAAGCCTACGTTTAATATCAGTCAAATACTCAAGTACTCAAATCAGATACTCAAATCAGATACTCTTTGACAGATTTGACTGATATTGAACGTAGGCTCATTGGTGACGTTTAACTTCAGTAAGGTGTCTATACTTTAACTGACTTTAACTCAGGTTTATGACCTGAAACTTGCTACGCGCCCTGGTACAAATCGGGCATCATGGTTGTTCCCTGATCCGCGTTTTCTGCCCTATTTTCGTTCAAAATAACCTCAGTCCATTACCCACATTCTGAGAAATGTTCTAGTGTTCCAGCAGGTGGCAGTGCGGAGGCTTCTTGAAACGAACGGCATAAAGAAGCAGAAGAAGAAGTAGTCGCAGGATTCGCGGATCATTGTGCACTTGAGGACATTTCTATGTTTTTTGGAAATAAATCTTACAGTTTGCTGTGTCACAGAGTTTTAATCCAAAAATTCAACACCTTTCCAGCGTTTTGTGTGGATTTAAATTTCTGTCACACGGTCAGCCTCGGAATCGGCTGTGATTATTATTATTGTTTATCATATCATAGCTGCCAGCAAACTGTCTAATCTACAGGAGGATAGTGAGGTAGGATCTTTAACACACACACACACACACACACACACACACACAGTCTTTGTGCATGTTTACTGAACGACGCTACCTGGTGTGTGTGTGTGTGTGTGTGTGTGTGTGAGGTGTTATTTGTAAGTTTTTATAACGTTGTGTTAGAAATACACAATGAATGTTGATTATGTTAAGAACAGTGTGCAGTGTTTAAATGGAAGATTCTGGATTTCGTTTTTTCCCACTTCAATAACTGAACTGTTGGCCATCAGGATCTTCAGTGTCACTGCGTCAGTGCTGACTGAGGAATTATTTACTGTCCTCTGAAATGCAGAATAGATTTCCCGTGATTAAGTTTTGCATATAAATATTATATGCACAGGCCCGCCAAAAGTATTGGAACAGTGAATGCTGCTCAGTGGAGTGAAGGTCAGTTGATTGACATGTCCAGTCTGCTTCTGCTTCATGCCTACGTGCTTATTTCCTGATGATGTCTTCAGTTCTGTTGTGTTTGGTGTTCAATTGTGGAAAATTTTATAATGATTGTCATGTGTCATGTCCAGTAGTCAATAGTAACAAACTCCAACTTCTTCTTTTTGTTGTGGCTGCTCCAGTTAGGGGAGCAGGTTCTTTCCAATAATGGTGGTGGATCCTATTCATTGTTCTTTCTAAATGAAAAGAATGATCATTCTTCTCTAAAACTCTTCAGGTAGCTCAGTGGTTAATGCTCTGGTTTAATGATCAGAAGGTCGAAGGTTCAACAAATAACCCTCTGTGCTCCAGGGGCGCTGTGTCATGGCTGAGCCCCTGTCTGACCTCGTCCCTGATTGACTATAGGTTTTGAATGAATAAATTCTTGCCTTGAGATGACGTACGGTTGAAACCTTGAAAGGACTGAGACTCAATATAAAGCATCTGTTTATTAATTTAGTATTTTTTCATTGTATGAAGTGCTGCAGCTCATAAAGAACATTTCAGTAAGGTTTGGAATTCAGTCAGTACTCCTCTGTCATTTGAAGGAAGAGAATGTTTCCAGAAATGTAAATGCTAAACAGTGTGCATGATGTGATGTTGCATTATTCATTACATTTTCATTGAGCTGCTTTTAACAATGCTGTTTGATAACTGTATGAATGAGCAGATGTGAAGCAGATGTTGGTACCTCTCCATGGAAAAATAAAGAACCTATAGTTTTCTTTGAAATCGGACAAAATTAATTGACGCTATAATTGTGTGTTTTATGTTTAATAAAAATCAGACTTTACGTCTGAATTTTGATTTAGCAGAATATATAAAATAATATAACAAATGAAAGAGACAAATTTGTTTGTATAACTAGAAAATAAATGCAAATAATTGGATTATAGTGACGTTTCAAACTTATTGTTTTCTTTATCACAGATGTAATCAGTCATTCAGCTTATGGAGAAAAGAAGCTGCTCTGCTGTTTGATATTATTGTGTACTGGATGTACACTGGATGGAAAGGAGAGAGTTATCTGAGGAGGTTAGAAAGAAAATAATGGACAAGCATGTTAAAGATAAAGGTTGGAAGATGATCTTCTGGCAGCTTGATGTTCCTGTGAGCACAGCTACAAATAAAAGTAGAGTGTTTTAGGTCAGTGGGACTGTAACCTCACTGGATGCGGTCACAAAAGCAAATGTAACCCCAGATTGAGCAGAAAGTTCATGCAAATGGTAGAAAAAGAGACAAGGAAAACCTCCAAAGAGATGCCAGCTGAATTCCAAGGTAAAGGTACATCCATATTTTATTGTACCATTTGTCAATTTTTCAAAGAAAAATATATAAAAAAAAGCCAAACTGAAGTTTGCTATAATGCATACTGACAAGACAATATGCTTCTGGGAGAACATCTATTGGACAGTTGAGGCAAAACTGGAGCTCCCTTTGCAGAGCTGAAATGTCTTACTGCCCAGTGTCAGAAAGCTCGGTCTCAGGTGCAGATCATGGGCTTTCCAAACAGGATAATGACTCAAACTCTACAATTAAAAGCACTCAAGAATGACTAAGTCAAAACACCGGACTTTTATGAAGCATGCAGTCTGACAAAGATGTTTTTTTTATACCTGAATCAGTTTGGTCATGAAAAGTGGGCCAATCTATCCATAGCGAATGTAAAATGTCTTATTGAGAGCTACACTGCTTGCAATGATTGCCTTTTAAATGTTGTTTAAAAAAATAGTTTATGGGTTCCATCATTTTTGCCCAATCAATTTTTATTTGTTCTATTATTTTAAATATTCTCTTCAATCGAAAATCGAAAGCAAAGTCTGAATTATATTCAAAACGAAATAAACAGCGATGGGTTACTCGTGTCTGTTTCTAGTTATTTCAGTGAAAATTGTGGATTGTTCTTTTTTTTTTTTTTTTGGAGGGATTTTTTATGTACAGTGGCAATCAGTCATCTTCACTGCTCAACAGTTGAAGGAGTTTTTGTCCTGTCTATACCATGCTACCAGAACACCTTTTCCACAAAATAACTATGGCATTTAAAAAAACAACATTATTTTGCAAAAAAAAAACAAAAAAAAACACACTGATCAAAATTAGAGAACAACAATGACTGTAGCATGGAAAAAGATCACAACAAAATTTTCTGAAGGTTACAAAAGTCAGCAATTTGTAGGAAGTGCACAGGCCTCTGCTCTGAATGACTTCAGCACATCTGCGGCCACAGGACAGCACTCGTCTCTCACACTGCTCTGGTGTGATTTTGGTCCACTCTTCTTCCAGTCTCTTCCACAGTTTGGTGACTGTAGTGGGTTTCTTGGCCATAACTTTGTCACCAAGAATTTTCCAGAGGTTCTCTATTGGGTTGAGATCAGGACTCAGGGCAGGCCATGTCATTATTTTAATGTTTTCAGTTTCAAGGAACTGCTTTACCCGTTTTGCTCTGTGACATGGAGCGTTGTCCTGCATGAACACTGCGGGCTGATTGGGTGATGAACACAGGGAAGCAACCATATGTTGTTGAAGAAATTTCTGTTAAACATTTGCATTCACTCTGCCATGTAGCTGTATAAGAGACCCAGCTCCTGCTGCAGAAAACATGCCCCAAACCATGACACTTCCTCCTCCACTTTTCACTGACTTCTTTACACACTTTGGGTTCAGTCTTTCTCCAGTTTGTCGCCGAACATAATGTTTCCCATCGGACCCAAATAAATTAAACTTGTTTTCATCACTGAAGTGAACTTTGGACCAGTTCTCCTCTGTTCACACAACATGCTTAGTCTAGCCTTTTGATTCTTTCTGCTAATGAGAGGTTTGGTCACTGCAGAGTTGGCTTTCAGTCCAAATGCTCTTAAATGTCGAGACACTGTATGACGAGACAGATCCTTACCCTGTTCAGCTCTGAACTGGTGAGCAATTCCAGCTGCAGTGTGGAAACGATTGCCCATTGAGATCCTCCACAGTATCCTGTCCTCTCTTGTATTTGTCTTCCGTGGACGACCAGCCTTCTTGGTCGACTTGAATGAGTTTGTAATATTGTAAAGATCCAATATTCTAGAAATCACAGATTTGAAACGACCAACTTGTCTTGCTATGGCTGATAGGGTCATCCCTTTAGCCTTCATCTGGACAAGCTGCTGCTGGAGGCTTTCAGTCACTTTAGAACGGCCCACCATGTTGCAGAGTCAGTAAAACTGGAAGTTAGGCTGCCAGTTAAATTAAAAAGTGTTCTCTAATTTTGATCAGTGTGTTTTCTGCAAAATAATGTTTTTTTTTAAATGCCTTAGTTAATTTGTGGAAAATGTGTTCTGGTAGCATGGTATAGACAGGACAAAAACTCCTTCAACTGTTGAGCAGTGAAGATGACATTATTTCAGAATTGTTCAATTGTTTATAAATTGTTCTCTAATTTTGATCGCCAGTGTATGTATAGATATGAACAAGACCACAGCTCAGATGTTTGGTGCTTGATTGTAACCAATGTACTGAACTGAAAAATGTAATTGCTGTCTTCTGACTCTGTAGAATAATTTGGCCATGACAGGAGGCATGGCAGCACCACTCCCTATGAGTAACCACACGAGAGAGAGAGTGACTGTGGCCAAACTGACGCTGGAGAACTTCTACAGCACTCTCCTCACACAGCACGAGGAGAGGGAGATGAGGTAGTTTATTACAACTGTTTACATTTAAAGATTCGGTCTTTTGGATTTGGTGGCGATAAAGTGGATAAATTTACCTTTAGTGGTTTAGTCTAGAGATTTTTTAAGACTTTAATTTGATTCTAGGGTTTGATTCTTTTGATTTTAGGGAACTCCTAAATGTTTTGAAGGTTTTGTGAGGGCATCTATTTAGTACCCAGAGCAGAATCACATTTGACCACACTTGACTATCAAACCCAGACATAAACCTTTTCCACCAATTTGCACACAATTCTGTAGAATGACACTGTTTAGCATAACATTACAATTTCCTTGAAATTCTACTAGAATTGTCTAGTGGAAGAAGAGTAGAGCTTATTATTTAGTATTATAACCTACAATGCCTCAACAATATGGAGCAACTGACTGAAAAACGTAACTATGCTCTCTTTGCTTATTAATTCTTTTATAAGTTACTTAGATTTTATCTGTATTGTAAATTGTATTATTATGTATTTTTTCTATTTCTGTTTGATTTATTCATTTTCATTTATGCTCTTTTTCAACTGTTAGTGTCATATTGATAATAGCTTCCTTTTCTGCCTTTATTTAAACATTTATGTTCTTCTGCTTTCTTTCTTTATATTTAAGTGTTTCCTGACTGGGTTTCCTAATATTATTTTCTGCCCTTAAAGTCTTGGGAATAAATAAGCACACTACCTTTGCCTACTTCATAAAATTGCTTAGAAAAGTTGCAAGAGCAAATGTATGAATCTTTATTTTTTCAGGCAGAAGAAGCTGGAGAAAGCGATGGATGAGGAGGGCTTACCTGATGAAGAGGTGAACTAAGCATAGATCTCTTTTTATTTTCCATTTCTCAGTTCAGTAAACCAGACTTGGTCAGTTTGTGATCCTGATCATTTAGGAAACCAAATTCCACTCTTATGCATAATTTTAACACTTTATATTGCATCAGTAGATGGTAGAAGAATTTGAATGACTAAATATTTACATGCAGTATGTGGAATTTGTTTTTATTTTTTGGGTTTTTTTGTTTAACAGTACAGTTTAAATACTCAGTGTGTTTGTTTAATGTAATAATATGAATTTCCTGGGAAATAAAAGTGTGTGTGTGTGTGTGTGTGTGTGTGTGTGTGTGTGTGTGTGTGTGTGTGTGTGTGTGTGTGTGTGTGTGTGTGTTCTGTAGAAGATCATGAGGCGCTCCCAGCATGCTCGTAAGGAAACAGAGTTCCTGAGGTTAAAGCGAACTCGCCTGGGGCTTGCTGACTTTGAGTCACTGAAAGTCATTGGAAGGGGAGCTTTTGGAGAGGTTTGTGTGTATTTATGGGCTTGATTTACAGACCTCAAGCAATGTACTGTCATTTAAAGATTGAAAATTTGTAAACATGACAAGGATGACTGAAATCTTGCTTGACATTGGTGTGTAAAAGTCAGTAATGCAATGAGTGTTAATTCCTGTATAATGTAAAAATACCTGTGAAAATTAAGGGACTATGAAATAAGGCTGTAATTTGTAACGATTTTAATGTACTATTTGTAATATGTAATGTTGTATGTAATGTACTATGGGATTGATTACCCCCATGTGAAGCACTGCCCGAGTATATCCTGAACCACTTTCTGTTGGTGTTTGGGTAGTTGGTATGGGTGACTGCACCACTACACCTGGAGGAGTATCAGTACAGTGCACTGTGAAGTTTGTGTGACCAGGTAGAGGCAAAAACACACCTGAAATCTTGTGGTCTCCACAGGGACTGGGGGGGAATGGGGCAGTATTTTTTATTTTTTTGCTTAGATTTAGCTCCTCCTTCTCAGGAACCATTGTTGCCAGGGACACAGGTTGCACCTCTACTTAATTTTAGGTCATTGAGGTGGTATAGTTGAGCGCATCAACTCGACCTTTGGACCTAACGTAAATTTCTCTGATTCACAATGGCTCTGAATCTCAAAGGGTCATTGCCACTTTGTGAGAAATGTAGAACTTGGATAGCAAAATGAGCACTTATTCTCCAGGTCTAAATTCCGGTTGCCAAGTACCTATGGGAATGGGAGTAAGGTGGGGAGAGGAAGGGAAAAAAGGAGTGCTCACCTGGCCTCGGCCATGCGGCCAAATGGTCCTTAGCTAGCTGGACTGATGTTTGCACATACTCCACCATCTTCCACTGTACTGATGCCATATGATTACCTTATTTGATTATTCCATGAAATGAGAAAGTGTATAGATGTCGCGTCGTAATTAGTATTAATATTGAAATTTCTTGGGCTTTCTTTTTTTTTCTGCTAAAGATCTGCGTGAATTAAATAAATTGTATAGACGACTAAAAAAGAAGAAAAAACAAGCACTTTCATTGTTCCAGGTTTATGTAGAGTTTGAGAGGGTCAAAATAATAAACCAGCTGTATTCTCAGAAACTGCTTGAATTAATGTCCTGTAACCATACAAATGTACAGCATAACAGAATTTGATCATGTCTGAGCATTTTTAATCACTTTCAATTTATTACCAACATAACAGGTTATAGATTTAATTTTTACTATTTTTATTCATTATTTAACTCAAAATATCCTCTGTTTCTTGATCAGGCCACTTAATATTGATCCCTTTAATTTGTCCTTAGGTGCGTCTGGTGCAGAAGATTGACACAGGTCACATTTATGCCATGAAGATCCTGAGAAAAGCAGATATGCTGGAGAAGGAACAGGTGTATCTTTTTGCACAAATCATTAATTCAAGACTTCACAAATCATCAGTGTTGCATTTCATCCAAAAATTAGCCCTGGCTACATTAGCATGTAGAATTAGTGCTGTGTCTTTTTGTGTAGGTAGCTCATATCAGGGCTGAGAGGGACATTCTTGTGGAGGCAGATGGAGCTTGGGTAGTAAAAATGTTCTATAGTTTCCAGGACAAAAGAAACCTTTACCTTTTAATGGAGTTTCTGCCAGGAGGTAAGAACAGAAAATGATGTTATGCTTAGCAAAAGTGCATGACTAAGGTTTCTACTGATTTGTTTAGTTATTCATTTTTTGCAAAATTTCTGTGGCAAAAAAATTTTTAGACTCTCTTCCTCTATATGAATTAGTTTTAGTGGATCTTTGATTTATTTGTCTGTGCGCTCAGGAGACATGATGACACTGCTTATGAAGAAAGACACTCTTTCAGAGGAGGTCACTCAGTTCTATATAGCAGAGACAGTCCTGGCCATTGACTCCATTCACCAACTGGGCTTCATTCACCGGGATATTAAACCAGACAACCTACTGCTTGACCTACGGGTAACACACACACACACACACAAAATTATATTTACTGCTGCTGAATCGTATTTATCATCCACAACAGGCTCATGTTCTGCTGAATTTTAGGGCCATGTCAAGCTGTCAGACTTTGGCCTATGCACAGGCTTGAAGAAAGCTCATCGCACTGAATTTTATAGGAACCTTACACATAACCCTCCAAGTGACTTCTGTAAGTATAACCTCATTTATTTAAATTGTATTAAATGTAATTTCTTTGCCAAAAAAACCTTTCTAAATTCATTTGCATGAGAACGCTTTTTGTTTTCGCCAAATGCATTAAAAGGCTCAAAGATTGTTTGGAAGCAGACCGATATTGGCTTGGAAATCTAGTATGTATGAGGTGGTTTGAGCTACACTCACTGCTACATCTACATTCACATGTACCTACACTTTAAAATATCCTGGTCTAAAGACAGAGAAGGCAGACTTTAAAGACTGTAATAATATAACAAATACTTTACATTATACATTATATATACCTCTGTTTGTGCATCACTATATGGATTACAGTATTGGAAAACCTCTTTTTTCCTGCCAACTGTTTCCACAATATTGGAGGCAAACAATTGTATAAATGTCTTTGGATGTGGTAGGATTACATTTTTCCTTCACTTTAACTAGGAGAAACACACTTGTTCCAGCATGACACCACCACTATGCACAAATCCAGCTTCATTAAGGTTGGATTGGAAGATCTTGAGGGGAGGGGCATGCTTCAACTCTGTTGAACACCTTTGGGATAAATTAAAACACTGACTGCACCCCAGGCCTCATCATCTTACCTAAATCAGTACCTGAATTTACTAACACCCTTGTGGCTAAATGAGCACAAATCTCCACAATCACACTTCGAAAATCTAGTGGAAGATCCTTCCATAGAGTAGGGGTTATTATATCACTAAATATAGAAGGATGTTTAAAAAGCAAATACAAATCTTATGGTTAGGTGTCCAAACTGTTTTATAGTGTCTGTGTCTGTGTGTGTGTCTGTGTGTGCATGCATTACTAGCTTTTCAGAATATGAACTCGAAAAGAAAGGCTGAAACATGGAAGAAAAACAGACGACAGCTGGTAAGTATGTGTGTGTGCACCACACCAATGTTGATGAATGTTGGGAATATAGTGCAGTAAACTCAGTTCTGGTTACATGCGCAGGCATACTCCACTGTCGGCACACCTGACTACATCGCCCCTGAGGTTTTTATGCAGACTGGATATAATAAGCTGTGTGACTGGTGGTCCTTGGGAGTCATCATGTACGAGATGTTAATAGGTATGCTTTAATAGTTATAATTTTCCCAGAACAATAATGATGCAGAAATAATGAAAAACACATATTGCTTTGTGCAATGTGATTAAATGGCCTAGCGTAGAGTGATGTGTGTGTTACATTATTATAAAAGTTTCTTTATTTAAGTAAAAGTAATGACTGCACACTAGCAGCAAACAGTTGATTGACATAGCGAGAAAAAAGCCAGTATCTGAGTTCTTTATTTGTTACTTGTTTGCTCATTTATTTATCTGTTCAATTTCAGTATTGTTGATTTTTGATTGAAATGTGGAGGCAGTGGTTCATCACTAAAATCTTACACTATGAAATTCATGCAACTGTCAAAATATTTCTGCTATTTGTGTAAAAGCTTATGTTAATAATAGCATTCATTAATTTTATATATTTAGAGTTCCAATTGATGATGATTTAATTTACTACTAAATTTAACCACCCTGTGGTCAGGAGAAGTTTCTTCAACTCATTCTAAATGAACATCTCCAGTAACTTTTTTTGTCTAAAATATATGTGCCATTAGTTATAGTCCTAAACGGCACAATATCCACCAAAAACAGGAGTCCTATGTAGAATGTATTCCCTTCTTCTATTCCTGGGCTCCAGATCTACAGCAAAAGTGTGAGAAGTGCAGAGATTTAATGACTGTGGCAAACAGCTGTGAGCCGCATTAAGGTAAATCCCCAAGGGGTTCCTAGGTGCAGTCACACAGTGTGGCATTGGAAGGGAGGGCTCCATGCAGAAAAAGTAAGTGTGGGGACTGCAGTACCTGTATTGTTTGTCCAGAGCTCCCAGTCTGGTTGGGCTTTGATTTGAGAGGGGGGAGGTGAAAGTGGTAGGGTAGGGGAAAACCTCTATTAGTATTCTATTAACAATGCTTTAGGCTGTCTTCTACTTTTTGCTTGCACCTATGTTTGCTCTCATAAGTCACCTGACAGAGCACAGAAGAGATTAGGTTAGAGTGAGTATATGTTTCACTGTCCACGCCTGCTTTGCCATCATCTCCTTCATGGGCTAGGTAGATTGTTTGAAACTAGGACTGGCTCTGACATAGCCTGGCCCCCTGTTAGTGGTTGTGTCCACAGGGAATTCTATCGAGGAACAAGTGGACACAGCAATTGACATGGCTTCTCAGGAATGGTGAGGAGCCACCACACATCCAGAGGAGACCTGACTATAATGTCTAGTGTGGTCTCTTGCTTTTATATTGGAATCCATTAGGGCCTCCCCGTATGAGTCAGTGAAAAGGTATTTAGTTGTCGAAATAGAAACGGACTGTTGACTGAACATATTCACTTTTAATCACCACATTATCTGTGTAAAGCTGCTTTGAGACTATGTTCATTGTTAAAAGCGCAATACAATAAAAATGAATTGAATTGAATTGAATTGAATTGATGTTCTGGTATAACATGACTGTGCTTGGTTCCTGGGTATCACCTGTCCCAGTGGCATGAGTCCAAATGTGGCAGCTAGGAGATGTGAAATAGAAAGAAAACTTATAGTAAATACAGTTGGGTCTTGAGTTAGTGTCATAAAAAAATAGCACCAAAGAGGGTAAAAGTACACACATCCTTCACTCAAGTAGAAGTACAGATACTCATGTTTTAAAAGACTCTGGTAAAAATTTAAGTACTGGCAAAAATCTTTCTCTTTCATTAAAATAAAGAAGTTTTGGCTCTGACATGTACTTAAGTAAAAAGTAGTTTTGAAAAAGTAGTAAAAAGTAGCCATAACTACTGTAGTACCTGTTTTAGTGTCCAGAGGTTTGAATGGAAGAGGTTGATTCTGTGACTGGTGTCTTATACATATAATGAGTTGATATTAGGAGTTCGCTCCTAAAGGAACAGGAATAATTTTTGTTCTGTTTGTTTGAGAGTCTGTTCTTGCTGGTAGGAACAGGCGCATTAAGGATGGATTTGGACTGTAGTTAATGTCAGCAGTCCAAATCAGCTACACTGACTCAGGACTACAGTTTGCATCTGCTCACCATCACTGCACACCCAACATCATTTACCTGTAATAAATGAACATTTGTGCCACCCAGATGAGGATGGGTTCCCTCTTGAATCTGGTTCCTCGCAAGGTTTCTTCCTTATGCCATCTTGTGGAGTTTTTCCTTGCCACAGTCGCCACTGGCTCACTCATCAGGGACAAACTTACACATGAAGAGCATCTCATTCATTCTTTATCACCACATTATCTTTTTGCACAATGCCTCTTGCACTTTATTCAGCACCTGGGTATTACCTGGTAGATGTAAGGTGCTATATAAATGAAGATAGATTGATTGATTGATTGATTGATTGATTGATTATTATCTGTGTAAAGCGGCTTTGAGCAGCTTTCATTGTTAAAAACACAATACAAATCAAAATTAATTGAATTGGTTGGTAGGGGATCAAATACTTATTTCACTCGATTAAATACAAATTAATTGATATCCTTTCTTTAATGTTTTTTTTATGGATTTATTTTTATATTCTGTCTCTCTGTTAAAAATAAACCTACTATAAATATTCTAGATATATTCTATTCATTTTCTTTGTAACAGGGTAAATGAACAAAATCAGCAAGGGATCAAATAATAAGTTTCCCCTCTGTACAAACCATCTACCAAACCATCAAAATAGTATAATGTAAAAATACTATTTTTATAGTCCAGTCCATAATAATAGTGCAGAACATTGAGGTGTGGAAAGCTAATTGGAACTCTTTCAGTTTGACTGCATTAAAATGCACTCAGTCATACTAATTAGTGCTTTTGACATTAAAATGTGTTTTGCTCTGTCCTTATATTCCAGGATACCCACCCTTCTGTTCTGAGACACCACAGGAGACATACAGGAAAGTCATGAACTGGCGAGAAACTCTTATCTTCCCCCCTGAAGTTCCCATTTCAGAGAAAGCTAAAGACCTGGTCCTCAGGTTAGATGCATTATTGGCATATTTGTGTGTTTTTATATATACAGTGAGGAAAATAAGTATTTAAACACCCTGCTATTTCGCAAGTTCTCCCACTTAGAAATCATGGAGGGGTCTGAAATTGTCATCGTAGGTGCATGTCCACTGTGAGAGAAATAACCAAAAATTAATCCAGAAATCACAATATATGATTTTTAAACTATTTATTTGTATGATACAGCTGCAAATAAGTATTTGAACACCTGTCTATCAGCTAGAATTTTGACCCTAAAGACCTGTTAGTCTGCCTTTAAAATGTCCACCTCCACTACATTTATTATCCTAAATTAGATGCACCTGTTTGAGGTCGTTAGCTGCATAAAGACACCTGTCCACCCCATACAATCAGTAAGAATCCAACTACTAACATGGCCAAGACCAAAGAGCTGTCCAAAGACACTAGTAACAAAATTGTACACCTCCACAAGGCTGGAAAGGGCTACGGGGAAATTGCCAAGCAGCTTGGTGAAAAAAGGTCCACTGTTGGAGCAATCATAGAAAATGGAAAAAGCTAAACATGACTGTCAGTCTCCTCGGACTGTAGCTCCATGCAAGATCTCACCTCGTGGGGTCTCAATGATCCTAAGGAAGGTGAGAAATCAGCCCAGAACTACATGGGAGGAGCTGGTCAATGACCTGAAAAGAGCTGGGACCACCGTTTCCAAGGTTTACTGTTGGTAATACACTAAGACGTTTTGGTTTGAAATCATGCATGGCACGGAAGGTTCCCCTGCTTAAACCAGCACATGTCCAGGCACGTCTTAAGTTTGCCAATGACCATTTGGATGATCCAGAGGAGTCATGGGAGAAAGTCATGTGGTCAGATGAGACCAAAATAGAACATTTGGGTCATAATTCCACTAAACGTGTGAAGAAGAATGATGAGTACCATCCCAAGAACACCATCCCTACTGTGAAGCATGGGGGTGGTAGCATCATGCTTTGGGGGTGTTTTTCTGCACATGGGACAGGGCGACTGCACTGTATTAAGGAGAGGATGACCGGGGCCATGTATTGCGAGATTTTGGGGAACAACCTCCTTCCCTCAGTTAGAGCATTAAAGATGGGTCGAGGCTGGGTCTTCCAACATGACAATGACCCGAAGCACACAGCCAGGATAACCAAGGAGTTGCTCTGTAAGAAGCCTATCAAGGTTCTGGCATGGCCTAGCCAGTCTCCAGACCTAAACCCAATAGAGAATCTTTGGAGGTAGCTCAAACTCCGTGTTTCTCAGCGACAGGCCAGAAACCTGACTGATCTAGAGAAGATCTGTGTGGAGGAGTGGGCCAAAATCCCTCATGCAGTGTGTGCAAACCTGGTGAAAAACTACATGAAACATTTGACCTCTGTAATTGCAAACAAAGGCTACTGTACCAAATATTAACATTGACTTTCTCAGGTGTTCAAATACTTATTTGCAGCTGTATCATACAAATAAATAGTTATAAAATCATACATCGTGATTTCTGGATTTTTTTTTTTAGATTATGTCTCTCACAGTGGACATGCACCTACGATGACAATTTCAGACCCCTCCATGATTTCTAAGTGGGAGAACTTGCAAAATAGCAGGGTGTTCAAATACTTATTTTCCTCACTGTATGTATATACAGTTGTGTTCAAAATTATTCAACCCCCAATGCTGTAAATGGTTTTAGGGAATTTAGTGTACATTTGTAATTGTATTCAGAATGAAATCCTACAAGGACTTCTTAAAGAACCATATGCAACTAAAATGACATCAATTAGTTTTGTAATACAGTAGTAAATGTTTCTTTTGTGAATTCTTCATTGACATAATTATTCAACCCCTTAAAGACTACCACTCTGAAGAACAGAGGTTCAATGAAGTGTTTTTAATCAGGTATTGAAAACACCTGTGGATATCAGGGAGCAGCAATAAAGCCTAATAAGCACCAATTAGGCAGCTTTAAAATGACTGTGATACTCAGCTCCTTCTAGACATTTACTGGTGTGGTTACAAACATGGTGAGGTCAAGAGAATGGTCCAGGAAGACAAGAGAACAGGTGATTACTCTTCACAGGAAGGGCAATGGCTATAAGAAGATTGCAAAGATGTTAAACATACCAAGAGACACCATAGGAAGCATCATTCGCAAATTCAAGGCAAAGGGCACTGTTGAAACGCTACCTGGTCGTGGCAGAAAGAAGATGCTGACTTCAACTGCTGTGCGCTACCTAAAGCGTAGAGTGGAGAAAAGTCCCCGTGTGACTGCTGAGGAACTGAGAAAAGATTTGTCAGATGTGGGTACTGAAGTTTCTGCTCAGACAATACGGCGCACCCTGCGTAATGAAGGCCTCCATGCCAGAACTCCCAGGCGCACCCCCTTGCTGTCCCCAAAGAATAAGAAGAGTCGACTGCAGTATGCCAAAAGTCATGTGGACAAACCACAGAAGTTTTGGGATAGTGTTCTGTGGACTGATGAAACAAAATTAGAACTGTTTGGGCCCATGGATCAACGCTATGTTTGGAGGAGGAAGAACAAGGCCTATGAAGAAAAGAACACCTTGCCTACTGTGAAGCATGGCGGGGGGTCAATCATGCTTTGGGGCTGTTTTGCTTCTGCAGGTACTGGGAAGCTTCAGCGTGTGCAAGGTACCATGAATTCTCTTCAGTACCAGGAGATATTGGATGACAATGTGATGCAGTCCGTCACAAACCTGAGGCTTGGAAGACGTTGGACCTTTCAACAGGACAATGATCCCAAGCATACCTCCAAGTCCACTAGAGCATGGTTGCAGATTGAAGGCTGGAACATTTTGAAGTGGCCATCGCAGTCACCAGACTTAAATCCGATTGAGAACCTCTGGTGGGACTTAAAGAAAGCAGTTGCAGTGTGCAAGCCTAAGAATGTGACTGAACTGGAGGCTTTTGCCCATGATGAATGGGCGAAGATACCCGTAGATCGCTGCAAGACACGTGTCAAGCTATGCTTCACGTTTAAAAGCTGTTATAACTGTAAAAGGATGTTGTACTAAGTACTAAGATTGAATGTCACTTGGGGTTTAAATAAAACTGATAATGATGTGAGCTCAGAAAAGACATTTGTGGTTATTTCATTATAAATGTTATGTTATATTTGTCTGACCTACACATGCCTCTTTGATTTAATTGTAAGCAGGATGACTGAATGATCATAATCAATGTCAAACCGACCAAAACAATCAATTTCAGTGGGGGTTGAATAATTTTGAACACAACTGTATGTGTGTATGTGTGTGTGTGTGTGTATATGTGTGTGTGTGTGTATATGTATATGTATATATATATATATATATATATATATATATATATATATATATATATATATATATATATATATATATATATATATACAGTACAGACCAAAAGTTTGGACGCACCTTCTCATTCAAAGAGTTTTCTTTATTTTCAGGACTATGAAAATTGTAGATTCACACTAAAGGCATCATAAATATGAATTAACACGTGGAATTATATATGGAATTATAAACATAACAAAAAAGTGTGAAACAACTGAAAAATGTCATATTCTAGGTTCTTCAAAGTAGCCACCTTTTGCTTTGATTACTGCTTTGCACATTCTTGGCATTCTCTTGATGAGCTTCAAGAGGTAGTCACCTGAAATGGTCTTCCAACAGTCTTGAAGGAGTTCCCCGAGAGATGCTTGGCACTTGTTGGCCCTTTTGCCTTCACTCTGCGGTCCAGCTCACCCCTAAACCATCACGATTGGGTTCAGGTCCGGTGACTGTGGAGGCCAGGTCATCTGGCGCAGCACCCCATCACTCTCCTTCTTGGTCAAATAGCCCTTGATGCCTTCAGTGTGACTACAATTTTCATAGTCATGAAAATAAAGAAAAGTCTTTGAATGAGAAAGGGTGTCCAAACTTTTGGTCTGTACTGTATATATACATACACACAGTGGTGTAAAAAAGATCCTGATCTTATTTTTTTTGCATGTTTCACACTTTAATGTTTCAGATCATCAAACACCTTCAAATATTAGTAAAATATAACACAAGTGAACACAACATGCAGTTTTTAAATTAATGTTTTTATTATTAATAGAAAGCAAAATCCAAAAGTACATGGCCCTGTGTGAAAAAGTGTTTGTCCCCTAAACCTAATAACTGTTTGGACCACCCTTAGCAGCAACAACTGCAATCAAGCGTTTGTGATAACTTGCAGTGAGTCTGTTACAGCGCTGTGGAGGAATTTTGGTCACTCATCTATGTAGAATTGTTGTAATTCAGACACATTGGAGGGTTTTCGAGCATGAACCACCTTTTTAAGGTCATGCCACAGCATCTCAATAAGATTCAGGTCAGGACTTTGACTAGGCCACTCCAAAGTCTTCATTTTGTTTTTCTTCAGCCAGTCAGAGGTGGACTTGCTGGTGTGTTTTGGATCATTGCCTTGATGCAGAACTCAAGTTCGCTTCAGCTTGAGTTTTGCTTTGCCCTTATATTCCAGGATACCCACCCTTCTGTTCTGAGACACCACAGGAGACATACAGGAAGGTCATGAACTGGTGAGAAACTTTGATCTTCCCCCCGAAGTTCCCATTTCAGAGAAAGCTAAAGACCTCGTCCTCATGAACAGATGGCCAGACATTCTCCTTCAGGATTTTTTGGTAAACAGCTGAATTCATGGTTCCATTTATCACAGCAAGTCTTCCAGGTCCTGAAGCAGCAAAACAGCCCCAGAACATCACAATACCACCACCATATTTTACTGTTGGTATGATGTAATTGTTCTGAAATGCAGTGTAACTTTTACGGCAGAAGTAATGGGACACACACCTTCCAAAAAAGTTTAATTTTTGTCTCGTCAGTCCACAGAAGATTTTCTCAAAAGTCTTGGGGATCATCAAGATGTTTTCTGGCAAAACTGAGATGAACCTTTTATGTTCTTTTTGCTCAGCAGTGGTTTTCGTCTTGGAACTCTGTTATGCAGACCATTTTTGCCCAGTTTCTGTCTTATGGTGGAGTCATGAACACTGACCTTAACTGAGGCAAGTGAGGCCTGCAGTTCTTTGGATGTTGTTGTGGGGTCTTTTGTGACCTCTTGAATGAGTTGTCACTGTGCTCTTTGGGTAATTTTGGTCGGCCGGCCACTCCTGGGAAGGTTCTCCAATGTTCTATGGTTTTGCCTTTTAGCTTTAAAGCTTTAGAAATGGCTTTTTAACCTTTTACAGACTAATAGATCTCAAGCTTTTGATTATCTTTTGGTCTACTTCACTTTGTCAGGCAGGTCCTATTTAAGAGATTTCTTGAGATTTCTTCTAGGTGTTGCAGTAATCAGGCCTGGGTGTGATTTAGAGAAATTGAACTCGGGTGTGATAAACCACAATTTTAACAGGGGGCAAACACTTTTTCACACGGGGCCATGAAGTTTTGGATTTTGTTTTCCCTCAATAATGAAAAACCTTCATTTAAAAACTGCATGTTGTGTTCACTTGTTATCTTTTACTAATATTTAAATTTGTTATGACAACATTTGAAAACATTGAAGTGTGACAAACATGCAAAAAAACCACACCACTTTGTGTGTGTGTGTGTGTGTGTGTGTGTGTGTGTGTGTGTGTATATATATATATATATATAAGTGTGTAAACCCCTCACATTTCAGCAACCATTATATCTCCTCAGTGGACAATACAACAGAAAGAAACTTGGATATATTTTAGTCAGTGTACAGTTTGTATATCAGTACAGATTTACTGTCCTCTAAAAATAACTCAATATACAGCCGTTATTGTCAAAATAGCTGGCAACAAAAGTGAGTACACCCTAAGTAAGTGTCAGTATTTTGTGTGAGCATCATGTTATCTAGCACTGCCTTAATCCTCCTTGGAATGGAATTCAGCAGAGCTGCACAGGTTGTTGCTGGAATCCTCTTCCACGCCTCCATAATGACATCACAGCACTGCTGAATGTTACACACATTGTGCTTCTCCACCTTCCACTTAAGGATGCCACACAGGTGCATATTAGGTCTGTCTGGAGACATACTTGCCCCTTCATCACCTTCAGCAAGGCAGTTGTAATTTCAGCGGTGTGTTCAGGGTTGTTTTCATGCTGGAAAATTGCTTCAGAATTTCACAGTACATATTGGAATCCATGTTTCCCTCAATGAACCACAGCTCCCCAGTACCAGCAGCTTTATTGAAGCCCCAGACCATGATGCTACCGCCACCATGCTTGACTGTAGGCAAGACACACATTTTCTTGGTGCTCCTCACCAGGGTGTCACACCACATACTGGACATCATCTGAACGTAACAAGTTTATCTTAGTCTCATCAGACCACAGGATATGGTCCGAGTAATTCATGCTCTTGGGCAGGTTGTCTTCAGAAAAACGTTTGTGGGTTTTCTTGTGAGCCAGCTTCAGATGAGGCTTCCTTCTGGGGTGATGGCCATGCAAACTGACTTGTTGCAGTGTGCGACGTCTGGTCTAACCACTGACTAGTGGACCTTCCGCTTCTGCAAGCTCTAAAGCAATGCATCAGCTCTCATGCGTCTGTGTTTTGAAGCACAGCACGTGGACTCAACTTCTTTGATGGCCCCTTGTGAGGTCTTGTCTGAGAGGATCCCGTCTTGCAAAACCTCTGTATGACCCTGTCCACTGTACTGCAACTCTTCTTACTGGCTTGGCATCTTTGTGGAGAGCAACAATTCTAATTCTCAAATCCTTAGAGAGTCTTTGCCATGAGGTACCATGTTTAACATCCAGAGAATTCTATTCAAACCACCAAAATTTAACTGCTCTAATACAAGTTACAGAAATATGTATGGTCCTGTCAAGCAGACTAACATTAACATGATAAATAATGCCAGTATGTTCATTTATTTTCAGAGGACAGTAAATCTCTACTGCTGTACAGGCTGCACATTTTCTCTCTCTCTCTCTCTTTTGTAAAGCTGTTAAACTATGCTAGCAAACTTTCCTTTTTACCTTCACTGTATTTTTAAGGGATTTATACTTACATATTTATAGGGAAGAAAACTGTTCACAGTATATATTTGTAAATTAATATTATTGTGCTTGCTGTGTCTATACTCATCTTTCACTCATTCCCACTTTTCAGTTTTTCAGTTACCACTTTATCCTTTATGCAATGTTTCTGGGAGGTGGAAGAAAACAAGTTTAAGGTAACAATGTGAGGAAACAATTTAGAGGAACACACTGGTGTAAACAGGGAGAATATGCAAAGAAATTTTGCACCTACAATAGTTTAAGCTTAGGATCAGACTGGGAATTCTGGAGCTTCAAGTATCCTGGGGATTCTAGAGCTTTTAAGATTCAGATGTTTGTCTGTGTAAAAATAAAAAACTATTAGGTTTCCTACCTGGAGGTTTTTAAGATGCCAACAGCAACACTGAGGAAACTACAGGGATTTCTTGCAAGTTTTTTCACTCCTTGCATGTGACTACCATTCTGCACAAGTCTGGGCTGTGGGGGTAGAGTGGCAAGAAGAATTTGTAACCTTGTCTGAGTTATGCCGTACCATTCAAATGAAAAGAGCTGTACATATAAGATCTCCACACAATTTGAAGAAACTTCCAAAGTGTAGATCTGTGAGTTAATAAAAACCTATTCACAAAAACTTGATGCAGTAATAAAGGCAAAAGTTACTTCTACACAGCAATTATTTGGCGGAGGTGTGCCGACTTATGCAATCAATCTGTGGTAGTTTTCTTTTTTAAAATGTGCCCAATTATAAATTTGTTTGTTAGATCAAATTAAAGATTTCACAAGTCCAACATTTTCGGTTGTTATTTATGTCTCTCTCTCTCTCTCTCTCTCTCTCTCTCTCTCTCTCTCTCTCTCTCTCTCTCTCTCTATATATATATATATATATATATATATATATATATATATATATATATATATATATATATATATAATTATATAATATAAACATAAACAGTAAATCTGTTCGGGTGTATAGACATTTTATTTCCACTGTAATATTTATTGATTTTGTTTGGCCCAGAGCCATGAATCCCCACATCCCTCAACATCCTAGTTAAGGAAGTTACTACAAAGCCTTGACATCCAGCCTCTACTGGACAGACAACCAGCATCCAGTGTAACCAGCATCTACTGTTTAGATCAAATTGCCTTTTTTTAATGGACGCTGGTCAGTGATGCCATCAGGCTAGATAGCTGTTCTGAACTCTTTTACTGTTTCCTTCTGTTTTATGCTTTCTTGCTGTTCCTAATGATTCTCATAATTATTGCTGCTTACTGAGATGCTAAGTCAGGTTTCTTCAGCTTTGGAAATGCTGCATTGGCCAGAACTTCAGTGTTCATTGTACATATAAGCCTATGAATTAGTTATTTCTATGAAGGTTCTGAGCCTGTTACTGTAATCTTTTTAACAAATCTGTTTTTGGAGCATTGGTTTATCTTAATTGGGGTCCTGCTTTATTATTCAGTTATTCCAAAGTCATAAAAGACATTTTTAGAAAATGTGTCAGCACCCAGTGTAAGGTCATAGGTTAAAAAATGTTTAAATCTGGGGTAAAACCTCTGATGGAATTTTAATTAGATAAAAAATCTTGTCTCAGTACAACACAACATTGTTACCTTTGATGATGTTTAATGCTCCAATGCCATTTATCCAGAAACAGATGTATATCATGATATTCCCGCTTACAAATTTTAGGCTGCATCTATGAGTCCTGGTGCATGCTGTGAAATCTTTAAAATGTCACCTGCCCTTTCTTCAGGCGATTAGTTCAGGTTTCTATGAACGTTTCCTATAGTGAGTTTCTTTACCTTCACCATGAATTACTTACATAAAATCCTCCCAACTAAAGGCAACATTTTTGATGTAGCATTTATACCTAGAACCTTTACACACATCTATAGATTACTCTCACTTGTTTTCTGATTAAGTCATCCTTCAGGACTGTACCTTTACCTGTTCTCCCAGACAGTTCATAGACTGTCAATATACAGTGGGTACGGAAAGTATTCAGACCCCCTTAAATCTTTCACTCTGTTATATTGCAGCCATTTGCTAAAATCATTGAAGTTTATTTATTTTCCTCATTAATGTGCACGGCACCCAATATTGACAGAAAAACACAGAATTGTTGACATTGTTGCAGATTTATTAAAAAATAAAAACTGAAATATCACATGGTCCTAAGTATTCAGACCCTTTGCTCAGTATTTATTAGAAGCCCCCTTTTGAGCTAATACAGCCAGGAGTCTTTTTGGGAAAGATGCAACAAGTTTTTCACACCTGGATTTGGGGATCCTCTGCCATTCCTCCTTGCAGATCCTCTCCAGTTCTGTCAGGTTGGATGGCTAAACTTTGATGGACAGCCGTTTTTAGGTCTCTCCAGAGATGCTCAATTGGGTTTAAGTCAGGGCTCTGGCTGAGCCATTTAAGAACAGTCACGGAGTTGTTGTGAAGCCACGTTATTTTAGCTGTGTGCTTAGGGTAATAGTCTTGTTGGAAGGTAAGAAGGTTTTCGTCCAGGATAACCCTCTACTTGGCCGTATTCATCATTCCCTCGATTGCTACCAGTCGTCCTGTCCCTGCAGCTGAAAAACACCCCCACAGCATGATGCTGCCACCACCATGCTTCTGTTGGGACTGTATTGTACAGGTGATGAGCAGTGCCTCGCTTTCTCCACACATACCGCTTAGAATTAAGGCCAAAAAGTTCTATTTTAAGGATTATGGAGGCCATTGTGCTCTTAGGAACCTTAAGTGCATCAGAACATTTTTTGTAACCTTGGCCAGATCTGTGCCTTGCCACAATTCTGTCTCTGAGCTCTTCAGGCAGTTCCTTTGACCTCATGAATTCATGAATTTCCGTACCCACTGTATATTTTTTTTCCTTGTAGTACAAATAACATGAAAATATTTGTATTTAGTAAATTGTTTATAAAAAGGCCTAAGCACAACTGCGTATAAAAGTCTTGTTTGTTCTCAGAGGCGAACGCCTGGCCGCAGTGCCGGAATGCTGAATTGCAAATTTAATAAGTCAGAATGAAGATTCTGACTCATAAAAGTCACAACTCAGCAATCAGGCACTGCAGCCGGGTTTTCTCCTCTGAGGAAAATGTCCACCTTGTGCTTTAAAATAACAGCGAGAAACAGTGAAAGAAGAAAAAACCTTGGCAGTGTTAAATTTATTTATTATTGCTGCTCTGGTTGCATTAACCTGCCACAGTGTTGTTGGTCATAATGCTACTGCCTACTTGATCCAATAATATACGAGAAACTTGGACTTAAGTTTATGCTTGAGACACGCCTTTGTTTTGGGCAAAAGCCACATGTGCATGTTTTCAGTATTGACTTGTGCATAACCGAAGGAAGCCCCTGTTAAAGTTGTGTTCATTTGTGTGTACTTTAGATATTGCACAGATGCAGAGAACAGGATTGGGGCACTTAGTGTGGATGAAATAAAGTGCCATCCCTTCTTTGAAGAAGTAGACTGGGAGCACATCAGGTATACTGCACACTTTCAACACAATGCAAAACTTTACCTTAGCTGTGAAAAAATGTGAGCAATATATATTGACAATTGTCTGTATACAATGTATTGTTGCTTTAAATTTGGAAGACTAAACTATATCATGGTCCTCTGAGATATGAATAATACTGAGGCATCAACTGAATTAAAAGGTAGCTAAGGAACATTAATGTAACAGTAATTCATGTCTGGTTTCCCAAATAAAATGGCAGGATTTTTCTTTAAAGCTTTTTAGAATTATTACAATATTACAAAGACAATGAAATATAATACAATCATTTTGCCTTTTATAAGTTTGCCTTATATTTGAAAATTATTTTAATAATCTAGATCTCTGTCGAATATACAACCTAATGTTTCCTCCGCACACAGAGAGAGACCTGCTGCTATCTCCATTGAGATCAAGAGCATTGATGACACCTCCAATTTTGATGATTTTCCTGAATCAGACATTTTACAGCCAGGTGAGCACAGTGACATCAGTGTATATTTAATAAACAGGGTTTGTTTGGTGGGTATAAGCCGTTAAAGAACACAAAGAACAATCGCATCAAGTGTATTAAACATGCATGAAGATGGCTTTATTGAATAATAACTTTTATAAATGATTGTGAAATGAGTGTACATTTATTGTATATTTTACATTTATATTATATTTATATTTATATATATATATATATATATATATATATATATATATATATATATATATATATATATATATATATATATATAAAATATACACACACACAAAGTAACGGAGTACAAATACTTCGTTACTGTACTTAAGTAGATTTTTCTGGTATCAGTACTTTACTCCACTATTTATTTTTCAGACAACTTTTTACTTTTACTCATTACATTTTTACACAAATATCTGTACTTTTAATTTCTTACATTTTCAAAACCGGCTCGTTACTTAAGTTTTAATCCATGCATTTGGTGAAATATATATTTTTTATTTTCACTGTGCGCCGATTTCAGCCGAACAACCGATTTCCTGTTACTGTGCGTCTTTTTCAATCCGCTGGTGTATAAAGTCCTGACTCTCACTCTTTACGAAGATAAGAATCAGCAGGCAGAAGGCAGTGAGAAGTTTGGGGTTAATGTGGATGAGACAGAGGGAGTCAGTGATGAGAACATGACTGAGAACAGACACATTCATGATCATCATCATCTTTTATCTGCTTGTGTTTTATATGTGGATCTTCAGCCTGGACACATTCATTAGATAACAACATTTTTAATTCATTTTGTATATATATATATATATATATATATATATATATATATATATATATATATATATATATATATATATATATATATATATATTTGGCTGTCAAAATTAAAATTATTGTAAACAGCACTAGATGTTA
Source organism: Silurus meridionalis (assembly GCF_014805685.1). NCBI lineage: Eukaryota > Metazoa > Chordata > Actinopteri > Siluriformes > Siluridae > Silurus > Silurus meridionalis. The sequence goes on along the minus strand of NC_060901.1, from coordinate 16,331,854 downwards.
TTAACACGCTATTAATCCAGCGCGCATTTCTGTTTTTACCATTTTTATAAAAAGTACAAATACATAAATAAATAACTAAATATAAAAGAGGCGAAATTAAAACCTCCAGAAAAACATACACTTATTCACAACGTCCCTTCTTTCCTTAGATATACAATAAATAAATAAACTTCACCGGAAAATATTTTTAATCAGTAAACTTTTGTTTTATTTTTGCACAAAGTCTCAAATCAAACACCAAATCCGCCATGTTTTACACAATTAACCCTCTGGGTGGCGTTTTGTGGGTTTTTCCCCTCATAATGGTGACACGAACCTAAATTACTGTCTTTATTGATCGTACAGATAAAAACAATACATCATTCAAATCTGTAAAATGTCTATGATTATATTTAAAAGCTTCTTAACTTGAAGACGTGCAGTTTCTCCGGTATCACCTCATTAACTGTCCGTGTGGAAACATAGCAAAGGCTCTTAATGATGTCCACACATCTCTGCACTGTTATAGCCTTTATATTTTATCACTGTACATATGCTTACATACATATCACATGCTGTACATATGATACATATTTATCTGCACTATTTGCAGCTTCTGGTTGATGCCAAACTGCATTTCGTTTCTGTGTACCTATACTATGCAATGACAATGTTCTATCTATCTATCTATCTATCTATCTATCTGTCTGTCTGTCTGTCTGTCTGTCTGTCTAATATTAATATGATGTGAGGTCCAGTTAACAGCTAAAACGGGTAGAAGTAATAACTACTTTTTACTTAAGTACATGTCAGAGCCAAGACTTCTTTACTTTCACTTAAGTAAAAAGGTATAATCAGTACTTCAACTTTTACCCGAGTATTTTAAAACATGAGTATCTGTACTTCTACTTAAGTAATGGATGTGTGTACTTTTGCCACCTCTGTATGTGTGTGTGTGTGTGTGTGTGTGTGTGTGTGTGTGTATATATATATATATATATATATATATATATATATATATATATATATATATATATATATATATATATATATATATATATATATATATACACACACACACACACAGTGGAATCCACTTATCTTGACCTCGGTTAACTCCCCAACCCTATTAAGTCGACGTATTTGAAGTGGAACCGCCAAATTCTCGCTTTGTCTTAGCATTTTTTAATCATTTATGTTGAACCCTAATATCTTGAGCACAAGGGGGGGCAAATTTGACACTTAACGTTGGTTATGTCAGGAATCTCCCTGCCATGCCCCCTTCGGTGGCGACATTCACCGTGCTTCTTCTCGCACGGAGCTCGTCGCAGTCATGCTGATCACACACACCTGACTCTCATTCACGCACTCATCCCATCTCCTATTTAAGCCCCTCACCTCCACACACTCGCGGTCCGTTATTGTTTGTGCATGATCGTATGTGTTGGTTCATGTCGGCCTGTGTAATCGCGTATACGTATCCCGCTACGTACCCTTCTTCTCGGACTCCGCATTCTCTCAACGGCACCCCGGATTACCCTGATCCTGCTGTTTTCCATGTTCACTCTGTCTGCACCACGTTTATCCGTTGCTGCCTAAGCGCTGCGCTTTCCATAGCGCGGATCCGTGGATTCTCTACACGAACTGTCTCTGCATTCACAGAACTTCGTGGACCGCACTCCCGGAGCGCACCACAGGATATTACTGCTATGCTACAAGTATTGGTGGATTATCTCCTGAGTATTCTCAATAAACTTTGTTTTCGTTTACTTATCCGCATTACAGGTTATCTCGATCCGCATGACCAATCAATCAAATCGCGGCAACACTGTTGTGTAAAAAAACCTCCAAAAACACGTGCATGCACATTCTCATTTAATAACGCACATCATGTACATAAAGAAATTTCAAGCACGTTAATATATTGCCGCCAAATTGGTTTTTGTTTATCTCGATCATCGCTTATCTCTATCGCTTATCTCTTTTTGGCAACCCCCTAGGCCCTCGACATAACCGGGTTCCACTGTGTGTATGTGTATATGTATATATGTGTGTGTGTATATATATATATATATATATATATATATATATATATATATATATATATATATATATATATATATATATACATACACACACACACACACACACACACACACACACACACACACACACACAGGCGATCAAAATTAGAGAACAATTTATAAACAATTGAACAATTCTGAAATAATGTCATCTTCACTGCTCAACAGTTGAAGGAGTTTTTGTCCTGTCTATACCATGCTACCAGAACACCTTTTCCACAAATTAACTAAGGCATTTAAAAAAAAAAACATTATTTTGCAGAAAACACACTGATCAAAATTAGAAAACAACAATGACTGTAGCATGGAAAAAGATCACAACAAAATTTTCTGAAGGTTACAAAAGTCAGCAATTAGTAGGAAGTGTACAGACCTCTGCTCTGAATGACTTCAGCACATCTGCGGCTGGTGTGATTTTGGTCCACTCTTCTTCCAGTCTCCTCCACAGTTCCGTGACTGTAGTGGGTTTCTTGGCCATAACTTTGTCACCAAGAATTTTCCAGAGGTTCTCTATTGGGTTGAGATCAGGACTCAGGGCAGGCCATGTCATTATTTCAATGTTTTCAGTTTTAAGGAACTGCTTTACCCGTTTTGCTCTGTGACATGGAGCGTTGTCCTGCATGAACACTGCGGGCTGATTGGGTGATGAACGCATGGAAGGAACCATATGTTGTTGAAGAAATTTCTGTTAAACATTTGCATTCACTCTGCCATGTAGCTGTATAAGAGACCCAGCTCCTGCTGCAGAAAACATGCCCCAAACCATGACACTTCCTCCTCCACTTTTCACTGACTTCTTTACACACTTTGGGTTCAGTCTTTCTCCAGTTTGTTGCCGAACATAATGTTTCCCATCGGACCCAAATAAATTAAACTTGTTTTCATCACTATAGTAAACTTTGGACCAGTTCTCCTCTGTTCACACAACATGCTTAGTCTAGCCTTTTGATTCTTTCTGCTAATGAGAGGTTTGGTCACTGCAGAGTGGGCTTTCAGTCACTGACACTGTATGACGAGACAGATCCTTACCCTGTTCAGTGCTGAACTGGTGAGCAATTCCAGCTGCAGTGTGAAAATGATTGCCCATTGAGATCCTCCACAGTATCCTGTCCTCTCTTGTATTTGTCTTCCTTGGACGACCAGCCTTCTTGGCGGACTTGAATGAGTTTGTGATGTTGTGAAGATTTAATATTCTTAAAATCACAGATTTGGAACGACCAACTTGTCTTGCTATGGCTGATAGGGTCATCCCTTTAGCCTTCATCTGGGCAATCTGCTGCCGGAGGCTTTCAGTCACTTTAGAACGGCCCACCATCTTGCAGAGTCAGTGAAACTGGAAGTTAGGCTCCCAGTTAAATAGGGGTTGACAGATAATCAAGGAAATTAGCACCACGTACCAGATTAACACCAATAACTGGGAGGTATCTGAAAGTGTTCTCTAATTTTGATCAGTGTTTTCTGCAAAATAATGTTTTTTTTTTTAAATGCCTTAGTTAATTTGTGGAAAAGGTGTTCTGGTAGCATGGTATAGACAGGACAAAAACTCCTTCAACTGTTGAGCAGTGAAGATGACATTATTTCAGAATTATTCAATTGTTTATAGATTGTTCTCTAATTTTGATCGCCTGTGTGTGTGTGTGTGTGTGTGTGTGTGTGTGTGTGTATATATAAAATTTAGTTTAAAAAAACAGACCTGCCTCAGTTCATTTGTGTTAAACTAAAGAGGAACATGTTTAATATCTCAAATGTTAAAATTTGTAAAAAATTAATGGTGTAATACTCACACATAAAAAGAAGCAAGACCCATCACCAGCTTCTGCATCTGATTCAACATACAGCTACAGCTCCTGATCAGCTTCTACCCAGAAAAAGTTTGATTAATGTTATACAGATATTACATAAATAGAGAATGAACAACATTTAAATGAGGGGGAACATTAACATTAAGCATTGCTTACTAAACTATTAATAATCTGAACTTTACAGATCTCTTTTTTCTTTGTTACAGTGACTAATCTAACTGAACCAGACTTCAAATCTAAGGACTGGGTTTTCCTTAACTACACCTACAAGCGTTTTGAAGGACTAACGCAGCGTGGAACCATCCCACCTACAGAAAGTTGGGCAAAGCACAAGGCTGAAAGCTAAAAAGGAGCTTTAAGCTTAAGCACTTGTCTGTCCTAAATGCTCTGTGTATTACTGTGGCTTCAGAGGCTTACTGCGCTGTAAATAGGACATTTGCATTGGCATGAGCCCAAGCAGGGCATTAATAATAATAAAAAAATACTAGTGGGGGATAAAACCCAAATCAGTAAGGCTACCCGTGAATTACACTGGTTTGTATTTGCTCAGGTAAGAGGATGCTCATGTTGGACATCCTTTTTCATCATCCAAACACTGTACTGTAGACTTTAGCAGTGAATTTAACAGGGTCTTTTAAGTTCTTACCTCACCTTAGCCTTATGTGCAAATCATTCAGTGCAAGTTACAAGTGTGAAAGAAAGTTGTATAAATAATTTGGAATAATGCAGATTCCAGTGGATACAAGCATAAAAGTCATAAATGTTTATAAAAAATTTATTATTCATGTCTACACCACATCCAATCAAATGAAAGTGTTTTGCACAGTCAGGGTGTCATAACTACTATAGTGTGTAGCTAATTAATGCACCCCAAAACAACTTAAGGGTTACATTCATATTTATAACCAATAGAATTTATTGCACAGGAAGTGAGCACTACTGGCTTTCTTTTTCTTAAATGTGTCTGTCTGTAATTGCATTATTTTCTATTATATTGCCAATATTAACACACTGGTAAACATTTTTATTCAAATGTTTTACGATCAGTAAATAATTAAGAAAAGTGCAGCATGTGATCTCACTAAAAAAAAATGTATATGGGGATATAGAATGCACTCTTTATGTACTAACTGTCTTATATCTGTCTCTTGTGTGTCTTGGAACTGTTATTTTGCCAAGATTCGTTGTACGAACAGTTGTCAGCAACTAAAATCTTTCTTTACCGTACAGAAGGTAACAAATTAAAGGAAGCCTGTGAAGAAATGTGTAAAAACACATCTTGCTCTAGATTTTGGATCTGTTGTGTTGTTGGAAGAAAAGAGCCTCAAATTAATGCAGATAATCAGATCTCTACATATCATATGATAAAAGATCTCTCTCCTGGGGGGTGTGGGTGGGGTGGGGTGTTCTATTCAAGGATGAGATGTAAATCTTGAAAATAATGTATGCTATGGTTTTTCAATAGCCCGTTAAACCCCTGATAGATATTCTGGATTGGAGAAGTAGAACGCATTTTCCTCCATTGACCGGGTAATTTACTATGGCACTTTATTTGGCACATTGAAGCCAATTAACCTGCCAGTGTGTAAAAAAGCCAACTGTTTTGTGCTGAGGGAGTTTCAGGATGATCTATTCACGTAAAACCTGGTTATTTATTGCATATAAACTGCTCTCCTTTGAAATACAAACAATTGCCTATGACGGTGTTGACTTTCATTCTGTTCCAGCATCAATCACAGTTGCCATTTGGGCTACAGAATGTTAATTAGATGCAGCTGTAAGGTAGTTCACAGGTTTATATTAATGTGCTTGTTATAATACATTGTTGTTGTTTCATTTTTGTAATAGATGTAAAGTTGTTCTCTGCCACAGTAATGTGTAAGGATGAAGGTCATTAGATTTGTGGTTTCTTAGTAATAAGCTTCATGTTTTTGTTTTCATAAGAAAGTGAAGGAATTACTGTTTATAGTTGCTATGATGTAAGTGATGACAGGAACTAACTTGTTTTGTGAATGTTCCATTAAATTAAATGTGATTATATATGAAAATATAAACAAGAGATGTGGTTTTCTTTACAAAATAATTAAAGAAATAGCTAAAGACTGTCCTTCAAGTTGCATTAGACATTGTTGTGTGTTTATTGAATTATACCATAATGCCTTATGTTTTATTCCTTATTGTACGCTATCTTCTTCTTCTTCTTCTTTCGGCTGCTCCCATTAGGGGTCGCCACAGCGGATCATCCGTCTCCATACCACCCTGTCCTCTACATCTGCCTCTTTTACACCAACTACCTGCATGTCTTCCCTCACCACATCCATGAACCTCCTTCTTGGCCTCCCTCTTTTCCTCCTACCTGGTGGCTCCATCCTCAGCATTCTTCTACCAATATAATTTATGTCCCTCCTCTGCACATGTCCAAACCATCTCAATCTCGCCTCCCTCACCTTGTCACCAAAACATCCTACATGCGCTGTCCCTCTAATAAACTCATTTCTAATCTTATCCATCCTCGTCACTCCCAACGAAAACCTCAACATCTTCAGCTCTGCTACCTCCAGCTCCACCTCCTGTCTTTTACTCAATGCCACTGTCTCTAATCCATACAACATCGCAGGTCTCACCATAGTCCTATAAACTTTCCCTTTCATTTTGCAGATACCCTACTATCACAAATCACTCCTGTCACTCTTCTCCACCACTCCACCCTGCCTGCACTCTTTTCTTCACTTCTCTAACACACTCTCCATTACTTTGCACTGTTGACCCCAGGTACCTGAATTCCTCCACCTTCTGAAGCTCTTCTCCTGCAACCGCACCACTCCACTGCCCTCCTCTCATTCACACACATGTATTCTGTCTTACTCCTACTGAGTTTCATTCCCCTTCTCTCCAGCGCATATCTCCACCTCTCCAGGCTCTTCTCAACCTGCTCCCTACTCTCACCACAAATCACAATATCATCCGCAAACATCATAGTCCAGGGAGACTCCTGTCTGACCTCGTCCGTCAACCTGTCCATCACCACTGCAAACAGAAAAGGGCTCAGGGCCGATCCTTGATGCAGTCCAACCTTCACCCTAAACCAGTCTGTCGTACCTACTGCACACTTCACTGCTGTCACACTGTCCTCATACATGTCCTGCACCACCCTCACATACTTCTCTGACACACCTGACTTCCTCATACAATACCACAACTCCTCTCTTGGCACTCTGTCGTAGGCTTTCTCTAAATCCACAAATACACAATGCAATTCCTTCTGTCCTTCTCTATATTTCTCCATCAACATTCTCAAAGCAAATAAGGCATCTGTGGTGCTCTTCCTCGGCATGAAACCATACTGTTGCTCACAGATGGACACCTCTTCTCTCAACCTGGCTTCCACTACTCTTTCCCATAACTTCATGGTGTGACTGATCAACTTAATTCCCCTGTAGTTACTGCAGGTCTGCACATCTCCTTTATGCTTAAAGATCGGTACCAGCACACTCCTTCTCCATTCCTCAGGCATCTTCTCACCTTCCAAAATCCTGTTAAACAATCTGGTCAAAAACTCCACTGCCATCTCTCCTAAACATCTCCACGCTTCTACCGGTATGTCATCTGGTCCAACCGACTTTCCACTCTTCATCCTCTTAATCGCTGCTCTCACTTCCTCCTTACTAATCCTATCTACATCCTGCTTCACCAACCCCACATCATCCAACCTGCTCTCTCTACATCTCCCTTATTCTTAAAAAAACAGTACCAGCACACTCCTTCGCCATTCCTTAGGCATCCTCTCACCTTCCAGAATCTCATTGAACCATCTGGTTAAAATCTCCACTGCCATCTTTCCTAAACATATCCATACCTCTACGGGTCTGTTATCTGGTATGTTATACTTTCCACTCTTTATCCTCTTAATCGCTGCTCTCACTTCCTCCTTACTAATCCAATCCACTTCTTGCTTCACAATCTCCACATCATCTCGCTCTCGCTCTCTCTCTCTCTCTTTTATTTTCCTCATTCATCAGCTTCTCAAAATACTCCCTCTATCTTCTCAACACACTCTCCTCACTAGTCAACACATTTCCATCTCCATCCTTTATTGCTTTAACTTGCAACACACCCTTTTCAGCTCGGTCCCTCTGCCTGACAAATCCTTTTCTCCTTCTCTATTGTCCAAATTTTTATACAGATCCTCATATGCCTTTTTCTTTGCTTTTGCAACAAAAGATTATATATGTATGTATATGTATATGTAACCCAGTGCCGGTCCCAAGCCCGGGTAAATGGGGAGGGTTGCGTTAGAAAGGGCATCCAGTGTAAAACATGTGCCAAATCAAATATGCGGATCAGAAATGAGAATTTCATACCGGATCGGTCGAGGCCCGGGTTAACAACGATTGCCACAGGTATCGTTAGCCAACAGGGTTGCTAACGATACCTGGTGGAAATTGGGCTACTGTTGGCCGAAGGAGGAGAAAGAGAGGAGGAAGATGTCTACAGAGACAGCAGGGAAAGGAGCAGTGTAGGAGAGTGGAGGTTCGGGTTGGTACTATGACGGGTAAAGGGAGAGAGATAGCTGATGTGATGGAGAGGAGAAAGGTAGATATGTTGTGTGTTCAGGAGACCAAGTGGAAAGGGAGTAAGGCCAGGAACATTGGAGGTGGATTTAAACTGTTTTATCATGGTGTGGAAGGAAAGAGAAATGGTGTAGGGGTGATTCTGAAGGAAGAGTACAGTAAGAGTGTAGTGGAGGTGAAGAGAGTTTCTGATAGGGTGATGATCGTGAAGGTGGAAGTTGAAGGGATGATGATAAATGTCATCAGTGCCTATGCTCCACAAGTTGGCTGTGAGATGGAGGAGAAGGAAAGATTCTGGAGTAAAGTGAAGTAGTAGATGGTGTACCTAGGAAAGAACGATTGGTGATTGGGGCAGACTTTAATGGTCATGTAGGTGAAGTGAACAGAGGGGATAAGGAGGTGATGGGTAGGTATGGTTTTAAGGAGAGGAATGTGGAAGGGCAGATGGTGGTAGATTTTGCTAAAAGGATGGAAATGGCAGTGGTGAATACATATTTTAAGAAGAAGGAGGATCATAGGGTGACGTATAAGAGTGGGGGAAGGTGCACACAGGTGGACTATGTGCTATGCAGGAGATACAACCTGAAGAAGATTGGAGACTGTAAGGTGTTGGCAGGGGACAGTGTAGCTAGACAGCATCGGATGGTGGTCTGTAGGATGGTTTTGGAGGCGAAGAAGAGGAGGAGAGTGAGGACTGAAAGAAGAATAAGATGGTGGAAACTGAAGGAGGAAGAGTGTAGTGTGAGATTCAGGGAAGAGGTCAGACAGAGGCTTGGTGGTGTTAAAGAGGTGTTGGATGATTGGGCAACTACTGCAGGAATGATGAGGAGGCAGCTAGAAAAGTACTTGGTGTGACATCTGGAAATAGAAAGCAAGACAGGGAGACATGGTGGTGGAATGAGGAAGTGCAGAAGAGCATAAGGAGAAAGAGGTTGGCAAAACAGAAGTGGGATAAACAGAGTGATGAGAAAAGTAGGCAGGAGTACAAGGAGATGCGGCAGCAGGTAAAGAGGATGTGGCGAAAGCCAAGGAAAAGGCATATGAGGAGCTGTATGAGAGGTTGGACACTAAGAAAGTAGAAAAGGATTTATACCGATTGGCCAGGCAGAGGGACCGAGCTGGGAAGGATGTACTGCAAGTTAGAGCAGTAAAGGATGGAGAGGAAATGTGTTGACTAGTGAGGAGAGTGTGTTGAGAAGGTGGAGGAGTATTTTGAGCAGCTGATGAATGAGGAAAATCAGAGAGAGAAGGTTGGATGATGTGGAGTTGGTGAAGCAGGATGTAGATAGGATTAGTAAGGAGGAAGTGAGAGCAGCAATTAAGAGGATGAAGAGTGGAAAGTCGGTTGGACCAGATGACATACCGGTAGAAGCGTGGAGATGTTTAGGAGAGATGGCAGTGGAGTTTTTAACCAGATTGTTTAACAGGATTCTGGAAGGTTAGAGGATGCCTGAGGAATGGAGAAGGAGTGTGCTGGTACCGATCTTTAAGCATAAGGGAGATGTGCAGACCTGCAGTAACTACAGGGGAATAAAGTTGATCAGTCACACCATGAAGTTATGGGAAAGAGTAGTGGAAGCCAGGCTGAGAGAAGAGGTGACCATCTGTGAGCAACAGTATGGTTTCATGCCGAGGAAGAGCACCACAGATGCATTATTTGCTTTGAGGATGTTAATGGAGAAGTATAGAGAAGGTCAGAAGGAATTGCATTGTGTGTTCATGGATTTAGAGAAAGCGTACAACAGAGTGCCAAGAGAGGAGCTGTGGTACTGTATGAGGAAGTCAGGTGTGTCAGAGAAGTATGTGAGGGTGGTGCAGGACATGTATGAGGACAGTGTGACAGCAGTGAAGTGTGCAGTAGGTACGACAGACTGGTTCAGGGTGAAGGTTGGACTGCATCAAGGATCGGCCCTGAGCCCTTTCCTGTTTGCAGTGGTGATGGACAGGTTGACGGACGAGGTCAGACAGGAGTCTCCCTGGACTATGATGTTTGTGGATGATATTGTGATTTGTGGTGAGAGTAGGGAACAGGTTGAGAAGAGCCTGGAGAGGTGGAGATATGCGCTGGAGAGAAGGGGAATGAAATTCAGTAGGAGTAAGACAGAGTACATGTGTGTGAATGAGAGGGAGGGCAGTGGAGTGATGCGGTTGCAGGGAGAAGAGCTGGAGAAGGTGGAGGAGTTCAGGTACCTGGGGTCAACAGTGCAAAGTAATGGAGAGTGTGTTAGAGAAGTGAAGAAAAAAGTGCAGGCAGGGTGGAGTGGGTGGAGAAGAGTGACAGTGGTGATTTGTGATAGAAGGGTATCAGCAAGAATGAAAGGGAAAGTTTATAGGACTGTGGTGAGACCTGCAATGTTGTATGGATTAGAGACAGTGGCATTGAGTAAAAGACAGGAGGTGGAGCTGGAGGTAGCAGAGCTGAAGATGTTAAGGTTTTTGTTGGGAGTGATGAGGATGGACAGGATTAGAAATGAGTTTATTAGAGGGACAGCGCATGTAGGATGTTTTGGTGACAAGGTGAGGGAGGCGAGATTAAGATGGTTTGGACATGTGCAGAGGAGGGACATAAATTATATTGGTAGAAGAATGCTGAGGATGGAGCCACCAGTTAGGAGGAAAAGAGGAAGGCCAAGGAGGAGGTTCATGGACGTGGTAAGGGAAAACATGCAGGTAGTTGGTGTGAAAGAGGCAGATGTAGAGGACAGGGGGGTATGGAGACTGATGATCCGCTGTGGTGACCCCTAATGGGAGCAGCCGAAAGAAGAGGAAGAAGATATATATGTACAGTACAGACCAAAAGTTTGGACACACCTTCTCATTCAAAGAGTTTTCTTTATTTTCATGACTATGAAAATTGTAGAGTCACACTGAAGGCATCAAGGGCTATTTGACCAAGAAGGAGAGTGATGGGGTGCTGCGCCAGATGACCTGGCCTCCACAGTCACCGGACCTGAACCCAATCGAGATGGTTTAGGGGTGAGCTGGACCCCAGAGTGAAGGCAAAAGGGCCAACAAGTGCCAAGCATCTCTCGGGGAACTCCTTCAAGACTGTTGGAAGACCATTTCAGGTGACTACCTCTTGAAGCTCATCAAGAGAATGCCAAGAATGTGCAAAGCAGTAATCAAAGCAAAAGGTGGCTACTTTGAAGAACCTAGAATATGACATTTTTCAGTTGTTTCACACTTTTTTGTTATGTATATAATTCTATATTTAATTCCACATGTGTTAATTCATAGTTTTGATGCCTTCAGTGTGAATCTACAATTTTCATAGTCATGAAAATAAAGAAAACTCTTTGAATGAAAACGTGTGTCCAAACTTTTGGTCTGTACTGTATATATATATATATATATAAAATAATAAATATTTTTATATAACGGTTACTGTATAACCAATCACACAGTTCTGCTGAGAATGCAGTGTCCAGTCGAAGTCTTTCATATGAAGTCATTCTAAAGGTAATCGGTGTTTGCTGTACTTGGGCTCTTCAACCTTGTCATTTTACTTTTTTTTCTTTGGTTACCTTCTTCAGTTGTGTTAATCAAAGACTGCAAGATATAGTAAGCAAAGTAAAAAAGCTGACCATGGGTTTATAATGGATGTTAAAATTATCTAGATTTTGATCTTTATTGAAAGTGTAATATTTTACTAATACCATTGATACTACAGCAAATAATTGCTGTGCAATAATCCTGAGCACCCCATGTACAAATATTAGTTTTGAACTATGGAAAATAAACACAGAGACATCACCAGTGTATGAATCTCAACATTGGTCACATCTAAAAAAAAAAAAACAACCCTGAACATCTAAAACAGTATAATAAAAACACAACAAACCAAACTAAATAAAAGCAAATTAAGAAAATAGTAGGAACATTCAGCTGCATAATTTATTCATGCTGCAATGCATGCTGGAAGCACCCAGCATGCATTTGCAGCTTAAATCTTTTTTTTTTTTTGTTAATAGTCACCATTATTCAGTTTCATGTGCTGGTTCTTGTGTCTAAATTGCGCTGTAGCTCTTAAATTGTACACTATATATATATATATATATATATATATATATATATATATATATATATATATATATATATATATATATATATATATTTGAACCTTTCATTAATGTTTCAACTAATATTAGACAATTACAACTTTCATGATAAGTTAACTATAAATCATTCATCAAATATCAGATGATGATTGGGGTTTATTGAACTCATAATCAATAAACAACCACTTAACTACAATCTTTCTTCATATTCCTTGTTGTAATCAATATGCTTTACAAACACAGTTATAACAGTCAGAAAAATCATATATTAATTAGGGGTCATGAATCTAACTTAAGCAACTGCTGATCTCAAAAATTGTCAAACGAGACATTTTCTATAATATATAAACCTGTTAACTCTCAAAGAATGTTTTGTAGATATTTGACATAAATGAGGTCAAAGTTAAGTTGATTTCGTCTAAGGCTGTGGCTGTGTGGCAGTAGTTTTGTTTCTTGTTCAGTAGTTTTTTTTTTCTTGGTCTTCAGTGACTCTGCTTGTTAACAGCTGGTGTTCATCAGTGTATGAATTCACTCATTTGTTTTCATTCACTATACTAGTAAACTAATGTAAGAAATAGTGAATAAGGGTGTAGGGTGTGATTTCAGACACAGTCTCTGAGTGTCTAAGTGTCTAATCTGAACGCTGTATACTGCTGCGGGTTACTTTCTCGAAAAAAAAAAAATTACTCAGAATGCATTGTTTTATACAAGATTTTACCATTTTAATGAAAAAAAAAAAAACCCCGCCATGTTACTGTCAGAATGTGGTTGTTATTTTTACAGCAAATTGTATGGTGTACCACAGGTTCTTCTCATGCAGCTCTATTCAGCAATCATTGAATTTGTCCTATGCAGGGCTGCCACAGTTTAATCATGCTGAAAGGTGGTGATAATTTATGAGGAACCAAGTTTTCGAGGCCCTACGATTGTACAATAAAACATTGTGCCAAAGTTTTATTAAAAAATATTTTATAATCTGTTACCTCAAGAACATTCTTCAAACAATCTTGATATTTTACATTTAAAATGTGATATCTTAGTTTAGACTTAACATGATTTGAAATGAAAAACATCCTTAAAACATCCCTTTAACATTATATTTAAAGTTTTTATATTTTATATTTCAAAGTCTTGGGATAACGGCTTCAAGACCTGTACTATATGTATTAACTTTACACACAGTGTTGGAGTGACTTTTGCCCATTCCTATTTTTTTCAGATTTATTCATGTTCATGTTGATTGCCACTGATTCTGAATTTTGATTATCTAACCACAAAACTCACTCTTATTTGTTCTAGACATGCTTTTAATTTTTTGAACAGCTTTTTGCTTGCCACCCTCCCATATAAGTCAGGGATTTGCAGCACTCATGATATTTCTGAGTGCTTCACTATTACTCCACTTTGGCCTCTAGACTCTGTAGCTCCATGACTAGTGGCCTCTTTGTGGCCTTTAATACAGTCTCCTTTTTATTTAAGTGCAGAGTTTTGAGATGTGGTCTTTTCTTGGCTATGCCTGTGGTGTGATGCACCTTCCACTTCATGTTAAAAGATTTTGATATTTTTGTGTCATTTTCCTAATTTTTTCATAGCTATGAAGGAACCGCACGCAGCTATCAGCAAACAGCAGTCTGCACATCCCGAAGGAGCTTTCATCATTGCTGGAGATTTCAACCACTCCAACCTGAGATCTGTACTATCAAAATTTCATCACAATATCTCCTTTTCTACCAGAGGGGACAACACACTGGATCAGGTATACACAAACATAACGCAATAACAAAATATACATAAACAGCCATTCCCCTCCCCGACTTGGGTCAGTCTGATTACCTCTTTTTGTTAATAAGTAATCTACCCAAATACACACCACTAATCACGTGGATGAACCCTGAAGTCCTTCTCCTGTTAAAAGCAAAAGATGCAGAGGACTACAACAGAGCCAGGGCCAACCAGAAAAGGGGCATTAGGAGAGCCAAACATACATTAAAAATCCACATAGAAGTGCACTTCCACAACTTTGACCCCACACATGTGGAAAGGCATCCAGACCATCACAAACTACAAACCAACACCTCGATCTCAACCAACCAGCAGTGTCTTCCTACGAGTGTCTCCGGACGAACTCAATCACTTTTTTGCTCGTTTCAATCAAGGCATAGGACATTTCACCTCAACTGTTGACTTTTCTACTGCTCACAGTTCAATTTCACTCTCAACAACAGATGTCTATTTAGCATTTAGCAGAGTGGATGCACGCAGGGCAGCTAGTCTGGACGGCATACCGGGACGTGTTCTAAGAGCATACGCTGGACAACTGGCACAGGGTTTACTGACATTTTCAACCTGTCACTGGCATACAACCATCACACCAGTGCCTAAGCATTAGTCTGCCGAGTGCCTAAATGACTTTTGCTTAGTTGCACTCACCCCTATTGTTATGAAGTGCTTTGAGAAACTGGTTCTGAATCACCTCACTTCGGGCCTACCACCTACACTGGACCCACACCAGTTTGCCTCTCGCCCGAACAGGTCGACAGAGGATGCAGTTTCCACGGCTCTTCATTCAGCCCTCACCCACCTGGATAAAAACAACACCTACATCAGAATGCTGTTCATTGACTTTAACTGCATTCAATACAATCCTCCCCACTGTGCTGATCCCTAAGCTCAGTGACCTGGGTATCTGCACCTCCACTTGCAGATGGATTCTGGACTTTCTCTCCAACAGACCACAATCTGTTAGGTTGGGCAAACAGGTATCCTTAACCCTCATTCTAAACCCTGGCATCCCACAGGGCTGTGTTCTGAGCCTACTAATCTACTCCCTGTTCACCCATGACTGTGCTCCAACATCTTCACCAAGTATGCAGATGACACCACCGTGATCGGCCAGAGCAGCAACAATGACGAATCGGCCTACAGGTAAGAGATACAAAGAAAGCTTATCTGTCCCCAGGGATTTTAACGAGTTACTAACCACATTATCGAGAGCATCCTGACCAAATTCATCACTGTATGATACGGAGGCTCCACTGTGTGTGAACAAAAAGCCCTAAAAAAGGTGGTCAAAATTGCCCAACGCACCACTGGCACTGGCAACTAACTGCCATTGAGCACTTCACCACAGCAGATGTCTGCACAGAGTTTACAACATTATCAAGGACTCTTCACATCTCAGTTATAAACTGTTTAACTATCATCAAAAAGGAGATAAAGGAACATACGCACCAAAACCAGCAGGTTCAGGGACAGCTTTATTCCATCCACCAGCACACTACTGAACTCTACACTATACCATTAGATCACTGTATAAATCACTTTATATAACTTCTGTACAATTATACATACAGTGTACATATTACATATTGTATTTTTATACTCCTCATTCTCCACACATATTGTGCCTTACACACATCTGCACTATTTTATTTCTGTATTTATATATACCTTACTGTACATTCTGCCTAAAATTTTACATTCATATATATATATATATATATATATATATATATATATATATATATATATATATATATATTTATATATTTAGTGGACATGTTTATTCAGCTTGCACATTGCACACACAGTGTCCACACATTTGTTTTTAATGCCATTGCCTTAGAACCATTTACTTGTACTATTCAACAATGTCCACACATCTCTGCACTGCTACAGCCTTTATATTTATTCACTGTTCATATGTTTTAATATATACATATATGTTACATGCTATCTATCTATCTATCTATCTATCTATCTATCTATCTATCTATCTATCTATCTATCTATCTATCTATCTATCTATCTATCTATCTATTATTATAATTATTGTCTAACTTTTATAGAATGCTCATTTGGCTGCATTTTCCTCTCGTTTTCTCAGCCTGAGCAATGATCCTTCAGATTTTTATCCCGAAAAAGTGACTGAATCCATCTGATTTACAGGTGGATGCCAATTGGATTATGTCCTTGTTAAGGCTGTTTCTTTCATCAGTGTAAAAGTGAGCTTCCACACCACATGGGTAAAAATAAACCAATGTTATCTTACAATAAATGTCTGGCTTTTAGAGTACATGAGCAACATTAGTAACATGAGAAAATTGGTCAGGGGTCTGGATACTTGGACTGAACACATGCAAGCCCAAACCATGGCACTACCACTATTGTGCTTTACCCATGATCTGTTTAATGTGTGGTTGTTAGTACACCAGTGCCTTCTTTCTTTTCCAGAACATTTTAACCTGTTACAGTGGCGGGTCTTGACATTACAGTATTACAGTTCATCATTGTTGAGGTGTGCATTGATAGGTGATTAAATGCAACTTGTGGTGGAGAGAGAGAGAGAGAGAGAGAGAGAGAGAGAGAGAGAGAGAGAGAGAGAGAGAGAGAGAGAGAGAGAGAGAGAGAGAGAGAGAGAGAGAAAGAAATATGGAATATCCCAATCACAAACTATTTAATTTAAAGGAGATACAGTAACACACACTAGAACCAGCTGGTACGGGACCAGCAACCATCAAACTACTGAACTATACACAGCACTGTTAGGACACTGATGTCTCATTTATGCTTTATTTATTTTGCTGCTCCTTTCTGTACATTCCGTATAATCTATATCTATAATCTATTTTCTTCTTCTTTCGGCTGCTGCCATCAGTCGCCACAGCAGATCATCCGTCTCCATACAAGGGGTATGGAGACGGATGCTCTGCTGTGGTGACTGATGGCAGCAGCCAAAGAAGAAGAAAATACAAATATAAAATGAATATACAGTTATAATTAAGATATAGATTATACGGAATGTATCTGCCTTTGTCAAAGCAATGTCTTCCCTCACCACATCCATAAACCTCCTCCTTGGCCTTCCTCTTTTCCTTCTTCCTGGTGGTCTCCAAAACGTCCTACATGCGCTGTCCCTTTAGTAAACTCGTTTCTTATCCTGTCCATCCTTTTCACTCCCAACGAAAACCTCAGCATCTTCAGCTCTGCTACCTACAGCTCCACCTTCGGTAGAAATCCTTTTCTCCTTCCTTAGTGTTCAACTTCTCATACAGCTCCTCATATGCCTTTTCCTTGGCTTTTGCCACATCCCTCTTTACTGCTGCCGCATCTTCTTGTACTCCTGCCTACTTTTCTCATCACTCTGTCGATCCCAATTCTGTGTTGCCAACGTCTTTCTCCTTATGCTCTCCTGCACTTCCTCATTCCACCACCACGTCTCTTTATCTTCCTTTCTATTTCCAGATGTCACACCAAGTACCTTTCTAGCTGTCTCCCTTATAACTTCTGTAGTGGTAGACCCATTATCCAGCACCTCTTCACCACCACCGATTCCTTGTCTGACCTCTTCCCTGAATCTCACACTACACTCTTCCTCCTTCAGTTTCCACCATCTTATTCTTCTTTCCATCCTTACTCTCCTCCTCTTCTTGTTCACCTCCAAAACCATCTTACAGACCACCATCCGCTGTCTAGCTACACTATCCCCTGCCAACACCTTACAGTCTCCAATCTCATTCAGGTTGCATCTCCTACATAGAACATAGTCCACCTGTGTGCACCTCCCTCCACTCTTATACATCACCCTATGATCTTCCTTCTTAAAATAAGTGTTTACCACTGCCATTTCCATTCTTTTAGCAAAATCTACCACCATCTGCCCTTCCACATACCTCTCTTTAAAGCCATATCTACCCATCACCTCCTCATCACCTCTGTTCCCTTCACCAACATGGCCTTTAAAGTCTGCACAAATCACCAATGGTTCATTCCTAGGTACACCTTCTACCACTTCATCTCAACTAAGTAGTCTTTGTTTTCTCAAATACCACAAATGGATTGTGTTTTGCAGTGGCATTTTGGAAGCCAGTTCTGAAATATTTTGTAATGGAATCATTTAAAGAGGAAAAAAATGAGCAGGGGAGCTGGGAACTGACAAACCCAAGGACATATCCTTGGGTTTGTCAGTTCAACTCTGCAGATTTATTTATTTATTTTTCTTCAAATGATTCCATAAAGCTATTGACTGAGTGAACTGGACTTCATCCTGTGCATGATTTTGAATCTGATTTTTTTCTGAAAAATAATTATAGTAAAGCTGGCTAAACTTCGCAAAAAAGAAACATGCAGTATTTCTGAGGCAGGTTCAACCCATATGTTCAGGTTTTCATTTTTTTTTTATTTTAAACTTAAATTTCTATACTACTTTAATAAAATTCTTAAAAACAGAATTGGAATTTCTTTGAAAATATTAGAATATTTGTGTCAATTTAATAGCTGTATTTTAATTCCACAATGACTGATAAAGAATAAGAAAATAATTTGGATACAGATATATTTAAATGTACATTTTCAAGAAAGACTTTTCAGGAAAAGCTGCACATCGTGAGTAAAGGTCGACCAAAACACTTACTCTATTTAATTAACCAGTTATACTTTTGCATTTTCTTACCTGTAGAATCTGCAGAAAAACACAATTTTACATTTACAGCATTTATCAGATGCCCTTATAAAACACTGAAGGCCTAGGTGTGAAATGCATTCGGTGCCAAGATGAGGATGGGTTCCCTTTTGAGTCTGGTTCCTCTCAAAGTTTCTTCCTCATGCCATCTGAGGGGTTTTTTCCTTGCCACAGTCGCCTATGGCTTCGTCATTAGGGAAAATGTTCAAAGGAACAAACTTATACATTATTTTATAACCACTTTATCTCTGTAAAGCTGCTTTGAGACACTGTTCACTGTTGAAAGCGCGATAAAAATAAAAATGAACTGAACATTTTGATTCAAATGGCCTTTCATAACTCCAAGTTATGACGTTATGGATTTCAGTAACTAATCCAGATCTAAACGCTTTGTTTTGTACTATTGTATTTGTTCTTCGCCATAAACTGTTGTGGCTAATAATACAGGAATCTAAATGTGGAACTTTGTTATTTTCTAGCATTAAACTGAAAGAGTGCAGCGGTGCCCAAGACTCCGAAAAACAAGAACTCTTTCGCCGTCTCTTAACTATGACGTCATAGTCGTCGGCGGGGGGAGGGGGTAAAGGGGGGTACAGAACTGTTCACAACAAAGCGGAGCGGAGAGCAGAGGACTGACTGGCGGAGAAAACGCTGCGGGAGACAGTCACAAGTTCATTCGTAGCCGAGCGGATTTTTTTTATGTAAATGTACAATAATATAAAGTTTAGTTAGAGTCCGAGCGATCTTGCAATCCGATTAAGAAGACACTGGCATTCCACACAGAGCTGTAAACATGTCGTCTCCAAGTCCGGGTAAAAGGAGAATGGATACCGACGTGGTGAAACTGTATCCTTCATAACACGGACAAAAACCGCACAGAACTACGTGCATTACATCTTATTTTCTATTAACAGCTTTATAACAAGAAAGTCCACTGAAGTTACAATGAGAAATAACCACATTCCGAATAATTAATTTCGTTCCTACGTGTAAATTGAACCCAAACAGACGGAGGAGCAGCTGTAAGCCCGCTGTATCCGGAGCCCGTGTTTATGAACAGGATTTACATTCCGCTTTGTACACATCAGTCCTCCAGTATTCTTTATTTTCTACTGTGTACCAGTGTATAATAATCAACGTTGTCATTTACAGCACAACTCTTTGTATGGTGTTTATTTGACAGGTTTGACGGGTTTTGTATGTGACATGTCAGCTGCTGTATAGCCTGCTAGCTAGTTACGTACTTCCCGTCCCGCAGTCTCAGTTAGCTTCATGCTCAGAGTTCAGGAGAAAAACATCCACACAAAAATATAAAACAGAATAAAACACTGCACGGATAGTAAAGGTCTGTTTGATGTGCACATGTGTGGATTTGAAAGCCCCCTGAGCTGTGTCCTGCTAGCGGGATAAAGTTTAGCTAGCATGAGCATGTTAACTGAAGTTGATGCTAACTGAGGCCTGTGGGTTTATTCGGGGAAATGCTTCCATATAGTTTTTGTTTTTCTAAATAACCACGCACAGCTGATACATCAATTACATGTTACTGAATAAGACCATGTTTTCTGACAGGACCGCTGTTTCGGAGATGTGTTTTAAGGGGGTTTTGGGGGAAATGCGTCGATTAGAGGAACCGAGATCCGTAGTTTGGTGTGTTTTGTGTCTGCGTGATGAAACTCCAGGTCCGAGGTGTATATGATCTGGGTCAAATGTTTAATTATATTTATATTATTAACATTATTTAAATACACCACGACGAGTGATTTAATGTGTCCGGATTGCGTGTGTTGACGTACTTGACTATAATGGAAGTGTTGGAAAGATTGTCTCATACACGAAACGTTTATTTATAGAAAAGTAATAATAATAGCAACACGTGAGCAGATCTTGGAGTCAGCGTGTGTTGCAGTGGTGTTTAGACAGACTGCCACCATGTTCCTCTGATCTGCAGTAAACACCATCAGCAGTAATGTGTGTTGATGTTCAGGGCTGAGAACAAGCAGACGCCTTGTGTTTTCGTGTGAGGCACAGGGGCAGCGCGCTCGCTGATTGGACCGTCTGTTACTATCCGGAAACAGGAGGGGGCGGGGCTTAGAGCTCAGAATGTGTAGATCAGGACTGACGACAAGGGATGAGTGTAGGTAAGGGCTGAGGTGAAGAGATGAGTGTAGGGAAGGGCTGAGGTAAAGGGATGAGTAGGTAAGGGCTAAGGTGAAGGGATGAGTGTAGGTAAGGGCTGAGGTGAAGAGATGAGTGTAGGTAAGGGCTGAGGTGAAGGGATGAGTGTAGGGAAGGGCTGAGGTGAAGGGATGAGTGTAGGTAAGGGCTGAGGTGAAAGGTTGAGTGTAGGTAAGGGCTGAGGTGAAAGGTTGAGTGTAGGTAAGGGCTGAGGTAAAGGGATGAGTGTAGATTGTTGCCGAGGTCAATGTATGAGTGTAGATCATTGCCGAGTTGAAGGGATGAGTGTAGATTGTTGCCGAGGTCAATGTATGAGTGTAGATTGTTCCCGAGGTCAATGTATGAGTGTAGATTGTTGCCGAGGTCATTGTATAAGTGTAGATTGTTCCTGAGTTGAGTGGATGAGTGTAGATTGTTTCCGAGGTCAATGTATGAGTGTAGATTGTTTCCGAGGTCAATGTATGAGTGTAGATTGTTGCCGAGGTCAATGTATGAGTGTAGATTGTTGCCGAGGTGTCTGTACGAGTGTAGATTGTTGCCGAGGTCAATGGATGAGTGTAGACTGTTCCCGAGGTCAATGTATGAGTGTAGATCGTTGCCGAGTTGAATGGATGAGTGTAGATTGTTGCGAGGTCAATGTATGAGTGTAGATTGTTGCCGAGGTCAATGTATGAGTGTAGATTGTTGCCGAGGTCAATGGATGAGTGTAGATTGTTCGAGGTCAATGTATGTGTGTAGATTGTTGCCGAGGTCAATGTATGAGTGTAGATTGTTCCTGAGTTGAATGGATGAGTGTAGATTGTTTCCGAGGTCAATGTATGTGTAGATTGTTGCGAGGTGAATAGATGTAGATTTTGCGAAGGTGAATGTATGAGTGTAGATTGTTGCGAGTTGAATGGATGAGTGTAGATTGTTGCCGAGGTCAATGTATGAGTGTAGATTGTTTCCGAGGTCAATGTATGAGTGTAGATTGTTGCCGAGGTCAATGTATGAGTGTAGATTGTTGCCGAGGTGTCTGTCTGAGTGTAGATTGTTGCCGAGGTCAATGGATGAGTGTAGACTGTTCCCGAGGTCAATGTATGAGTGTAGATCGTTGCCGAGTTGAATGGATGAGTGTAGATTGTTGCCGAGGTCAATGTATGAGTGTAGATTGTTGCCGAGGTCAATGTATGAGTGTAGATTGTTGCCGAGGTCAATGGATGAGTGTAGATTGTTCCCGAGGTCAATGTATGTGTGTAGATTGTTGCCGAGGTCAATGTATGAGTGTAGATTGTTCCTGAGTTGAATGGATGAGTGTAGATTGTTTCCGAGGTCAATGTATGTGTGTAGATTGTTGCCGAGGTGAATAGATGTGTAGATTTTTGCCGAAGGTGAATGTATGAGTGTAGATTGTTGCCGAGTTGAATGGATGAGTGTAGATTGTTGCCGAGTTGAATGGATAAGTGTAGATTGTTTCCGAGGTGACTGTACGAGTGTAGATTGTTGCCGAGGTGACTGTACAAGTGTAGATTGTTGCCGAGGTGACTGTACAAGTGTAGATTGTTGCCGAGGTGAATGTACGAGTATAGATTGTTGCCGAGGTGAATGTATGGCTTGAATTTGAGTGAGTACTTGGAATAGCATAAAAATGTTGCCACATGGTTGCCATGGATGAACTATCTAAGGTATTCTGACCACAAGCTTTTCTCACCTGGTGTTTGTTTCCTAGACAAAACTCCACCTTGACCCCTCGTGATCGCCCTTGTGGTCAATCACACAAGCATAGCAAAAAAAAATCAGTCCCTCACAAACAGCTCTAAGGAACCTGACTCCAGTACAGGAAGCGTCAGTGCAAGTATATAGCTAGATATCAACTGTTTGATATTTTGGAACATATCTGGAGCATATCTAGCAGACATATATTTTAGGATTTTGTTTGAGGACTGCATTCAAATTCCGAATCTGCTTCATAAAAACAAATAAACTTTTAAATAGTTATTGCGAACTTAGATATAATAAGCATATGCAATCTGATCTCCTTTGATGGAAATTAAGATCAAGTCTGATTAAGGTCTTTTTCTTTCACCTTCACTGCCTGAAGTGTAGCGGTTATGGCATTAGTCCTGATCTTACGTCCTAATCAATATCCACACAACATTCTCTTGTTTTTTTAAAAACAGTTTAATAATTATTTTTCAAAGTCGATCGTGGTGGATTTTGCTCATACCAATAACTAGGTTGGATCGTACTCGCCCGTAACCAATTAATGAAAAATGTGATTTTAATATCAAAACTGGATAAAAACAAACACTTCATGTTAAATAGTACTGAACTTAATTACAAAATAAAAAATGTAAGTAAATGTAATTTCAATGCTCTGGTTTTTGTGAAGACATTTTAAAAATGGCCATTTTGAGCATGACTGGATTTATGTGAAATGGTAACACTTTAAAGTAAGAATACATTTGTAATGTTAACTGTAGTTAATAAATGTTTGAATTATTGTTGTTTGTTTGTTAATGTCAACATTTACTAATACATTTTTAAATTTATCTAATTAAAATTACTTTCTTTTAACTTTAGTTAATGCACTTGTTAGAGGTTGACCGTTATGGGTTTTTCTCTGGCCGATGCCGATATTTAGATATCAGGGCAGCCAATGGCAGATGTATGAGGCCGAATTTTTTGGCTGATTTGTTTGCCTGATTTTCTTTTTTACTTTCCTTCATCTTATAAAATCTTAACAGTTAATTAATAAGATGTGATACAGAACATTGCTTAAACGAAACATTTATTGAACAACACAAGCCTTTCCAAGCAGTACACTTGTTAGCAGGTTTTGGTTCCCATGCCGACCTGCAGCCTAAACTACAGCTGGGTCAACTTTCTCTCCAAATGTTATTCTCATTCTCTCTCCAAAATTAGCATCGTATGAAATATATAAGGCAAGATTAAACGTGAATGATAAGAACTAATAATAATGATAAGCCCGGCTGTCAGGGAATATCGCACTGTTTGCTCTGGTCGGACTGCACCAGCTGTTTCTGTATGTTGAAGCAGCGGTGGAGAAAGAGAACAGCGAGAAACACCTTCGGAACATGCTTGTTGTCATTTTTGCTCTTGAAGACCTGATTGAAAAAAGCTACACGAATCCAGTTAGTAATGATCCAGCACAGACACAAACCAGAAAAACGGTATGGATTTTTGCCGATAGTTCTAGCAATATACGGTCAGCCTCTAATTGTCCATACTTACTGGCACGTAGAAATCATTAAAAATCACAGAGTACTGAGTATGTGCTTCATATATTACTAGATAATTATCTAAATGACTATTTTGAAAAAAGTTGTGCATCATTAAAATTTTTTCCTCAATCAGTTTAAATTTCCAGAATATAACATTTCTGCAGAACATATCTCTGACAGAGTTTGTGCTTTGCAGTTCCTTAGCAGCTTACATGCTAACAAAAATTATGTTCACAATTTAAAACACACAGCATGTCTGTGTCGTCCGCTGTATTTGAGTCGATTTAGGTTCAGGTCACTTTCATTGCAAGCAAAACACAGTGAAGTTGGACTGAAAATCACAGAGAGAACTCAGTGAGAGAACTTGAGATGTTCCCAGGCTGGTTGTTTCAGTTGCTGTGTACCACAAAGAAGGGAACATTTCACTATGGTATGCTCCAAATCAAATAAACTGTACAGTAGAAATCCATTAGCCCACTTATTGAGTTCCAGTGTTTTGTCCAGTAATATAAAGTAATCGTGTGGCGAGTTAAATGGATTTCGGCGCAGTAGGGGAAGTGAAGAAGTGAATGAATCCTGGGGGCGGTGAAACAGTGTCACTGTGACATGCATATCAAATGAACATGTTTGTTTTTTAACAGCCACTTGTGGGTAGGGTTTTCTTCTCTCTGTTCATTTGATGAGAAAAGAGATAAAAACCTTGGTGACTGCTATATTAGTAGACTAGCTGTTGTCTGAACTGCAAAAAGACGTGCCTGAATTTAACAAAACCAACAACTGTGTGTGTGGATTTTTGGGCTGGTTTATAGGCTGGTGTACGCTATATTTGTTTATTTTCACTGTCTTCAGAACACTAAAAGCAAGTAGTAAGCCTTACAGTGAAAAAAATTGAAAGGGTATTTTGGATTCATCTAAAAATATTCTCGCTATGATTGTTTATTGTATGGTTATGCAGAAGCAGTAAAACAAAATTTGGACCACTCTGACTTTTCTCACTTTAGCAGACTTGGATCTGTATTGACCTTAACCTGCTTTTTCAGCATTGAAAGTAAACATGAAGTCACAATTCTGAGTGGACTTAATGAATTTGTAGTGAAGTTTTATGGACCACAAGGAAGTAAGTGTGTGTTTCCCTACATATAATAGACATTGATTTTGTCTTTAATTTGTTGAATGACAACATTTTCAAGTGTTGAAACTGGAATTGGACGTGTTACGTTCTGGCTCTCCCTTTGCTATTGATAATCTTCTGGAATCAGTAAATATTATGGGTTAGGTGTTCAATTTAGTTAAATACAGTGTCTGTATATAAACTGATCTGAAACTGTTTTGTACTGATTTAAAAGTATAGAAGGGAAACTTTACACTCTGTTCAGTGTAAGTGGCCATGATTAGACATCACTTGGAAGGAAATGGGAAAATTATTCAAATGTTTATTTTTTTGGTGTTTTATCTGCTTTTAGGTGGGAAATTTATGAAACTGTGTTTCGAATGCAGCATAACTCTTCTAGCAATTTCTTACGTATTATTATTATTATTAATGATTTCGTTGTATTAATCACACCCACACACAACTTATTGCAGCACCGTATGAGGGAGGTGTATGGAAGGTGCGAGTAGATCTTCCAGACAAATACCCCTTCAAATCACCATCTATAGGTACTGTGTGTTCTCGGTAATGTTTTTATTAATGACTTAAAACAACTGAACATAAATTGTATAATTGTGCTCTTTTGTGTTTTAATTTATTTATAACAATTTTTTTTGCAGGATTCATGAATAAGATCTTTCATCCAAACATTGATGAAGCGTAAGTGGACAGTTTCTTGTAAAATAATTGAAAAGTGTGTTGAAAAATGTTAAAATATTGTAATGGTGAATTTGCCTGTTCAGAAACGCGTGTATTGGGACAACAAAATATTCATCCAGGAGTTAATAGGTGGGATACGTGTCTCATGGGCTGAGGAAATGCAGTGTAGTTTAACATGGAGGTGTAATATGGTGTGATGCTTACACATCTCTTTGGCACGTGTTAATTACGTTCATTCTTCAACTTTATTACCATATTCAGAAATATTATAGTAGTGGTCATTAAGGGGTATATAGTTAAGGGCAGGCATGATTGGTCAAATTTGAAAGTCATTATCAGAAGTTTCTGCCAACATATTCCAGTATAATATAAATATTGAGGAGACAGAAGGAGTTGAGCTGAACAAGCTTCATGTCTGTAAATGTAGAGTTGTGTAAAGCCTGTTAGCTGTCACTTGAATTTGGGCTACTATTAACCATGTAGTGCAGATCAACACATTTTATTATTGCATGATTGTCTGCATTACATTTTTCCTTTATCAGTATAAATAGTAAATTAGGCTACAATACATTTTTACACAGTTAATTCTGGGCAGTATTTGGCATCAGTATATTTGGTAAATAACATCCAGTCTAGTTAATAACTGTTTGATTAATCTTTTAGCCATCTTTTTTCATGCTTAAGTGACTGTGAAGGAAACAGCATCATTACAAATTCTTAAGTCTGTTCTTAAGTAATTATGCTTAATTTTGTTCAAATCTTATAGCGTGGGTATATCTTTAAATCACACTTCATAAGTTCAAGAAAAAAGTAAAACATACACGCTTTTCCTGATATTAATTAATGAATTAATAAGCGTTTTCATTGAAAAAGTGACTGTTGGTTTTATTTAAAAGTATTTTTAAATCTTTGTTGCGCTTAAGCATGGACTTAATTACGCAGCTAAATTATTCACTAATCAGGATGTAATTTGTATTTTTTATTTGTAAATAAGCAAACAATACAAAAACATATCAGTTCATGTTAGTGTCTGAAATCATATTTGCTGTATAAATGTTTTTGCTGACAGGAGAGAATTGTTCTTGAATTTACAAAAAGTAGTTTTTATTTTTTCCTATTCATTTTAATAATACTCATTGTTTAAATATGCTAAAGATATACTGGAGTGTGAATAGATTAGCGCAGGAAAGAAATGTGGTTTGACATGAAGTAAAATACCATGAAATAGTGAGAGATAGGTATAAGCTTTTTTGGGTCAGAAGGTAATATATGCAGTTTGGTTGGAGTTTGGATGTAAAATTTGGGGATGGAAGTGTAATAAGACTTGGATAAGGATTTGCATTTCCTCAATGTGACACACCATGTGTGCAATTTGAAAGTGATTAAGAATGAAACAATTATTCAAAAACTGAATAAATAACAAAAAAATTCATACATGTATTATGCAAGGAGAAAGAAAGAATAAGTACCTGCTTTTTATCCATATCAGCTGAAGTCCCTAAATGCATTTACTCTCCCTGACAGTAGATGGTGCAGTTTGCTTGTGGTTGTTGAAAGAACGTAAATGCACAGATTGCATTTGTATTGTAATATACATGCTCATAATACTGAAGCTTAGATACCTGTAAGTATTCAGCAGGCAGGACTTTTCTGAAATCTCCCCCTACGCTTCAGTGACAGCTACATTTTTAGTGCCGCAACAACTTGACGAAATCAGTGAAATGTAATCAGAACTTGCTTTGACCATGAATTCCATTATCACTTTAGCATATGTTGCTGTGTTATGAAGCACTTTGTGATATTATGGCTTCATTAACATTAAATCTAAAATATCAGGTCATGTTACACCAGAGTAAACAGCATGACCAAAGTCCACCACACCACAATACCCCTACACTACACTAGACCACACCACATTCCAGTGTACAGCTGTGGCCAAAAGTTTAAAGAATAACACAAATATAAATTTTCACTAATTCTGCTGTCTCCGTTTTTATGACTGGCATTTGCATTTACTCCAGAATGTTGCAATTAATTGCAAAATCCCTCTTTGCCATGAAAATGAACTTAATCTCCCAAAAAAAAAAAAACATTTCACTCGTTTCAGCCACAAAAGCAACAGTTGTCATTGTGACAGTGATTCTCTCGTTAGCACAGGTGAGTGTTGATGAGGACAAGGCTGAAGATCACTCTGTTATGCTGATTGAGTTAGAATAACAGACTGGAAGCATTCAAATGGTGGTGCTTGAAATAATCTTTGCACAAAAAGAGATTCACAGGCTACTAGTAAGATTGCACATAAATCTACCATTTATCGGATCATCAAGAACTTCAAGAAGCAAGGTTCAGTTGTTGTGAAGAAGGCTTCAGGGTACCCAAGAAAGTCCATCAAGTGGCAGGACAGTCTTCTAAAGTTAATCAGCTGAGGTTGTTTAGGAATGGCAGCTGGAAGGTGTGAGTGCATCTGCACAGTCAGAGACTTTTAAAGGATGGCCAGGTGTAAAGAATTGTGCAAACTGATATTCTGCAAAAGGTACAGAGATTAGACTGCTGAGGACTGGAGTAAAGTCATTTTCTCCGACAAATCCCCTTTCTGACTATTTTGGGCACCAGGAAAAAGCTTCGCTCGCAGAACTAAACATCACAATTTTGGGTCCATGGCCGGAAATTCCCCAGACCTGAATTCCTCTGTGGTCAATTCTCAAGGGGCAGAGGGGAAAAACAGAAACCCACAAATTTTGATAAACTCATTAAAAAGCATTGATTAGGCATAAATGAGTTGCCATCAGTCAGGTTGTGTCCCAGAAGTTGAATGGCAGCATGCCAGGGTGAATTAAAGAGGTCTTGAAAAAGCATAAACTTAATGTAATTGTCAAAAAAAAAAAACTTTGACACTCATGAAACGCTAGTAACATCTGATAAAAAGATCTAAAAACACTGAAGCAGCAGACTTTGTCTACTCCAACACTAAACCGCACTTCAGCATACTTACACAACACTACAATAAAACGCACTACAGATACACTAAAGTGCACTACTTTACACTACACACCACTACTGCACACTACAGTACACTATGTCACACTATACTTTCTTTCGGCTTTTCCCATTAGGGGTCACAACAGCGGATCGTCCGCATGTTTGATTTGGCACGTTTTTACGCTGGATGCCCTTCCTAACGCAACCCTTCCCACACTGCATTAAACTACCCTACACTGCAATGAACTTCACCTACATTACGTTACTTTTTATTACTTTAGTTTAGTGTAGTTGTAGTTATAATATAATGTAGACATCCTACACTACACCTACCTTGTCCTGTCCCATACTGTCCTACCCATACACCACATTATACTAAAGCTGCTGTATCCTACACAATACATACAGTGCACAATACATTACATCTACATTATATTACCACTGCACTACATTTACATTACTGTCTTGTCCTGTCTGATCTGGTCCTATCCTACAGTACACTACCCTCAGTACCTACTCACCCTGTACTTTCTTACATTACTACCCTGTTTTATACGACATATGTCCTATCCGCCACTATACTATACATACCGTATCCTGCTCTACACTGCACTAGACTTAGTAGTATATAATAGTGCAGAATAGGTGTGACACTACCCTGTTCACCATCAGCCCATGGGAAGAAAATTTATTTTACCACCACAGTGTTTCACAGGATATCTATTTTTACCTTTATTTTGAATTTGTCAGGTCAGATGTGCAGAAAAAAAAGATGTTGAGAATGCGTTCGTGCTGCATGGTCTGTGTGTCTCATGTGGTTGACATAAGTACTTTATAATTGCCTCATTGTGCAACAGATTGTGATAATCAGTATTTGACTTGGTATTTAGTTCATTTTAATAAAGAATTCTGCAGTAGTGTTAGCTGATAATAAAATAATAACCAATAGATTATCAGCTAATCATCAGTTTCAGATCTACAAATTATAACATTATGTTGGTAAATGCATCTATTAACTTTTTTCTGTGCTTGACTTAGACATACAGATATTACAGTGCTGGATTACGTCCCGTCCATGGGCACACGTATTTTCCAAATAATGTCATTATTTTATGCAGCTACGGTATTTTCTGTGGTGTTATAATATTTTAGGCAAAACAGTTGTTTTATCCAGCTCATGTAATGAAAATGATTGATGTGTAGTACAGTAGAACTGTTTGTCTTCATTGCAGATCTGGGACAGTGTGCTTAGATGTGATCAATCAGACATGGACTGCTCTTTATGGTATGTTTAAATCTTAAGATGGAATAAAAAAAAAGGAAAATATATTGTTTTTATTTAATTTTTTTAAAAGATTAAAAGATTCCTGTATGACAGTATTCCTGATATTTACATCTAGATGTGTAACAGCTTAGAATATTAGATTTATGGTGGCAGACCACACAATCTTTAGGTGAGCAAAAGTGTTGGAACAGACTAAAGGAACTCTTCATATTTGGATGCATTTCTAGCTTTTAATAACTGCATCAAACCAGTAGTCAATGGACTAAACTAAT
Source organism: Silurus meridionalis (assembly GCF_014805685.1). NCBI lineage: Eukaryota > Metazoa > Chordata > Actinopteri > Siluriformes > Siluridae > Silurus > Silurus meridionalis. The sequence continues at coordinate 16,301,155 of NC_060901.1, read as the reverse complement.
TATTTATTCTCAGTGTTTTATATCAAAATTAAACTTTCCACATATTTATGGAATCAATCACACATTTGTGATGTGTGTGGTCTGCTTTGCCACATTGGTTTATTTATTAGTCTATTAACACTGATCTTAGGGTGGTCTTCAGTTTTTCTTAGAACTGGAAAATTACATTACATTCAACAACATTAAAAAAATATATAGATGCAGCCATTAATTGTAGGGAATTTGAAGAAGTATTATATTCAAATAATGAACTCTCCCTAACTTTATTTTGTCTGTTCTTTTTTTAATCCCTACAGATCTCACCAATATATTTGAGTCATTTTTGCCACAGCTCCTTTCATACCCCAACCCCATTGACCCCCTGAATGGAGATGCTGCAGCCATGTACTTACACCGGCCAGAAGAGTACAAGCAGAAAATTAAGGGTGAGTCACAGTGTGTAAGAGGACTTACCACTATTTCATTATCCCACAGTTTTACACCTTTAGTCAATATTCATAGCCTTTTAGTATATGAATTGTATGCAATAAACAAATTAGCACAGAAGTTTTTTTAAGTGTTAAAGTGTTTTTTAAGTGTTAAATTTTTAAGTGTTCGATTCACCAGTGATATACAGCTAAAATGATGGCAGCATAATTTTTGTTTTTGTCCATTTTGTTAATTTTTAATGGTGGATTAAATAAATGTAAATATGTTGTCGAAAAGAACCAGTCTATTAGGAAATATTGCATTCTAGTATACAGTGTATCCAGAGAGTAAACTCAGAGCTTCACATTTTCCACATTGTTACAGACTTATTCCAAAATCGATTAAATTCATTATTTTCCTCAAAATTCTACAAACAATACCCCATAATGACAACTGAAAAGAGGTTTGTTTTAAATCTTTGCAAATTTCTTAAAAATAAAAAACACAAAAAATCACACGTACATAAATATTCACAGCTTTTGCCATGAAACTCTAAATTAACCTCAGGTGCATCCTGTTTCCACTGATCACCCTTGAGATGTTTCTACAACTTGAGAACACCTGTGGTAATTTCAGTTGATTTGGACATGATTTGGAAAGGCACAAACCTGTCTATATGAGGTCCCACAGTTTCAGTGCATGTCAGAGCACAAACCAAGCCATGAAGTCCAAGGAATTGTTTATGACCTGCAAGATAGGATTGTATTGACGCACAGATCTGGAAAAAGTATACAGAAGAATTTCTGCAGCATTAATGGTCCCAATGAGCAAAGTGGCCCCCATCAATTTAAGAAGTTTGGAACCACCAGGACTCATCCTAGAGCAGGGGAAAAAGGGAGGTTTAGTCTAGGAGGTGACTAAGAACCCGATGGTCTCACTAAAAGAGCTCCAGCGTTTCTCCTTCCAGAAGAACAACCATATCTGCAGCACTCCACCAGTCCTGTATAGTAGAGTGGCCAGACGAAAGCCACTTCTCAGTAAAAGACACATGACAGCCCACCTGGAGTTTACCAAAAGGCACATGAAGGACTTTTAGACCATGAGAAAAATTTAACTTTTTGGCCTGAATGCCAGGTGTCATGTCTGGAGGAAACCAGGCACCGCTCATCACCTGGCTAATAATATCCCTACAGTAAAGCATGGTGGTGGCAGCATCATGCTGTGGGGATGTTTTTCAGCTGCAGGAACTGGGAGACTAGTCAGGATTAAGAAAAAGATGAATGCAGTACAAAGACATCCCTGATGAAAACCTGCTCCAGAGTGCTCTGTACCTCAGACTGGCATGACGGTTCATCTCCCAACAGGACAGTGACCCAAAGCACACAGCCAAGACAACAAAGGAGTGGCTACGGGACGACTCTGTGAATGTCCTCAAGTGGCCCAGACTTGAACCCGATTGAACATCTCTGGGGAGATCTGAAAATAGCTGTGTACCGACGCTCCCCATTCAACATGATGGAGCTTGAGAGGTTCTGCAAACAAGAATAAGAGAAACTGCCCAAAAATAGGTGCCAAGCTTGTAGCATCAAACTCAAAAAGACTTGAGGCTGTAATTGGTGCCAAAGGTACAGATTATTGAGCAAAGGCTGTGAATAGTTATAGTTTTATATATATATATATATATATATATATATATATATATATATATGTGTATGTGTGTGTGTGTGTGTGATTTTATTTTATTTTATTTTTTCCATTTTTTTATTTTTAATAAATTTGCAAAGATTTCAAACAAACTTTTTTCACTTTGTCATTATGTGGTATTGTTTGCAAAACTTTGAGGAAAATAAACATGGTTCTACCATCAGGTATTTAGGGTTAAATACTGTCACAAACAACAATTCATACAATATATTTGTGCCTTAAGATGAGTTGAAATTGAGAGAAATTTTGGAAGCCCCTGCAGTTTTCAGCCATTTAGCAAAGTTTAATATTTGGGGAAATGAAACACATGGCAGAAGCAATCTTTGCCTGGTCAAACACAGATCTCATATCACAACAATATGAGATCAGCATCCTGGTGTTGTCCTTTCACTCTCTTTTCTGTATGTACACCAGTGAATGATTATAGTCTGCAGGTTGCTCTTGGTCTCCTTACAACCTTTCAAAATCATGTTGGGTTTAAAGTAGAGCTGCAGCAATTGATTATTTTAGTAATCCCATATTCTATATCGATTAATCTAATAATAAGTGATAAGAAGTACCTTTTACTTATTAAAGAGCAATACTAAACAGACCAAAGTTATTTGTTATTGGTACATTTAAATAAGTTATTTGTTTCCTTGAATAATGAACATTTTATTGCTGAAACTGCACACAAGAATATCTGTGAAAACTAAACCCATTTAGTGCATTTAATTACAATATTACATCAAAATGCAAATACAAATATATAAATACATAAAAATATATAATATAAACATAAATTTGAGACTACTCTAAAACAAACAAGTAAATGCACTGTATGTTGTTTTCTTTGTTTTCGTTTGAAATGATCCAAAACTTTGGCAAGTTCCTGTTGGTTTTTTTTTGGCCTGAATGTTATGGAAACCCATTTACTCCTCAGAAAGAAAAGTTTGGCTAATTCAGATTTTTTTTTTCTCGCAATTGAGCGACTTTATTTCTCTTAAACATCCCAAATTTCTGGTGCATCCACCGGTAACCATGTTGTTGGCCTAAAGTTTGAAGCTGCTGTTGTATGAACGAGGCTCCTCTGCTTCATGTGTCCTGTTTCGTCTCCTCCAGATCTGATTGTTAGACAGTTTTCTTCAGAGGTCGGAGGCTCAGTTTGATACCATTTTTCTTGCGCTACAGAAGGGGTGACGCTGCCCAATGCCGTCAGCATTGAGAAAAAGGGGAAACAAAATCGGAATTGGGCACGCTCTTTTTTATGAGGTGGAAATGGGCTTTCATATGAATCTTCTCCTCACCCCTCGCTGTTTTCTCTCCGTTCCTCCATTTTTTTTATTCTGTGGCATCTTCTGTGTTTACCTGCCAGAGTTTAATGGGTGGTGCGTCAGTAATAATGGCCCACGGGGAGAAACAATTCTCTGTGTGTAGGTAAATGGACTAAACGAAGTATCGAGGAAAATAATTTACCTCAATGATGTTTTTGTTCTCGAGTTACTTGAGGATTGTTTAAGCTCTAGTTTAGGGCTGATGGTATCGGTAACCTGACGAGCTCATCTTTTCTCTCATCTTTCAGGTTATGTATGTTTTAGTACACGTGTTCTCTGTAAGGAGTATTTTAAACTTCTTTTTTGCTTGTTTACTTGTATAAGTAAAGTAATAATCTAGGCACCTTTGCATAGTTTTAGGACAGTTTGGGATCATTTCTGTTTTTATTTTTGCATCAGAAATGCATAAAACTGTGCTTCATTTACCTTCATACACTCTACAAATAAAATTTTCAGTCGTTTATTAAGTTAACGCTGGAAGTAAATAAATCCGTCAAATAAATATGCAAAATATTACACATTTTAAAAACATTCGATCTCGAAAACTGAATGAGCTGATTGCTGAGCTCAGTTTGTTCATTCTAAAATTAGGAGCCTGTGGTGCAGACGCAGTGTCTACAGACGCATCAGGGCGGTTTTTATCCATTTTCAAGGCTCTGGCACTGATCTGACTCGAAACCAGCCCAGAGGGATTAGATAGTGATGCGCTGCTCTGACCCACAGCACTTTCACACAGCATTAGTTTCTTTAATCTTATCAACTTGCTGCTTGTTTTAATGTCTTTCTCTCCTTTCATACAGAATACATTCAAAAATATGCAACAGAGGAGGCTTTGAAGGAGCAGGAGGAGGGTGCGGGTGACTCTTCATCAGAAAGCTCTATGTCGGATTTCTCAGAAGATGAGGCACAGGATATGGAGTTGTAGTGAACATGCACCTCTTCTTTATTCCAGAGACTATAATTTCCTAAACATGAGACGCAAACTATAAAACTCATATTTAAACAAGACAATTTTTATATTATTATTATTATTATTATTATTATTATTATTATTATTAAAATCTGGATTTTTATGGCTATACCATTGATAAGGATTACCCTCTTTATGTGACATCCCCGCCTTTAAACCGTATACACAAACACACACACATCGTCACCCTAACAGCAGATTTACAGTCCTCTACACTGCTGTATGTTTAGTCCACTCACTTTGCAGTGTCTGCATGGGTTAGAGAAAGGAGTCGAATTGTTGTTGGAGGACATTAGGACATAACAATGTTTATCTAATATCCGAACAATACTTGTAGGATCAGTGGGAAAGAAGTACCATAGCCTACATAATTCATGTTAAAATATTTATTGTTTAGCAGCACAATCTCTGACACTGAGCACAACAAGTAGTTAAAATGTTGCCTTTGTGCTGGTTCACTAATTGGACATCCTAAATGTACTTATATATATGCGCACCGCCATTTGTTTATTCAGTCTGCATTAAGAGACCGGACTAGAAATATGTTGTCTATAGAGGTGTGAGGGGGTCAATTTATCCATCTAAGACAACTTTAAATAATCACCAAACAGTAATTGAGATTACAATAAATTACAGTCCAATCGACAGAAACAAAGTTTTCAGTAGGTCAGTTTGGTTGGACGTGTTTAGTTGAAATATTATTATCTATCTTTTAATTGTTTCTCAACTTGTTCTTTGTTTTTGTTCACTCCTGATTTTCAGTCATTAAAAAGAATTGGGATTAAAGATACTTGCATTTTGAAGCGCTAGTTACAGTTTTATTTACATTTATTTTATTTCTCCATTTTGATTCTTTTTCTGTTAATTGAAAAACAAAGATATGATATTTGACTTGTCAGCTGTTGGGCAGCACTGTGCAGGCTGTCCAGGGGCAGTCAGACTGCTGTGCCCAGGAGGTTGAAGGAAGCTAGATTAGTAACTTTAACACTTGAGTATGCAGCCCTCATCATTTTATTGCCAAAAGTAAAATAAAGTGGTCTTTTCTTCTTTATTATTTGCTTGTTTTTTGTTTTATAGGGGGTGCATGGACTGTCTTCTGATAAACGGCTTGTCCTTCATTAGTTATGTTTATTTAATGAATAGAGCTGAACTGAAAAGCTGTAGTGTTTTCAGCTAATATGTGCATTATGTTCTTTATAACAAATTTCAGTAAGTCCTTTTTGACTACACTAAAAAATTATAATGTCTTTAGGTTGCAGGATTTTCTTTTTAAATCAGAGTTTGCAAGGGATCAGCTATGTTTTGGGTCCTGAAGAGTGATCAGAATTAAAATATGTCGAGAAACAGCCCTTAAATAAACACAATAATGTAGCAGGTAAAGTGAGCAGCTTTTTTTCCCTTGCCTTTAAATCCAAGGAGATTCTCAAATAATGTCTTGCTTTTTTTTTCTCTCCCTCTGACCCTCATTTACTCGTACATTCTGTATGACCTGATGTTAAACTGTTGTGCTGAATGTCACTGCTTTAGAAAAAGAAACAGAATGGAAAGGAAGGAAACCAGACACAAAAATCAGTCAAAGTGAAAATCACGTTATAAAACCATTAAACGTGTTGTAACCTGAAACAAAGGTTGAATGTGTAAAGTTCAATTTAATGTCCATGTTCATGTTTCAGTGTTCTGATAAAACCCAGAAATGTGATGAACACTGGCCATCCAAAATTGTAGGACTGATTCATAGACTTTGGTTTGTCCTGAAAATCACAAATGAGAGATTTGCCTTCTGGATGAGTGGAATTTGACCCCATCTGTGTAATAAATCAGTTTTTGTTAGGTTTTTTTTATTATTATTATTATAATTTTTTTTATTTTATTTTTTTTTAAACAAAAGGTTTATCTTTCTTTAATGCAGTATTGCATTACATGACATGATATTAGAACATGTTTATGGCAGAGCTAGAATATATTTTTTGTTTTATTATTGACTTGGTTTAGAGGTGATGTTTTGGTTCCGCATGGTCAGCTTCTAGGATTGCTTGTGTGTGTGTGTGTGTGTGTGTGTGTGTGTGTGTGTGTGTGTGTGTGTGTGTACAACACAGTACAGAAATGCCTCTGTTCTAATTTAGACTCAGACACAGTTAACAGATGATAGGAGATTGTTTGCTATTTTTTTTTTGTTTGTTTTTTTTTGTAAGTGTGGAGAAGCCAGTAACCAGACATGTTTGTGTGCTTCCAATATTAGTCTGATTATGAATTACAACAAACCTTCAGTGATATTACTATGATTATAATTTTTATTGTTGTATATTTCTGTCTAAACACTTATTTGTGCAGGGCTACAGGAATCCACACACATTCATCTCGTACTATTCATTTGTTAGATGCATGTGCACAAACATCTTTATTTTTACCATGAAGAGCGAGAGAATGCTGTGGTCTGAGTGCGACCCGGTTTCAGGACGTTGAGCTAAAGTTTACACACAACTCATCTGGCCTCCATATCAAATGTACTCCCCCCTCCATCATTATGGCCCAATTTCATAATTTTTTCCCATTAGTTAAGTAATTTTTTAACTTGGATCTAAATTTTTGTTTATTTTCTGTGCAGGTCGACTAAAGTCCACTCATGCAGACGGGCACAATGTAGTTCTTCTTTTCATCCTCTTCTTACCTGTGACTGTCTGAGTCTGAATGTCTGACATAGAGCCCAATATTTCAGTTATAAATTTATTTCAACTCCATATGTGTGATTTTTTTTTTTTTTTTTCTTTCAAATTGTGCACGTTTTCAGTTGAACCCGATTTCAACTTTGTCTCTACATCAATGTCAAATATTCTTTACTGCCTGTTTTTATTGAATGCAATCAATGTATTAAAGTAATTCACAGCTTTTCATTTAATTTCTAACTTTTAATTAGATTTTTTTCTTAGCAGTGTCGAGTGGGCATGCCTGTCATAGAGTGTTCCCTATCTATAGAACGATAATGTCCTAAAGGCTGTGTACAATAAACTGTAATAACCTTTTTGTAATAAAATATTAAATACATCTTGCAGCCTTATGCTTTTCTAAATCTGAATGAAAAGGTGTGTGTGGTCGGGAGTAGCAGTGTGACAGGAACTCATTTGAACTTATAAGTAACACACTAATTCCTTTACTGCAGGGAGGTGGGATCAGTCAGATGAGTGCGGATTAATTTGATTGTAGGAAACCTGTTCTATGTTTGTAGTAGTGATGCACGAGGTTTAACAGCAGCAATGACGCAGTAATACATTTTAAGATGCTATGTGTCTATAAACGTGTTTATAAATGCCAATTCTAGTAATGCAAATGATTTTCCATCGTCACCTTTCAATCACCAAAGGTACAATCACCTTTATTTTTAAAATGCGGAGTTAATGACAGCGATGTTTTACTTGGTATTTAAAGTAGCTGCAGGTAATAATCACTATAGAATTTGGGTTTTTGAGATAAGTGTACACCCATGATGCTGTTTCACAGTGTACAAATTAAAAACTAAAATGTATTGAATATTTTATTTAATCCAGTGCTGTGTATTTTGGGCAGGATTTGTGGGAGGAGTCTGCAATGTAGTGATGGTTCCTCTCAAGATTTCTTCCTCATACCACCCAGGGGAGTTTTCCTCAGGAGCTTGTTTATCAATCTCAAAATTGAAATTGATAATCCAGCACAAAGCTCTGACACAACTGCTCACGCACAGTACATTTTGCCCTACAGAACGCTGGCGAAAACCCCCACAATGTCAGAGGCAGAAAAAAATAGCAGCAGGTGTTTACTGGGGGGCAGTGAGGACCTTGGGAGAGATGGAGATCTAAGGATTTTAGATTTTTGAGCCTTGTTTAGATGTTTAGATTGGGCTCTGGTTCTGCTGAAGTCATATCCAGAGTGATAAAAAGTGTTTTTGTTAGTTTATTGTAGGAGAAATTCAAGGCAGATTGAAGAGAATGCAGTTAAACTGGGTTTTTAACGGATTAAAGGGAAACGTAAAAGCCTTCACTTCAGTGTCCTCATTTACTAGCAAGCTATCGGTATATCAGACTGTTTTTTACAGAAAAATTCCATGCAAAGGTCAAAATGTAAAGTGTAAAAACTTCAAAACATTTTTAATAATACAAAAAAAATCTGAACTGAATAATTAATGTGATGGGATGTGAACACATGACCTTTTTATTCATCAGTCAGTGTTACTGCTCTCTGGTGACCTCAACCTCCACATCCTGCACTAGATTAAATTTTTAATTCAATTCATTTTTATTTGTATAGCGCTTTTAACAATGAACTTTGTCTCAAAGCAGCTTTACACAGATAATGTGGTGATAAGAAATTAAGATGTTCTTTATAAGTGTAAGTTTGTCCCTGATGAGTGAGCTGGTGGCAACTGTGGCAAGGAAAAACTCCCTGAGATGGCATTAGGAAGAAACCTTGAGAGGAACCAGACTCAAGAGGGAACCCATCTTGGTTGAACTGAATGTCCATTTATAGCAGATATATGATGTTGCGGGGTACAGTGATGATGATCAGAAGCAAACTGTAGTCATGAGTCAATGGCATGCAGACTGTTGACATTAACTACAGTCCAAATCCATCCTCAAAGTGCCACATAATGTGCTGAATGGCTAAAGCACCTTTGGATTATGAATTATATTATGTACACTATATTGGCAAAAGTAAGTGCACCCATGACCATAATACTTGTGTTAGTTTTTTCCAACTTTTTCCAACAGGTTCCCACTAAAGAACACTGTATGTGTCTACATTGTGTCCATAAGAGACCTGATTGCTACTGATTAAAACACGGGCACAATACACAACTGGTGCAAAACACATAACCCAAGATAGCGCCGACCAGTAAACTTACTGCATACTCTGAATATACAGTACTGTGCAAAGAGAACTAAAAAAACTATAACTGGGAGTAAATATAAACAGACACAGTGCAGTGCAAAAAACAGCAGTCAACAGAAGCAAAAACAGTGTAATATGGTTAAGTATAAATAATAATAAATAAATGAATGGATGGTGGAATGGATTGAGATGATTTATGTGTGTGTGTTAAGTTCAGGTTATACAGTTCAGTAACACACAGGTGAGTGTGTGTGTGTGTGTGTGTGTGTGCATGTGCGAGTTCCAGTTCAGTTCAGTTCTGTGTACTGAAGAGTCTGATGGCTTGTGGGAAAAAGTCATGTGCCTTTTACTGCTATCCGTCTGGCTTCCATCTGGCCATTCTACTATACAGGACTGATTGATGGAGGGCTGCAGAGATGGTTTGTTTTTCTGGAAAGTTCTCCTCTCTTCACAGAGAAGGAGCTCTTTCAAAGTGACCAACAGGTTCTTGGTCACCACCCTGACTAAGGCCTAGGAAGAGTCCTGGTGGCTCCAAACTACTTCCATTTATGGATGATGAAGGTCACTGTGCTCATTTGGACCTTCAATGCTGCAGACAGTTTCTTGCTTGAAAATTTAAAGCCTTCTCTAAAAAAGACAATGACTGGATGATAAACTGTATATAACTTTCAGCATTGATGATGCCTTTCCAGATGTCAAAGCTGCACATTCTATAGGCACTAAGCCTACACCATCAGAGATAAAGGCTTTTCACAACCGGATCATTTTAAAAAGAATTAAAAATTCCAATTCAACTGAACACAGAAGTTTTCCAATCTGCCTCAGTCTATTTTTAATGAGCTTTGGCCCAGGAGATGGCCACATTTTTGGATCATGTTCACAAATGCTCCTTCTGATAGTTTAAAGCTGCATTTGTGAATGACACAGCAAACTGTGTTCACAGAAATTAATTTCTGGAGTTGTTTCTAAACCCATGCAGTGATTTCCTTTATAGAAACATACCCATTTTTAATGCAGTGCTGCTTAAGCGCCATAAGATCACCGGCATCCAATATTTATTTTGGCCCTCGTCCCTTGCACAGAGATTTCAGATTCTCATAACCTTTGATTTTATGTACTGAATATGATGAGATAGTCAAAGTCTTCACAATTTGATGTTGAGGAACATTATTCCATCTTTACCTGTTGCCAATAAAAAAACAAAAAAAACAGTTGCAAAACATTCCTTTAGTTGTTTCTTTTTAGTAACACACATTTACAGTCTTTTGTTGTCCAGTCCACACTTTTTTTTTGAGACTTTACCACCATCAAATTCAAAATGATCATATTTATTTCCCTTAAAATAGCACATTTTCTCAGTTTCAACATTTGATATTTTTTCAATGTTCTACTGTGAATAAAATATGGGATTATGAGATTTGCAAACCATTGCATTCTGTTTATATTTAAATTTTACACAGCATTCTAACTTGATGGAACTGGGGTTGTACAATATACAATATCTCTATTTATCCCTATGAGCTGTAGGTTGTCACTGAAAGAACAGGATTGTGACCCGGTCTGAACTTCTCAGGATGCTACTACAGCAAGCAAGCATGTATAAATTATTATGAACTACAAAGCATGTTGCATGACTTTAATATTATTATAATCTGTAACAAAATATCATGTAAATGGAGATCAATTAAAATCAGATTGACACAAAGTAAACAAACACCCAAGAGTTGCTCTTTATTGTGTTTTCGATTTTGTACAAATTGAGTTAAAAAAAAAAAAAAAAACTTCCTCTTGGACATCTGCCATCCATCATCTGGTAGTTTTACCATTCTCATGAACATCTTTCCTAAAAAAAAAATTAAAATAAATAAATAAATAATTAATAGAACATTAACAACAAGAACAAAATAAATGAATAAATAAAACCACAAATTAACACAAAAGTTTAGAGGGCACTAAACAGGAGAAAGTGAGATAACTAACCCATTCTCCTCTTTCAAGTGCTGGTAAAGTTCTGCCTTGTTACTGATGGAGTTGAGCCTTCCAGCAAACTCTGGGTGCTTTCTGGAATTTGCCTGAGCGATTCTACTGGTCCAAAGACTAAGTAATGAGACGGGGCCTAAAAAAGAAGAACGCTCATGAGAAAATTGCCTTCTCTTCTCTTTTTTTTTTTTGCCATTTTCAGAAAACATGAACTAGTGAACTGATTGATTTATATGTATAACTCGGTTCATAAACAAGCAAAAACAAAAGTTCAGGGTCTAATCACACCAAGTGTGCATTTATCAAAATGCCTGCTCCCTTCTGCTCACAGATCCACAGGTAACTTGGAGCAGCATGTTGAAGACCTGAGCCCTGAAGAGACAGAATCACAGCTGTGTTGAAAGGTTTATCCTGTAAATTAAAGATATACCTTTGGTTTTCTCTTGGGGCTGCAGATCCTCAAGCATAAGTCTGGGTTTTTTATTGAATGGCTCTGGAGAATCTGGAGAGTCTTTAATAACCCCAGATTCGCTTTCATTCTCTTTCTCTCGCTCCACTTTTCCTTTCAATCTATAAAAATAAAAAAAAAACAACCCAAAAAAGATAATTGAGTTAGAACCATCTAAAACTTATTATGGAGACCACAATGTTATAGCTCTACAAATAGTAGGCCAGAGAATAGTATTCTATTCTGAAATGTCTGTATACATACACATAAGAATTAAAAAGTGAATGAGATGCAGATACTGTGGAGAGATGAGAACAAATGTGACATTTTTGATTCTAACAGAAGAACCTATGTAAGACAGATCAGGAAAGGTGACGTTAACAGACTGCCTCACCCCCACCGTTAAACATGGTGGAAGCTTAATAGTTTGGGGTTGTTTTAGAGCAGGAAAGGTTGGAGACTTGTTCCAGGTGAAAGGAAAACTGAACCAACATGGCTACCATTACATTTTTCCACACCATGCAACTCCATCTGGGCTTCATTTTGTAGCTATTATGTAAAGCTCTGTGTTATTTAGATAGTGGAGTGGAATAGAAAGGCCTGCCCAGTCACCACATATTCATCTTATTTACTGCTCTGGGATGAACTGGATCACAAGATCAGAAAGACATTTTCAACTAGTGACAAACACCTTTTTACAAGAGGCATGGCAAACAGATTTACACTCTTGACACCCGGACAGTTAATTCCTCCAAACATTCAGCTGAAATATTTTGTCATCTAAGGGAGGATGGGCTGCAACAACTAATTAATAATAACCGATATTGAAATCTGTTGTCGAGGAATGCCATTATCTGCTATACACACACACACACACACACACACACACACACACACACACACACACACACACACACACTCTCTCTAACTGGCCACTTTATTAGGTACAATGTCCAACTGCTCATTAACGCAAATTTCTAATCAGCCAATCACATGGCAGCAACTCAGTGCATTTAGGCATGTAGACATGGTCAAGACGATCTGCTGCAGTTTAAACCAAGCATCAGAAGTGACTTTGAACGTGGCATGGTTGCCCAGACTAGCCCAGACGGGCTAGCCTGAGTATTTCAGAAACTGCTGATCTACTGGGATTTTCACGCACAACCATCTCTAGGGTTTACACAGAATGGTCCAAAAAGAGAAAATATCCAGTCAGCGGCAGTTCTGTTGGCGCAAATGTCTTGTTGATGCCAGAGGTCAGAGGAGAATGGCCAGACTGGTTCGAGCTGATAGAAAGGCAACAGTAACTCAAATAACCACTCGTTACAACCGAGGTATGCAGAAGAGCATCTCTGAACGCACAACACGTCAGACCTTGAGGCGGATGGGCTACAGCAACAGAAGACCACATCGGGTGCCACTCCGGACAGCTAAGAACAGAAAACTGAGGCTACAGTTCGCACAGGCTCACCAAAATTAGACAATAGAAGATAGGAAAAACGTTGCCTGGTCTGATGAGTCTCGATTTCTGCTGCGACATTCAGATGGTAGGGTCAGAATTTGGCGTCAACATGAAAGCATGGATCCATCCTGCCTTGTATCAACGGTTCAGGCTGGTGGTGTAATAATGTGGGGGATATTTTCTTGGCACACTTTGGGCTCATTAGTACCAATTGAGCATCGTGTCAATGTCACAGCCTACCTGAGTATTGTTGCTGACCATGTCCATCCCTTTATGACCACAGTGTACCCATCTTCTGATGGCTACTTCCAGCAGGATAACGCGCCATGTCATAAAGCGCGAATCATCTCAGACTGGTTTCTTGAACATGACATGAGTTCACTGCATTCAAATAGCCTCTACAGTCACCAGATCTCAATCCAATAAAGCACCTTTGGGATGTGGTGGAACGGGAGATTCGCATCATGGATGTGCAGCCGAAAAATCTGCAGCAACTGCTTGATGCTATCATGTCAATATGGACCAAAAACTGAGGAATGTTTCCAGTACCTTGGTGAATCTATGCCACGAAGGATTAAGACAGTTCTAAAGGCAAAAGGGGGTCCAACCCGGTACTAGTAAGGTGTACCTAATAAAGTTGCCGGTGAGTGTGTATATGTATGTATGTATGTGTGTGTGTGTGTGTGTGTGTGTGTGTGTGTGTGTGTGTGTGTGTATATATATATATATATATATATATATATATATATATATATATATATATATATATATATATATATATACATACATATATATATATATATACATACATATATATATATATATATACATATATATATATATACATATATATATATATATATATACATATATACACACACACACACACACACACACACACACACACACACACACAGGGTACGGAAAGTATTCAGCCCCCCTTTAAATTTTCACTTTTTGCTAAAATCATTTAAGTTCATTTCTTTTCCTCATTAATGTACACATAGCACCCCATATTGACAGAAAAACACAGAATTGTTGACATTTTTGCAGATTTATTAAACAAACAAAAAAAACCCCTGAAATATCACATGGTCCTAAGTATTCAAACCCTTTGCTGTGACACTCATATATTTGACTCAGGTGCTATCCATTTCTTCTGATCATCCTTGAGATGGTTCTACACCTTCATTTAAATCCAGCTGTGTTAGATTATACTTATTGGGCTTGATTAGGAAAGTCACACACCTGTCTATATAAGACCTTACAGATTACATGCATGTCAGAGCAAATGACATGCCTAACATTCCGCACAAGGACACTTTACACCACACCTTACTGCACATGGACACTTATGGACAATCAAAAACATGCCTAACTCGTTTAATGTTTACTGTTGTTTACTGGTTAACTGCACACTGCCATAAAATATTTTCCGTGTATGTGTATATATAAGTATATATGTAATGTATGTATATATACATATATATTTAGATATCCTGATATCTTTATTTATCTGCCTTTTCTTACTATATTTTTCTTTAAATTTTGTTATTATATTTATATTTTTATCCCCCTTTTTTTTACCCTTTTTTTTTATTCCCTCATGCCGGACCGTCGTTAAAAGCATTTCACTGCATGTCGTACCCTGTATGTATGTGTATGTGACAAATAAAATTTGATTTGATTTGATTTGATTTGATTTGATTTGAAATGAGACTCATGAGGTCAAAGGAACTGCCTGAAGGACTCAGAGACAGAATTGTGGCAAGGCACAGATCTGGCCATGGTTACAAAAAATGTTCTGCTGCACTTAAGGTTCCTAAAAGCACAATGGCCTCCATAATACTTAAATGGAAGACGTTTGAGAGGACCAGAACCCTTCCTAGAGCTGGCCGTCTGGCCAAACTGAGCTATCGGGGGAGAAGAGCCTTGGTGACAGAGGTAAAGAAGAACCCAAAGATCACTGTGGCTGAGCTCCAAAGATGCAGTCGGGAGATGGGAGAAAGTTGTAGAAAGTCATCCATCACTGCAGCCCTCCACCAGTCAGGGCTTTATGGCAGAGTAGCCTGACAGAAGCCTCTCCTCAGTGCAAGACACATGAAAGCCCGCATGGAGTTTGCTACAAAAACACCTGAAGGACTCGAAGATGGTGAGAAATAAGATTCTCTGGTCTGATGAGACAAAGATAAAACTTTTTAGCCTTAATTCTAAGTGGTATGTGTGGAAAAAACCAGGCACTGCTCATCACCTGTCCAATACAGTCCCAACAGTGAAGCATGGTGGTGGCAGCATCATGCTGTGGGGGTGTTTTTCAGCTGCAGGGACAGGACGACTGGTTGCAATCGAGGGAAAGATGAATGTACAAGTACAGGGATATCCTGGATGAAAACATTCTCCAGAGTGCTCTGGACCTCAGACTGGGCCAAAGGTTTCCCTTCCAACAAGACAATGACCCTAAGCACACAGCTAAAATAACGAAGAAGTGGCTTCACAACAACTCTGTGACTGTTCTTAAATGGCCCAGCCAGAGCCCTGACTTAAACCCAATTGAGCATCTCTGGAGAGACCTAAAAATAGCTGTCCACCAACATAACCCGAACTGGAGAGGATCTGCAAGGAGGAATGGCAGAGGATCCCGAAATCCAGGTGTGAAAAACTTGTTGCATCTTTCCCAAAAAGACTCCTGGCTGTATTAGATCAAAAGGGGGCTTCTACTAAATACTGAGCAAAGGGTCTGAATACTTAGGACCATGTGATATTTCAGTTTTTCTTTTTTAATAAATCTGCAACAATGTCAACAATTCTGTGTTTTTCTGTCAATATCTGTCACATTAATGAGGAAGAAAAATTAACTTAAATTATTTTAGCAAATGGCTGCAATATAACAAAGAGTAAGAATTTAAGGGGGTCTAAATACTTTCTGTACCCACTGTATGTTTATATAATAAATAAATAAATAAATATACAAAGAGGTTTTAAATTAAAACCTTCAATGCAATACATATATTCACGACGACGTTTCTTTACTCAGATTAAAAAAGAAAGAAAAAAATCCACTAAAAAACTATTTTTAATCACTAAACATTGTATTACTGAGTCTCAAATCAAGCACCAAAATCCTCCATTAGGCACACTTCCGGCAATTAAAATCTTCTGTGCGGAAACATAGCAAAAGTTTTGTTTGGTGTCCTGATAATTAACATAATTGAAAACACCATAATTACCTTAAAACATTTACAAGATTAACTTAACGTATGTTGAGTTTAGTTTAACTAATAATAAACATACAATTGAATAAAGCATAAATTTGTCCATGCCCATGTTTAGAGTATTATAGACTTGAGAAATATTAATTTAAGTTACATTTAGAACAGATAAAAATGTGCAATTAAGATGTGATTAATCACGAGTTAACTGATGACAATCGTGATTTATTGCAATTAAATATTTTAATCGATTGACAACCCTAATAAATCTAGAAAGATAGATAGACAGAAAGAATGAAAGGAAACAAGAATAAAGCAGTAACTGTACCCAGTGCATGCAAAGTATTTCTGGAAAATCAAACCTGTCAGTGTCTTGAGTCCATTGTTTATCCTCAGATTCTTTACCATTTTTTTCTGTTTTATCGTCTTTGTCCTCTCTTTTCCTTCCTCGTTTTTTCCTCTCTTCTTCTTCTTGGGGTTTACTTCTGCAGGCACTGATGCACTCAAGAACTTGCTGATGTCTCTCACTAGTTTCAACATGCATCTTAACCAGAGTCTCCAATTCATTCCACATTATCCGGTACTGCTCATCCCTACAACGCACAACGCTTGTGTTGGGTCCAGAAGTAAAATTATCTCTATTCTTATTTATACCCATTTCATACATGTAGCCTCTTCATTTATAAACAGTATGCACAAGTAAGCAACATTAAGATCAGATAGTGCAAGATACTTTAAAAGAATCTTTAATGCAATAAAAAAAGTCAATTTTGTGGTCCCCACCGTTTGGGCCCTTTGCCCCTGGAGCCCACTGTAGAGATGGGTAAAGGGTCATTCTTCCTCTCCATATCCACCAAGTTGTACACAGTCTTTTGACATGTAAGAACGTCGTCTTCTGTCAAAGTGTCCTTCACTATCAGGTTTGCTAAAGGCACTACCTGAGCAGCAAAAACACAAGAGTGAAACAGAAATCAGATCTTTCATTAACGGAACATGATCCATGCCATCGACTGCTACTAGTTCTAGGTATTATCATCACTTTTAGGAAAAATAAACATAATGAACTAAAATGAAAACACATGACTTACTGCCTGCATATTAAAAATAGTGGTTTGAGAAATAATCATGGGCCAGTAGCGTGTGTGACGCTCCAGCTGTGCTTTTGCTCTTTCAAAAGGTGCTCTCCCGGCAGCATCCACTGGAGTGTGAGGGAAGGTGGTGAGGCGATTTTCCCTCATAAACTCTCCAAAATCCTGCAGAAAGAGCAAAGCCAAAGCATGGGACACAATCCTGTGTCATGCTGTAGGATCTAAACAGAAAGAGTGCTATGGAAATATCCCCAAACTTACGTTATCTTGTCTATATTTCCCTTTATAAGCGATGGGATTTGTGATGAGGTTGAAATGAAAGACTTACAGTAATGCGGTAGTCAGTAACACGACCCCCGCAGCCTTCACTGATGGAAGGAGGATCCTCCAGAGTGGAGCGGGTGCTATTGAGCATATGCAGGAAAATCTCCCCACCATGACAACTCAACATGTGACTGATAACCTTTGAGCCTGCTTTGCGAGGCTGCTCTAAGAGAACAGAGCGACCTGAAAAAAGGGGAAAGAAGATTACAGATCCTTTATTGGGTCCTTTTCTCAAGTTTTGTTCTTAAATAATGAACATATTTACTTGTACTGTAAACTTGTACTTGTACTGTCTTTTCTTACACAAAATTACTTAGTAAGAAACGAAAAACATACCATTTAAAAGGAAGTTAGTGAGACAGGAGGAGGGTCTACTATTAACATCTACAGGAGAGATGCGAAAGGCTCCTGTGCAGTAATGCAGCTCTGGAAAACAAAATACAGCAACCCTGTGTTAATGTAAACAGTATACAGATATATCAGTACAGTTTACAACGGAAAAACTTGACTTTTCCTGCTTCACACTTACCTACACTGTTGGTTCGCGGCGTGCACCATTTAAGTGTAATAGTTTCTCTTATACCACTTTCTTTGCTGCCGCCTCCTATATCACCTGCAAAAAGACAATACAAGGCTAAATACTATGCAGATACAGATTAAAGATAAATACTCACAGATACAGCTTCAGATGATGTTTACATCAAACATCAGAATGATGCAGAAAGTGTGTTTAGGCATGGCACAGATGTTTATGCTAACAGATGGTCTGGTTTTGCAGAAAATGCTAGTCTTCTGGGATTTTTACACAGGACAATCTTTGACTTTACAAAGAAAGGAGTAAAAAACAAACACTGAGTGAGCGACAGTTCTGTGGCTAGAAAATGCCTTGTGAGGAGAGCTCACAGGAAAATGGCCAGATTGGTTTGAGCCGCCAGAATGTATTTAAGAGGTCAGATAATCACTTTTTAATGGCGTTTTGAGCAGAAAACCATTTTAGAATGCACAAAAACATAGAATCTTGAGGTTGATGTGCTACATCAGAACAGAATACCACATCAGGTTCCACTCCTGGAAAAGGAAGAGGAATTTGACGATATCAAGGGAGCAGTCACACAAACCAGACAGTCTCTAACTGTTCAGTCTGGAGTGAGTCCGTGCCCATGAAAGCCTCAGTATATTATATATTCAGTATATTTAGCATTCAAGAGGGTGAATACCAGGAAGGCAGCAGGACCAGATGGCAAGGTCAGGTTCTGAAAGCCTGCGCTGACCAGCTAGTGTTCACTGAGATATTCAACCTCTCACTGGAACAGTCTGTTGTCTCCATGTTTTAAACAGTCCACCATTGTTCCTGTCCCGAAGAAACCCCAGCCCACCTGCCTTAACGACTACCGACCTGTAGCTCTGACCGTAGCAGTGATGAAGTGCTTCGAGAGACTGATCAGAGACTTCATCACTGCATCACTACCAGTCACACTGGACCCACTACAGTTTGCATATCGTCAGAACCGTTCTACTGAGGACGCCATTGCTCATCTCCTTCACACTATGATGAGCCACCTGGACCACAGAAATGGGAATTATACAAAAGATGCTGTTTGTGGACTACAGTTCAGCATTTAACACCATAATTCCCTCCACACTCACCTCTAAGTAGGAGGTCCTGGGACTCAGCCTGCCGCTGTGTCAATGGATCTCTAACTTCCTGACAGACAGACCACAAGCCGTACGGGTGGGAAAACACACTTCATCCACCCTCACCCTCAGCACTGGAGCTCCCCAGGGTTGTGTTCTGAGCCCCCTGCTGTATTTACTGTACACGTATGACTGTGTGGCCTCTTCCAACTCCACCACCATCATCAAGTTTGCTAATGACACTGTTGTGGTGGGCCTGATCTCCAACAACGACAAGACGGCCTACCTTCTCCTGGCACATAGATATATATATATACATATATATCTAATTATATCTTTATATATTCTTATATTTTATTTTATATAGTTTTTATACTTTATTTATCAGTCTTCTTTTTCTTTGTATTATCTTTTCCATCCTATTCCCTCATGCCGGACCGTCGTAATAAGCATTTCACTGCATGTCATACCCTGTATGTGTATGTGACAAATAAAATTTTATTTGATTTTTATTATCAAACATAGTGTACTGCGGCAATATATGATTCATTAAAACGCCAAGCAACCTGTAAACCATTTACGGTAAGTTAAAAACAGATTGCTTTGTGATTGGTTGAGTATTAATGACATGCCCACTTCTTGTGCAGTCTGTGATAAACAAACAAGTGACTATCACCCAGGCAAGGAAGCTGTTGGCAATGGCAACCCTCAAAGTGTATCTACAGAGGAAATGCTCATCTTGAACATGCACTCAGATGAAGAGGCAAGAAGTGTAGGAAATCTCATTTTCCTTTTAGATAAATAAGCGGTGATCTCACCAGAGATTCCTTACAATGATTATATTTAAATAATGTAAAATATGCACTTTGTTTCTCCCTGCGTTCTAAACTGCCCATGTTGGAAAACATGTAGCACGACTCAAAGGATTTAAATGATAAAGAAAAATCTAAGACAAAGGTTCAAATGACCAATATTTTCTGTCAAATTTTGTTTTAAAAATTATCCACCATCTCCGATTGCATAATTTATAAATAATTTTATTATGGCCTTAATCAGGTTAGTCCATCAATCTACCCTGCTGTACACAGATGTTTTAGTCCAGTTGTCAACTGGAGCGTTATTTTATCCGTTACTTTTCTGAAACCTTTTATTATGTGTTTCTTTTTAATTAGATTGGGTGCATTTCTGTAGACTTCTTAATTCATTCTGAAGCTTCATCATTAATTCCATCTTACAGTGAGGGTCCAGTTAAGGTCACATGCAGAAGGATTTATACCCAATTTCCTTAAATACACTGGAACAACAAGGCCAATTCTATCATTAACTTGACAGTTGGTTTTGAAAAAAAAAATAAATAAAAAAAAATAATACAAGATGAAAGATCAGAATTTCAGCTTCTAGATGTGTAAAAAAAATCTTTGAACATGGCATCCTTTGTCTGATTCCACTTATGTGAACAAAATATAGAAACGTGACGTCTTGTTACTCAAGGTATGTCCATAGTTATTTCTTCTTTAAACATTTAAATCATTCTAACAAAATTTCATCTCTAGGTTTGAGCCCTGGGTTTCTCAGGCGATAGGATAAACCAATAGAAAGAAAGATCTATTTAAGGGGGAAACAAAAGTCAAATTAAGGCTGAGAAAACATTGCACAAGCACTACATTTTAAAATGCCAGAACATGTTAGAAACCACTGATATATTAACATCAATACATGCAACAACTGTCAGAGAAAACAACAGCAGTTGACAACAGAAACATTATGAAAGCTGTAAAGAAAAACCAGACAGATTAGTGTCATCTCTAACAACCTTCACACGGCAGGAATGATGATATCATAATCCAGACTTCAAGAGCAGAAATTAGCCACAAAATTGAGGTATTGAGGTGTGAAGTAAAAAAGAATCTGCTCATGATCCATTCATGATATTTTCATGGTATGAGCTCGCACAGCTGCTTCTGGAACAGACTCGTTTTTATGGAAGATGGAATTAATGATGAAGCTTCAGAATGAATTAAGAAGTCTACAGAAATGCACCCAATCTAATTAAAAAGAAACACATAATAAAAGGTTTTAGACTGGACAAGTCAATCAGCAAACATTAACCCAGCTGCATTTCACCATCTGAAGAGGAGACGGAAAGGAGAAACCCAGTGAAACCTACGCTACAAGACTGGAAAAATATCCCAAAATAAGAATGTTTGGTGATGTCAGTGGGTCACTGGTTTGATGCAATTATTACAAGCCAGAAATATACAAACACATTAAGGGTTAGTTTAAATTGTTCCACCGTGGTCACCACTTTTCCATGTTCTTAATAGTTTAACACAAGTAAATTTTATTAAATGGAAGCTGAATCTTAGATCCATATTATCATTCAAATTTGATCTCAAACCCAAATCCTAACCATTCAAGTACTTTTGGAGAGGATATCTACTACTACATCCCAGGATTATCCTGCGTTCTTACTGACCACATGTAAAAAGAAATGTAAAAGGTTGGTACATACTATTCTTGAACTCCAGATGAGCATCTCGATGGTGTAGAAGCTCTACATCGTAGTTGGCAGATGTGTTAGCATGCTGCTCCTCCTTATTATGGCAGGGCACACAAACACAAAAATAGTTAAGCTTCATCAGAGAGAGCAAGAAAATGAGACAGAGAAACAGAGAGAAAAAGAGAGTGGGGTGTAATGAAACTGTGCATAATTTCTTTCCATATTCAATTTAATTCATTTTTATTTGTATAGCGCTTTTAACAATGAACATTGTCTCAAAGCAGCTTTACACAAATAAATGTGGTGATTATCAGAGTTTCAGTTCAATACGTCTATCAGACTGCTCACTAATAAAAAGTTAAATCCCATACTCTAGTAGTGTCCTCGTTTTAGGACCAACAGAGGCTACCCCACAAACAACCACCTCAGCATGCTGTTCTTCATGACCTTATATGCTAACATTCTACTACATATTAGTTAAGGCTAATGCCATTTCACCTGCTACATGAAGACACTGACTCTATAAAGTACTTAATACCACAACATATTTACTTGCAGTATTTCAATCAAGTTCAATCAGTAGATAAGCTAAGTTTAAGTAAATACAAGGTCATTAACTGCAATGTAACATTAACAACATTTATCACAATCCGTAACTGCTTGAAAATATCAAGTGTTTTTAGCAAACAAAAGACACATGAACTAATACACTGCATTCTGTACAAGTTTTCTGGTACATTTCTTACATGGTGTTCTCTCCTGAGCAGACCAATTCAATAAACACCAAGTAAAATCTGCTATTTGTCTCAATGACTGACACACTGTCATATGTAAACTTCACTTACTGCGAAGTCCAGTGTGTAGAATTTACCAATTCATCTTCACAACTCTTTTTGGATCAAGCTAAAGGCTGACTGTATCAGGACAACACTATCATACTGACTTCTATCTGTTTTCCATTACACCCCTGAGTAGGGGGGGGAGAGAGAGAGAGAGAGAGAGAGAGAGAGAGAGAGAGAGAGAGAGAGAAGACAAGAAAAGAAAAGAAAAGAAAAGAAAAGAGAACAGACTATAACTCCACACAGCACAAGGAACAAGAGAACTACATTGTATCTGGGGAAAATATCACCTATAAGGTGATCATGAGGTGAGCATTAAGAAAGACCTTCCGTTTTCACCCAGCATCCCATTGATCACATGACTAAAGACTGACACTCACAACTGTTGCTCATTAACTAAAATATGCCTTTCTTCAATAATAAAAATCTTTTAACCTTGTAATGTTTGCCAAATTTCTTTATCCTTTCTCTAACTTGACACGTTCTCATTTCCAGATTTCACTGAGAAGTCAAACTTCATCACTCATGCTGAAATCTGGTGCAAAATTTAAAATTAAGACAAATACCCCAACAAGTCTAAAAATACACGTCATAGTTTTAGGAACCAAAACATGTTTCTAAAACTGTAACACAATTTTATAATTGAAAATTTTAACTATTTTGAAACTATTTTAAATGCCTAATAACCTAATAATTATAATGGTCCTTTACTATATTGGTTTTGAATTAGAGGAGAGGTGTTACGCACTGGAGAACATGCCAATTAACACAATCACTCACAATCACTCACATTAGACATGATGGGTAGGACTCAATTTCCAACCTCTAATACGTAACGATAAAATTTGCCAAATGGAATAAAATTTTTAAGGAACAATGTGAGGCTCAACTTTCCTCCCACTCTTCCTATTTCTGGCAGAGGTCATTATTTGAAAACGTCTTTATGACTTTATTTAGATAGAAGCTAGATGACTGAGGGAGGCATGCATCCTGGGGTTCTGAGATTAGCTCTGGAAGCTTTAGAGTACTGACCTGAACACAGACATTTAATGTAGGCTAGTAAAACAAACAAAAAATACACCATGAAAACAGCAGTCATAACAAAGCTGAAAAACAGACACATGAAAACAGTAAAGGGTTTAGATTTTAAAACAAAAAGGTATTAGAATACATTTGGGAGCCTCTTGCGGACTGGTTTTAAAAACATTTAAAAGCTGTAGCCAGGCACTGAGGCTGAACCACGCATTTCTCAAATCCACGATGTCTCCTATATGCTTTTCTTAAAGCTAGATATTGCTGCATGAATGGGATATAAAAATCTATAAAAATAATATTTTAATAATAAAATATAAAAAAGGCAGTTTTTCCACACTTTTTTTTTAATAGATATTTTTGGCAGTCAATCTGAACACCAGCCACTAAACTGGGCTTGAAGGGCCTTGGTCAGGGAGATGAGGTAATTTCTTCGATGACCTCACTCTGTATGTCACTGCATTCATTCTTCACTCCGTTCGGGCCTGTTTCTCCATCCCTATAGCTAGCTGATAACCAGTACCTGCAACTACTTCTGTATTGGTGAGAGTTCAGTGAGGCCAGACCAGAGAACCAGAGCCTGCGATATACTTTTAAATCCGGAGTGGATTCCATCTAGTCCTTCTGAGAAGTTCTCACATTCCTGTAAAGAACTCTGAAGCCCAACTTAGCCCAGTTTATGTGTGCTTTCAAACTCCTATAATTAAAAAATCATGAAGGTCATTGTGCTCCTGTACATGCCGAGCTTCGGAAGTCATTTTATATCTATTACCAGATCTATATTTTGACGCAAATTGATTGTGAATGTCTACTAAGGGTTTATTATACTACATGGCTTAGGTTTTCTACTGACATGGGAAAAAAGATTCACCAGAGTGCCAGAAACTGAATACTTACCAGAAAAAAACATCTGTAAACATGTCTAAACGTACAATATTTACCTTTATTGATCATTTTGTGTAGATGAATTATTAAAAAACTAAATATAAAGTATAATAAACTGCAAACTCTAAATATATATTCTAAACACATGGTATACAGTGGATGGGTTCTTCTAGCTTGGGTTGCATATGAATACCCTTTTTCTGAAAGGCTCTGGCTTTTAAGGTTTTAGCTTGGCTTAGTTTGAATTAAAATTTTACTTTGTGGCCACATTAGTTTTTTGTATATTTTTTCAGGCTCTGGAATGGCCGATTTCAAGCCAAATCAACCAACTAAGACACTACATACAGATCACATACAATGCTTCCTCTTGTTATGGGGAAAAACCTGCTTACACTTATACAAACTCTCATGAAAAAATGATCCTTGCAATACTTCTGGAACATCTACCAAAATAGCGCTAGAATGTCCCAATCATTCGAAAGTAAGTCAAATCTATTGTTACAACACATATATTGTCAAATCTATTGTTACTAATCTAATATCAATCTAATGACAGCACAACCAGCAAAGTCAAAGTTTCATAATTCAGCAAATTTCAAGTAACCTGAGAAAACTGAATCCAAACTAAAGGTGATGATCTTCTAATCACTAAGTAATCGTACATATGGACTTGATCAAAATATTTAAATATGCTGAATAAACATACATTATATATATATATATATATATATATATATATATATATATATATATATATATATATATATATATATATATATATATATATATATATATATATATATATATATATATATATATATATATATATATATATATATATATATATATATATACACACACACATATATATATATATATATATATATATATATATATATATATACACACATACATATATACATATATACATATATATATATATACACAGTATAGACCAAAAGTTTGGACACACCTTCTCATTCAAAGAGTTTTCTTTATTTTCATGACTATGAAAATTGTAGATTCACACTGAAGGCATCAAAACTATGAATTAACACATGTGGAATTATATACATAACAAAAAGGTGAACTGAAAATATGTCATATTGTAGGTTCTTCAAAGTAGGCATCAAGAGAATGCCAAGAGTGTGCAAAGCAGTAATCTAAGCAAAAGGTGGCTACTTTGAAGAACCTACAATATGACATTTTCAGTTGTTTCACACTTTTTTTGTTATGTATATAATTCCACATGTGTTAATTCATAGTTTTGATGCCTTCAGTGTGAATCTAAAATTGTCATAGTCATGAAAATAAAGAAAACTCTTTGAATGAGAAGGTGTGTCCAAACTTTTGGTCTGTACTGTGTATATATATATACACACATATACACATACCCCCCCCCCCATCGGTCACATATTCAATTATGTTATTAATAGACCAAGAAGGACTTTTGATCAAAGTCTATATTTCATAATTCGTTTTTCTAGGTAGTGACTTTTCTAAGAAATACCAGTCACTCATGTACACTACAGACTCCTGGGCTTTATAGTTCACTACATGTTGTCTATAATAATTGTAATATTTACTGGGAATCAATGCAGTGTGGATCAGATCAGGTGATGTGATCAAACATTCTGGGTCTGACTGCTGCCTTCTGGATAAAGTGAAGCTTGAACACTAAACAGCACGGTAATATAATACTTAAACATAGAAGTATGAAGAACTGGTTTTTGTACATCATGTACTGATGTTTATTATTTCAGAATTATTAGAGTGAAAGATTGGGGTCATTTTTCACTCTAAGCAGGAGAATAGGTGTAATTGCTGTTGCCACTTGCTGGCATTCAGTGTATTCAATTCAATTTTGTTTGTATAGCACTTTTAACAATGGACATAGTCCCAAAGCAGTTTATCTCAAATATCTCAAAAAGTTTATCCCTAATGAGTGAGCCAGTGGTGACAATGGCAAGGAGGTGTTCATAGTAATCGTAGTCCTAAAACCACTGTTCATATTAATTACAGTCCAAATCCTAATATCCTTTAATGTCCTTTACACTTGCCCAAGCTTCATCAGGCTTTGCTGTGTGACCTGGGCATAGCAGCAGAACATAATACAATGTTTATGAATAACTTTACTATGACAGTTTTCAGCCTGTGGTCTGATAACTGCTAGTCTGAGGGCTTTGGGTAAAGGTGGTTAAGAGGTTTGATTGCTTCTGGTGGTATTCATCCAAAAAGAAAAAATCTAGCCTGATAACTTTGAAACAAATATAATAAATCATTAATCAGACTAAATAAATATAAATCAATTTTGATAGAACTAAAAGATTTTTACATGTCTACTGTCATGATTATATTGTTCTCTACACACTAAAATATTAGAGTTTACTTATCACAAAATAATAAACATCTGGGAGATTTACAATAAAACTTTGAGCAATAAGTGTCTCTTGATGTCACAGTGCATACAATATGAAAAAGACTTCAGTAAAAATGAGGCAATGATCTGAGATGATTCCAGATTGGGGTTGTGTAATTATTTCTCTATATTTAATCCATATGTCTTTATTGAAAACAAGGGTGTGTGTAATTAGACGAGGGTGTGTGCTGTATACTACTGTATTTTCCTTGCCATAGTCAGTCACCACTGGCTCTCTCATCAGGGACAAACTTACACATAAAGAACATCTTATTCATTATCTGTGTAAAGCTGCTTTGAGACAATATTCATTTGTAAAAACGATCTACAAATAAAAATGTATTGATTGGAAATTATTTTGCCTGTACTGAAATCACTGAAATAATTTTTTAGTTTAAACCAATTATCTGTAAAAGAAACTCAAAGTTTATAACTAATGAATGAGCCAGTGTGGCTAAAAAAATTGTGATGACTACAGCATTTTTTTCTGGAGGAATGTGAAGTGTTTTAAGGTAGGAGGTAGAAGGAGGCGATCTTACCTTCATGGGGATGTTGGTGATGGTGGTTGATGCCAAGTCAAAGTGCAGCTGCACTAGCACATTGAGTTTAGAGGCTAGATGCCTCCCAGCACGTACACTGTGCACTTCACTGCTTAGCACAGATGTCATCTAATAAACATTACAGTTCAACTATGAGAGACAATCGTTTATACCATTACTGGGAATTTGACTCTGATAAAGATAAGAAAATCTATTAATGGTATAAAATTATAAAACCACAATAAGCTTCGAAGGCAGAGGACTGTCTCTCTAAAAAAAAATGAAGTGGAAAAAATTACATTAAATCATTAAATTCACAAGATGACTCACCTCCTTCTTTGGCCGGTCTGAGACCAAGGTGTCGTCTCCTTGTGGGTATAAATGGACCAGCACCAGCTCACACTGCTGAATAGGCATAAGTCTGCGATAAAAATACACATTACAGCTGAATGTACAAATTTTCATCTGCTTACAATCCAACATTCTTAAAACAGAAACAGGATTTCATGCTGATGCATTTGACTACTTCATTCAACACTTTTGAATGCAGTGTTTTGATGCACCACACACCTGTCAGATCCAGCAGCAAGCTTGTTCTGTTCCTGGATCGTTTCTAGCACACAGTCTTCTAGCATCCGTACATGTGTGTCACTGAAGAAAACACACACAAATGATTAATTAGTTTCTCTAATCTCTCACTCTAATCTTTTAACATCATTTTAATACACAATGGATTCTATTTCACCAAATTTCTGCCTACTTGCTCATCCTTCTTACTGCATGAGTGCTGCAGAGGGTGAGGAAACTCCAGCGTATATGCAGCACTGACCCTTCAAGGTATTACATATAAACAAGCTCATAGACACCCACAATGATCTGAACAGCAATGCCATATTTCACTTGTAAAACTTCAAAGTGGAAAGCTACATTTTGGAGTTTCAGTTAAAAGAGAAAAAATTTGGAGGATGACTTTTGACAAAATCTTAACATTCTTAACTACTCTCATATTCAGAATACAGTTAAAAAAATGTTTTTCATCTCAGAAACATTGCAAGGTTGAGACCCATGTTATCTTTTTCAGTTGCTGAAAATTGTATCAATAATTTTGTTGTTTTTTTTACACCTTGATTACTGTAATGCTTTGCTTGTTGTGGTTTCAAAATCTACTTTAAACAAATTGCAGGTTGTTTAAAATTCGGCTAGAAGGATTCTGACAAGAACCAGGTCTGGTGAGTAGATTTCTGCTGTTTTGGAGACATTGCATCAGCTCACTGTTAGATTTAGTACTGATTTAAAAAATTCTTATGCTGACCAATAAGGTGCATTGTATGGCACCACATTACTTGTCACCACATTTAACTGTCTACACTCCAAGGCAAGAGCTCCTCTGATTCTGGTCTTTAAGTTGTTTCTCCTACCATTTACTTACTATGGGTGATCTGGCTTTTTCTTTCTATGCGCCAAAACTTTGGAATTCTCTTCTCATTGAGATTAGACACGCGGAATCTTTAAATTTGCTCTTAAAACGTACTTTTTTAGGATATCGTTAAGGTGATCAATTATTTTTTTCGTGATGTATCTGTGATGTTTTTATGCTTGAAAAATGCTCAAAATCGTTACAATTTAAAATAAAGATTATTATTATTATTATTATTATTATTGTAGGTCTGATGTAGACTCCTGGTCTGATTAGGCTCGCTATGGCTTTTTTAGGATAATGTTGGATCTCCTTACAGTAGGCATTCACACTAACAAACTATTTAAACTAAAGGTAGTCCCCGACTTACGATGGAGATGCGTTACAATAAAACCATCTTAACATGAAAATATCATAAGTTGAGACATGACCTAGCCTACCCGAGAGTCTTAAACAAATGAAGATCAGTATGGGAGTAGTATACTGTAATTTGTTAATAATAAAAAATAAATATACATAATTTAGCAAAACAGAGCAATTTACAGTACCATAATGTATAAACTTTGTAGTATATATGTATTTGGCAATAGACACGTGCAAAAGTAAAAAAAAAATCTGTGCTCTAAGACCACATAACTCTGTAGACTGCTGGCGAGAGTAAGGCATCTCACACGGCAGGAGATGGGTACAATGTATCATACGGACGTTAAAATTCTGTGCAAAAATGTAAAGAATTTTTCTTTTTATTTGGCTTCGATAGTCATCATAAGATTCCCCAAACAGGCCTTTTTGAGGAAAAAATATCTTATTCCTTATTTACTTTTTAAAAATGTATGTGGAATGTATGTTTATTCTCAGTTTGCTGTTTTTTGCCTGTTTAAAAGATATTTCAGATATATGTCCATCAAACATCCCTGGTAATGTTTTTTGTTTTTCCACCACTTTGTGTAAACACCACAGACTTTTCCAGTTTCTGAAAAACTCAAACCTTCCTGTCTGGCACCAACATCCATGCCAAGTCACAGAGATCACACTTTATCTTCATACTGGCGTTTAATGTGAACTGAGACTTGGCATTGTGCTGCTGCCACATGACTGACTGATTAGGTGCACAGGTGTCCCTCATACAGTGAATAATGAGGATACGTTTTTTCAATAAGAACAAAAGTCTCATCGGTTAAAGGATTTGTTTACCTTTTTGCATTAGTAAGGCAGATGATTCGCCCCCTGTTCGAGACTCTATGTGCCACGTCTGCGAGAGAAGTGCGCGCCTCATGCTGGTACCCAGTTATCTTACAAAGTGACTCGACTGCTGCCACCAGTCCATGTAAAATACTGCAGCATTCCGGATCCTCGTGAGGGTTGGGTGGTCCCACAGCTGCCAGTGCCGTCATTAACTACAAGCAGACAACATTAGAGCTGCATGATATGGACAGAACATCATCTCATTACACCACTTTATATTAAGTTTATGGCATCATTTGTGATAATCACCCTTGTTTTAATTTTTTTTCATTTTGTGTTAAAATAAATAAATAAATAAATAAATAAATAAATAAATAAATATATATATACACACACACACACACACACACACACACACACACACACGGTTAGGACCAAGTTGAGCCTTTTGCTTTACCTCTTGAACACTCTGGTCTTCTTCTCTCCACGTATTTAAAATGTGACATTCTGAATCGCTAACAATGTAGTTTACCTGTAAAAGCAGCAGACGATATAAAAAAAAAAACAACAACAATCAAAAGACACAACAGGAAAAACAAACTGAATGATTTTAACATCTTACGAGTTTTTTAGCAGGGTATATGTCGTAGAGGATGCGGCAGTACTCCATGGAGCACTCTACAGCACAAGTCCAGAGGGATTTCGAAACAGGAGCTAGTGGGATCATGCCCTGCGCTCGACCTTTGGTCAACATGTCACACTCAATCTGCTGCCTACTGGACTCAGCCATGTAGGGGCAGTGATCCACCACAAACACTGTCTTGTGAGAGACTGAGAACATCATCATCGTGCTGGTGTTCACTGGCTGGAGATCTGTACACATCAGCATGCAGTATTAAGTGTCAGTTCATAGCAGGTAAGAAATATAGCTGTAGTTTACTGATTCATATAGCATGCAGAAAAATAGCAATGCTGCCTTAAATCTCAGACATTTAATCCTGAGATTCTGTATGGAGTTCTGCATGTTTTCACCCTGGTTATGTGGCAGTGGGTGGACTAACTGAGCTGATCTGCCTCATTCCCTTCCATCATGCTCAGGGTTCTTGGGAGATCAGTGCTCACAGAGAATGAATGAAAAAATGAATAAATAAATAGATTGATGAAGAAAGCATCAACAGGAAGAGAATAAGTTTTCTATAATGTTTTTATATATATTTGGCTCAGATATACTTTAATAGCGAAACAAATTAAATGCCATGTCCGAAAATCTGTCATGTATCCACTATGATTATCATTAATCTAGTAAATAGCTATAAGAAATATTTACAGGTTATAGATTTCTTCACTGTCTCCACTTTAACTGAAATACGAATCACGTGACTCTGAAGAATTGCTAGCTGTGGTTGTGAAACGTTTGCATAAGTTTACAGATGTTTACAGATGTTAACAAATGTTTGCACATGTAGGCAGATGGTTGTTTTAACGACATCTTGAACAGAATCTGAGCAACATAACGCCTTTTCTGGCTGCCGGTTTTGTGTGAAAGCTGAACTTGCACCTGAAAGGTGTGCATGAAGTCTGATCACCTCCAGTCCGATGCGTCTGATGCAAAACTCCACTCTCCCAGCCGGAAGGCCCCACGCTAGTGAAAGCTCCGGCTAACCATGATCACACCGAAACACAACCGCAGCGGAGAAACATTCAGCTCTGGGGAGAAACGCGGTTCTAACTGCTTACTCTTGTTGCTACAGTGCCATGTAAAAAAACCGTCGATAATCCAGAGTTGTATTAACTAACAAAACATTAATTAAAATCCCAGCTGCCTCGGAAACTTCAACACTATTATGTGCACAGATTGGGCGCACATTCAAAACATTCCGTACGAACACAAAGAAGTGCTCAAATAGTTCCGATCGTAGGGCGACTTCCGACAACACATATACACCAACATGGCCGAAAGTATGTGCACTCCGACTATCACTCATATGTATATGTTGTACATGACATTCAAGATTTATTTCCCCTATGCTGTATGCTTCCCCTATAAGTATTATTCTTCTGGGAAGGTTTCCACGTGATTTTGGGGCAGGATTGTGGAGAGTAGAGTTTATTCAGCTACAAGAGCATGAGAGATTAGACACTGGTGTTGGATGAGGAGGTCTGGTGTTCCAGTTTATCCCAAAATGTTTAGCAGGTTTAGGCACTGGGCAGGACAATCAAGTTCTTCCACTCTAATCTCAACATGCCAAGTTTCATTGAGCTTGTTTAGTGTACAAATATGAGAATAAAGGTAAAGTGTAAAGGGGGTTTTTACTTGTCACATGTACATTACAGCACAGCAGAGATGGCAAAAGTACACACATCCTTCACTCAAGTACAAGTACAGATACTCATGTTTTAAAATAATCTGGTAAAAGTTGAAATCCTGACTACACTTTTTCACTCCAGTTAAAGTAAATAAGTTTGGTCTCTGACATGTACTTCAGTAAAAGGTAGCCAATACTACTGTAGTACCCATTTTAGTGTCATGCTGGTAACTGGACTTCACATCATATGAATGTAAGCAACCACCATATAGAACACAAACAGAGCAAAGATGGTGATGATCAGGAATGTCTCTGTTCATAGTCATGTTTCCATCGCTGACTCCCTCTTATCAAGTCAAGTCAAGTTTATTTGTATAGCGCTTTTCACAACAGACATTGTCTCAAAGCAGCTTTACAGAAACTCTCACCATGTTAACCCTTATTTTTAGCATCATAAACTAGACTACCTTTGTGGTGTGTGAGAGCCAGGAAATTATACACCAGTGGTAGATAAAAAAAAAAAAAAGCATTGCAATAGCACGTAATAGGTTGATGGGCAGAAAACGGTGCACAATGAGAAGAAAAAATATTGATCATGTCACCAAATAGTTTGGTTTAAACTAATGTACATACACATAAATATATATATATATATATATATATATATATATATATATATATATATATATATATATATATATACATACATACATACATACATACATACATACATGCTATATACTATTATATTATCAATCTATTATTATGCTATTATATTAATTGTGCTATACATTTTTTGTATTTACTGTATTTATTTTATTGACTTATTTATAGTTATTTATATTAGTTATTTATAGTTATTTATATTTATATTATACTGTACATCTTAAATTACGTTCTATATTACAAATATATTTAATGCACTGTTGTCGTACCATATCACATACATGTATTTCCATAAAAAATCCATCATTTATCTTTTTTATAATTTTGTTTATATCTGTATATAACTGAATCATTTTAGGGCTAATAAAAATACAGAAAGAAGTCTGCCAGTCAGATTTTTTTTGTTTGGACCTGTAGTTTTCATTGTGTCCCGGGTTGATGACGTAATCAAATTGCGCACTGAGAGGACAGCGTTGCACCGTTTGGGACAGATCTAATGCTGCACTTCCGGAAGTTGGCGTGGGAGGCGACAACGTGATACTCCGATTTGCTGCGTATGTTGAAATCTTTGTATTTCACACGCATTTATAGCACAACATCAAACAACACAACATACACACCCGTATTTTTGTGCGCAAATATTTAAGTGATGATACTTTAAAAATGTTTGTACACGGTCACATCATTGTCCTTTTTCCTGATTTTGTGTGTTTTACTGGATGTCAGGATGTCAGGAGGATCAGCATCACTGCACTTTAGGTCTCTTCATGAAGGCTTTCATGGCAGCATTAAGAACCTGACACAGGACTTTGTAGTCACTGAGATAGATTTACACGGGCAACTGGTGAACAGTCCAGATGCTCCTGAAGAACCTATAAATAGGATTAATGATGATATCAAAGATGTTCCACCCAAAGACAGTATCAGAGCAAAGCTCCTGACTGAGGAAACACATTCCAATGAAATCACAATTGATGCTGTCTGCTTAAATGAAGGTGAAGTTTTGGGCCAGGAGCGTTGTGACCTGAGTGTAATTCTGAGCTCCTCTCCAAATAAGTCCTTAGAACACTTTGCTAGCACCATCCGAGGATGTAGTGAGGTGCAGAAGAACCTGGAAATGTCCCTTGGAGTCTTTCCAGACAAACACCAGCGAGCCGTCGTGCACAGTGCAGTGAAGTACACCTACCCCTTTCTCATGACGGCCACCAACCACGAGGAGATCCTGGTCAGAGAAGACCCAGACTTCAGAGAACTTTCAAATTTAGTATCTGTGGAGGAAGCAGAGGATTTCTTTAGATTTAAAGATGCGAAAGAACCTGGCTCCACGTACACCTTTTCACCTGATGACATCAAGGAGCACCGGACCTCTGTTCACCATTTTTTGAGCAGAAAGTTTGGAAAGCTTTTGGAGACAAAGAGCTTCATGGAACATGGCAGAACTGCAATTACAGTGAGGCTAAGAGAGCGAGGCAGAAGGGCCAGGAAGAGGACGGCAGCAGATCAGGATGAGCAGGAGATATACACCGGTGAGAAACGTAGAAAAGCAGCAACCCAGTCATTGCTTCATTGAGCAGATCTTCTGAAAACATTTGATTTAGACCAGAATTATAAGCATGTTTATGCTAATCAGTTAAAACAATTTATGACTAAAGTTAGATCAGTTTATTAATCAGTGGAAAAAGTGCTTTAGGTCTCTCAGGGCTGCATCCTGTTTATCAAATATTTCTCAATGTCTGACTTGCTTCATTAATAAGGTTTCACCCTAAGAAAAGACAATCTTGAGACTTTGGAGGCCATCAGCTACATGGCAGCAGTGCTTGGAGTTCTTCCCTCTGACTTCTCCTATGCTGGCATCAAAGACAAACGAGCCATAACCTACCAGTCAATGGTGGTAAAGAAGATTTCTCCAGAACGGTAATGGACAAAATGGGTTACAGTTAACTGATTTAAGCTCATGCCATTGTATTATATTGAGATGCAGCTGATTTGGTTCTACTGTTGGCCATCTTGCTTTAAAAATCCTTTAACTTATTGCTGCAGTGTTGTAACCTGCCCAGTTCAGTGTTGATTTTATAGAAATTTTGTGTGATTAGTTTTTTTTTCTGTTATCTGACAGGTTGTTGGCGAAGGCCGATATGTTTGAGAGGAAAGGATTACAGCTGTCTAAAATCCATCCAGTATCTGAGCCCATTCGGCTTGGAAGGCTAGCAGGCAACCGTTTTGAGCTCGTCATCCGAGACCTGGAGCCTCACGCGGGCAGTTTTAGAGATCTAGAAAGCCTTGTGAAAGAGGCAGTAGAGAATGTAAAGGTGAACTGAATTTATTTATAAATTACTATTATCATACTATAATATAATATATCTGAATGTATAATTCTAACCCCATTCATTCTATTGTTTTGGTGTAATTTATTTTGAATCACATTATGTTTACTATTTCGGTGTGAATTATTCAAATACAATAACTTGACAGTTCATCCTGCAGACTCTGGGCTTTGTGAATTATTATGGACCTCAGAGGTTTGGAAGTAGCCAGAAAGTTCAAGCGGACCATGTGGGACTTGCGCTTCTGAAGGAGGACACGGTAAACACCATGTGTTTTTGTGTATTTCGAGTGCAAAAGTCTACATACCCCTTTTTGAATTTTAATGAAACCACGACCAGTTATACATCATTGTGTGGTATAATGTGGTAACATCTTAGATTTGGCAGAACAATTTCATGCTTTATTAAAAACATTCTCCTTCTCCCTTTAATTAAACTGAAAGGGATCTCTTGTACACTGCATTCCTTATGACATTCCACAGCTTCTCCACAGGATTTAGATCAAAACTCTGACTGGATCATTTCATTGATCTTAATTCTCTGAAGCTGTTTTTGACCTGGAAGGTGAATTTCTACTTTTAGCTGTCTAACAAGGCCAAAATAGATTGGTATTTGGAGCTATCTGTGAATCCCTCTATCTTTACTGTAGCTCCAGTCCCAGCTACAAATAAACTCATCCCTACAAGTGCTTCACCTTGGGTATGGGGATTTTTGGATGATAAGCTTTTTTGTGTTAGACAAAATGTGTCTATTTAAATTTTGCAAAAAAATTCTACCTTAGTTTCATCTGATCGTAACACTGTTTGCCACATGTGAAAGTGCTTCAGTGTATTTGACTAATAAATTACGCAAGTCTATAAGCTGAACGTCATTATGCCTGATATTTAAGCAATATATTTTGTATATGTATGTCTCTGTCCCCATCAGAATGCAGCTCTAAGGTTGTTTCTGAGCCCTGAGGAGGAAATGACCACGAAAATAAAGCCAAGCAACATTTCTATCAGACAGGTAAGTACACTCCTGGCACTCATTTTATACCTAGGCACATGTTATATGGTTTATTTACATGTGCTTTTCTATTAGATTTCACACTCAGGCTGATGTTTCAGTAATGACTATAACACTCAGTTGAGAGCAGATTATAATAATAATTATACATTTTATTTAAAGCCACCTTTTAAAACACTCAATAACACCGTACAGTAGAGTTAAACATTTTAAAATCAAACGACAAAAAACAGCAATTTAACTGTTAAAATTGATCAGAAAAAGAATTTGAACAGATGTGTTTTGAGGCATGATTTTAAACTGGTCAGATAGTCACAATCTCGTATTGATTGTGGAAGGGAATTCCCATCTAAATGCCCCAAACCCAGTAGTGACCGATGAGGAAGGTCTGAGAGTGCGCTTTGGGGTGTAGGTATGAAGTAAGTCAGAGATGGATGAGCATGCAAGATTATGAAGAGTTTTAAAAGTGAGAAGCAGAATCTTGTACCCTGTTTTGAAATTTGACCGGAAGCCAGTGTAGATGATAAAGAACAGGAAGATATGCTCTAGCGGAAGTTCTAATAATTATATGGGCAGCTGAGTTTTGGACCTGGTGGAGTTTATGAAGGAGTTTGGGAGGCAACCCAGACAAAAGGGCGTGACAATAGTCAATGCTCAAGGTAACTAGAGCATTTACAAGAACAGCTGTGGAATTGGATGAAAATAAGTATTTGAACACCCTGCTATTTTGCAAGTTCTCCCACTTAGAAATCATGGAGGGGTCTGAAATTGTCATCGTAGGTGCATGTCCACTGTGAGAGACATAATCTAAAAAAAAATCCAGAAATCACAATGTATGATTTTTTAACTATTTATTTGTATGATACAGCTGCAAATAAGTATTTGAAAACCTGAGAAAGTCAATGTTAATATTTGGTACAGTAGCCTTTGTTTGCAATTACAGAGGTCAAGTGTTTCCTGTAGTTTTTCACCAGGTTTGGACACACTGCAGGAGGGATTTTGGCCCACTCCTCCACACAGATCTTCTCTAGATCAGTCAGGTTTCTGGCCTGTTGCTGAGAAACATGGAGTTTGAGCTACCTCCAAAGATTCTCTATTGGGTTTAGGTCTGGAGACTGGCTA